>NC_089493.1:166501567-166818353 GCF_036850765.1 Saccopteryx bilineata | reverse complement strand
GGCTTGGTGGACTCACTTATTTGCAACTCAAAGGAATTTTGCATGAATTTTGGGGTGTGATCATTAATATCCTCGATCTCCACGTTCACGTGGTAAAAGTTCAACGGGTTTTCAGCGACCACCTCAAATTCCAGGGCGCAAACTGGCTTCTTCCCGCATATCTGCTCCCGGTCCAGCCTGCTGCTGCTCACGAGTAACTCCCCGCGCTCTGCGCTCACAGAGAAGTAAGGCTTCTCAGAACTGACGCGCAGTTTTCGAGTCGGTAACTCGCGGACACTGAGTCCCAGGTCCTTGGCGAGGTTCCCCACCAGCGAGCCCTCGGGCATTTCCTCGGGGATCCTGTAGCGGATCGGCTCCGAGAGCGCCGGGCAGAACAAAGACAGCAGAAAGGGAAAGAGCACCAGTCGCCGCTCAGCCCAAGCCCTGTCCCCAGCGCCGCTCCCCATTCCTCTTCCCCCCTCAGCTTGCTCACCGGCCTGAAGACGCCGGATGGCAAATAATCTCTGTGTCGCAGATGTCCGGAGCTCCGAACTTGTTTTAGTTCCTGCGTGGGGGTCAGAGTTTCTTCTTTTCCAGAAGAGGAAGCGGTGGAAAAGCTCGCCGTAGCGAGTCTGAGCCGAGGAAGGTGAGCTGCGGCTGCGCGAGGCGATAGCCAGCGCCAAGCTCTCCACTCTGGCCAACAGCGGCGCCCAGAGTCCTCACTGGGAAACTGCAGCCTCTGCTGCTTCAGTAACCAGTTACAGTAATTATAATTGTGTGCCGAACTTAACATTTTTATATTTATATATCTAATAATGTTTAATTTGTACCATTAGAAATTCTTTATCCCAACTTTCCAAATTTTTGAGAAATCACAAAGATTTAGTACACAAATTCTATAAGTTAACATAATTATTCCGCAACTCTCAAATCCGCACTAGTAATAGAGAGATGACCAGAACGCAGACTTGGTCTGAACGATCTCAGAGTACAATAATTATGAATACTTATTAATTAGCAATATATTGGTAAAGTTTGATGCTTTTTTCTTGTTTTTCTTTACTTTTTTGGGTACTTCCATGTTGAGTCACTTCACTTTATTCAGAGAGTATCAGTTATGTTGAAATTGTTTTAAAAAGGCCAGAATTTATACTTACCTCCAAATACCTCTTTTCTTCAAAAATTGTTTTAGCGATTTACTTATACTAATATTACCTGATTTTAAATTTTGGTATCTCAGTCAAGGAAATAATGTAGCCAGAAAAGAGTTACCCTATCCCTCTCCTTCCCATTGCAAAATTATTTTACTAGTTATGAAATGTAACATCAATCCTAAAAGTTGTCAGGGAAATAATATTTCACCTTGTAACACAAAAGTCACTAAACATGGTTTATTGCACTGAGGCATGGCTCCCACTCTGTACTTATATAACACCCCATAATGACTTCAAATGAAGGAAATAGTTCCTAGAAAGTTTATTTGCAGTAGCTCACTGACTTTAGTGACATTTTCTCCCCTTTGTTTAAAACATGTTTTTAAAGCATTTAATAAATTTGATAAGAGAATTTTCTTTTTCAAAATACCTGGTAACCACATTTATGCCTTAAAGGCTGTTGGTAACACTGCTTCCCAAGTGATTGTACATCTGAACACTGCAAAATATATAAAATATACTCACACAATTGCACACATTCTTTATATGGAAAATACCACAAACACAACCCTATGCTAGAAAACATTGTTTAAATTAACACTAAAAAGGTCTCAGCAAACAAGATTATCTTGTCAACAACCCCTTCCAGATGCTAATCAATAGATGTATTGAGCTGTACTTAAATTTTAGTTTCAGATTAGGTTATTTAGGACTGAATTTTTTAAAAGACTCAATAAATAAAGTCCAGCTACTGGTCTAGGACTTGAGTATGTGAGATACTTGTTTCATAAAGCCAGCATCCCTAATATTGTCCTTGGAGAGCCCACAGTCACACTTTACATGGCTGCAGCACTAAAACTGCACAGAGGAATTTTGTAGTAAAATATGTATCTGCCTATTTCAAAAATGCCACTTATAATACTTGAAAAAACTTTATTTGATGTCCTATTTTACTGGTTTTGAACAATGACCTTCAGTGTGGCAGAATCAATGCCTGTCATTGCTATAGATGTTAGTGAAGCTTGACACACACGTTTTTTTCTTTCATCAGGCACTTACCCAACCTTCCACCAGGACCTGGCTTTAACAGATTATTGTTTTTTAAATAGATAATAAAGCAACTAAGCCTTTTCAAGGCCATCAAGTTGAGGTATGTTAAGGCAGATGCTCAACCAGGGGTTGGGAACCTATGGCTCGCGAGCCAGATGTGGCTCTTTTGATGGCTGCATCTGGCTTGCAGACAAATCTTTAATAAAAACAGTTAAAAATATAAAACATTCTCATGTATTATAATCCATTCATTTCCTACTGCTCATGTTCATGGTTGCGGGTGGCTGGAGCTAATCACAGCTGTCCTCCGGGACACCATCAAATTTTTATTGGATAACATGTAATGTACACTGGTCATTGTATGGCTCTCAAGGAATTACATTTTAAAATATGTGGTGTTCATGGCTCTCTCAGCCAAAAACTTTCCCAACCCTTGTGCTAGACACACACACAAAAACCCTTTAGATGGAAACAATATGCAAGTGCCTTTTATAAATCTGATCTAAAAAGAATCCGGCTTCTGCTAACCTAGTACAATGAGAAAGACATGATTCATTCTTACTTAAAAACTACATGAATTAATACTAAGTGGAAAATATAGCCTGACCAGGTGGTGGTGCAGTGGATAGAGTGTCATCCTGGGATGCAGAGGACCCAGGTTTGAAACCCTGAGGTCACCAGTTTGTGTGCAGGTTTATCAGGCTTGAGCGCAGGCTCACCAGCTTGAGCACGGGGCCACTGGCTTGAGCATGGGATCATAGACATGACCCCATGGTCACTGGCTTGAGCTCAAAGGTCACTGGCTTGAAGCTCAAGGTCACTGGCTTGGCAGAAGGACCCCCCCCCCATCCATCAAAGCACACATGAGAAAGCAATCAATGAACAGCTAAGCTGCCTTAACTAAGAAATGATCTTCTCATCCCTCTCCCTTGCTGTCCAGATCTGTCTGTCTGTCTGTCTCTCATTTAAAAAAGTGGAAAATATAAATATCAAGTAGAAGGTATAAATATGTGATAGTCCCACTTGCAATCTTTTCCAAAGGCATTTACTATGGAAATGATACCAAATTCTGTTAATAAGTGTTGTCTGTTAAAGTATCAACACTGAAATAAACAATTTAACATGCGTTCGTGGGTTTTTTTGAGAGAGAGAAGGATCAACTTATTGTTCCACTTAGTTTTGCATACATTGACTGCTTCTCATAAGTGCCTTGACCAGGACTCAGACCAAGTCTTGAACCAGCAACCTAGAGTTTGAGCCGTATACTTGGGATTGAGCCACCAGGATCAATCAGGGACCCAAGGCTCAAACTGGTGACTTCGGTGCTTTGGACAATGCTCTGTACACAACACTGCCAGCCAGGGTATGCTTTAGTTTTTCAAAACCTTTTAACTCCATCTTCAAATTATGAGCTTCACAAAACAATCAAGATATAATTCCTTGAGGATATAAAGATAAATGAATGAACTCACCTGAATACTTTGGGCTTCATCCTGACATTCATAAAAATCTATGGTTGTTAACAAGGGATCTTTTTTCTCACAGCTCTCATGGCTGATGAGCGTGTCCACGTAGTTGGGCTGTGGAAAGATCAGGTGACTCTTCCCTGAGTCCGCGGTGAGGGACACCTCATGGGAATATGTCTGCAGGAAAGTCTGCACCCCGTCCATGCCCACAAAGTGAGAGGAGGGCACACCCACCAATCCCCCTCCTGAAGCCTGGAGCAGACGGGATGTGTGCCAGCGCCTCAGCCTAAACGCCAACAGCATGATGACAAAGGCTAGGAAGACGCAGGAGACCGCAGCCACCGCCACCACCAGGTACAGCGTGAGGCTTGGGGCACCAGAATCAGGTGGAACCTTGAGGCTGCCCAGGTCAGCCAGAACATCTGGGATGTTGTCAGCCACGGCCACAGTGAGCGTGATGGTGGCTGACAGAGGAGGCTGGCCGTGGTCCTGGACCACCACCACCAGGCTCTGCTTGAGCGCATCTCTGTCCAGCAGGGCCCGCGCAGTGCGCACCTCGCCCGTGTGCAGCCCCACCGCGAAGAGCCCTGGCTCGCTGGCCTTGAGCAGGCGGTAGGACAGCCAGGCGTTCTGGCCTGAGTCTCTGTCCACTGCCACCACCTTGGTCACCAGGTATCCGGGTTCTGCGGAGCGGGGTGCCAGTTCCACGCCTGTGGAACCGTCTGTGGGGATGGTGGGGTACAGGATCTCCGGTGCATTGTCATTCTGGTCCAGCACATACAGACTCAGTGACACATTGCTGCTGAGCGGTGGGTCCCCGCTATCATGTGCGGTCACTCTCAGTTGCAAGTCACGGAACTGCTCATAGTCGAAGGAGTGCAATGCATACAGGACGCCAGTGTCAGAATTGATGGAGACATAGGAGGATAGAGGCACACCCTGAATGGTGTCTTCATCTAGGGAATAGGTGACCTGGGCATTCTTGTCGCTGTCGGGGTCATGTGCAGTCACAGAGAAGATGGAGGCACCTCTGGGGTTGTTCTCAGGGACATAGATAGAGTAGGACGAGTGGGGAAAGGAAGGTGGGTTGTCGTTGGTGTCCACCACCTTCATAGAGATATGAGTTTCTGTGGACAAGGGTGGGGTCCCGCCATCTGTGGTTTTCAGTGTAATGTTGTACACAGAGAGTATTTCTCGGTCTAGGTATTTTGCTGTCACTAATCTGTAATAATTGTCTATTGATCTTTCTAACTTAAAAGGCAGATATTCTGAAATAGTGCAGGTCACCTGACCATTTTCTCCGGAATCTCGGTCATGAAGATAGAAAAGAGCAATCACTGTTCCAGGAGGAGTGTCTTCAGGGATTGAGTCGCTTACAGATGTTACAGTCACTTCTGGGACATTGTCGTTCACATCTAAAATGGTGATCATTACTTTAGCCCTCGTCATACTACCAGGACCATCCTGAGCCTGAACTTCCATTTCATAGTAACTGGATTCTTCATAATCCAGGGCTTCTAAAGTTGATAATTCTCCTGTATGGGAGTTCAATTGGAATATCTGTAGAATTTTTGGAGTCATTTTCCAAAAAGAGTATGTCACTTCCCCATTGACTCCCTCATCTAGGTCGATCGCATTTACCGTGAGCAGTCTTGTGCCCACGGGCACATTCTCAGGGACAGTTACTTGGTACTGGGGCAAAGAGAAGACGGGTGCATGATCATTCACATCCACCACTGTTATTTGGATGTGGGCAGTGCCAGATAAGGGTGGGTCACCACCGTCAGAGGCTGTGAGGAGGAGCTGGTGAACCGCCTCTTCCTCCCGGTCCAGCGCCCGCTCTAGCACTAATTCCGGATATTTAGTTCCATCCTCTCCAGTTTGCACAAGCAGGGAGAAGTGGCTATTGGGATTGAGCTGGTAGCTCTGGAGGGAGTTTGTGCCTACATCGGGATCCCTAGCCTCTTTTAACGGAAACCGCACCCCAGGGGCTGTATTCTCCATTATTTTCACATTCATTTCTTCCGTCAGGAATTTAGGAGCATTGTCATTAACATCCATAATTTCCACTTCTACAGGGTAAAGATTCATTTTATCTTCCATCAGAAAGTTAAAACTCACCCGACACTGCGCACTCTGAGCGCAGAGCTCCTCCCGATCTATCCTGCTGGCGGTGACCAAGCTGCCACTCCGCGTATTGAGAGCGAAAAGCTGCGTCCTACCTCTGGAGACGATGCGGACTCCGCGCTCCACCAGCTCCCGGGGCTTCAGCTCCAGATTCTGGGCGATATTACCCACAAAAAAACCTTTTTCTGTCTCCTCTGGCACAGAATAGAGAATGTGTCCTGCCCAAGCTTCGCTCCTGGTCCCCAGGAGGATGGAAAGCAGAATGAACCCTCTGTAATCCCGGCCCCTCTTCGGAGCCGCCATTGTTGTCCTGCAGATCATTAGATCCTGGGCTACCTCGTATTGTACTTCTGGATGCTGGCGTGTTCGCGTGGAGCCCTCTGTATTCGGGAAAGGAGCCCCAAATCCAGGAGAACATGGGACTGAGTTAATGCCTCTCGGAGAAGAGTTTGTCTCAGTCTGGCTTTTCTTTGTACTGCAAAAGCTCGGTAGCTCTGGCGCGTCTTCCGCCTGGTTGGTGAACAGCGGCGCTCAGAGTCCTTACTGTGTTACTGCACCATATTGAAGAAAATAATTGATTTTTTCCCCCAGAAATCTTGTTTTATCTTTCGAAATTCTTCCGTTTATATTTCTTTAGTCCATACATCTCTGATATCATTAAAGATATATTTTTAAAAAACTGAATTGATGTGACAATGTTCATGGATGGGTGTTTAATAATCTCTGATGATTTTTCAAAATTCTTTGGTTTGCGTTGCTACTTTGAAATGACTCTTGGGTCCTGTCTCACACTTTATTGTACATCAGCCATTGTAGGTTAAAAAAAAACCTAATTTATTTTAAAAGGGTGTGTGTGTATACATAAAAAGATGTATAGAAACTTTACATCCAAGTAAAAAAAAAAACCTTTAAATTAATTCAATACTATTGAACATACTATGCTCTAAACACCAACCATCATGTAAAACTCAGAAAGTCAAAAATTTATTTAAAATATGAAGAGATAATTTAATAAAGTTTTTGATTGGCTGGAACTTTGGAGATGGTTTAGCCCAATACCTTCATTTTAGTGATTACTACTACATTGTCCTGGACTATGTAGTAGTAGAACCAGGGTAGAACCTTTTGAGGACAGAACCCCCCCCCCCAATATTGTTGGCCTTAGTTGATGTTTTATGCTCAAAATGTGCCATTAGAGATGAGACACTAAGCAACAACAATGAACTGTAGAAGCAACCCATTTTGTACAGTCAAAATAAGCAGAGGTTCGCCTGACCTGTGGTGGCGCAGTGGGTAAAGTGTCAACCTGGAAATGTTGAGGTCGCCAGTTAGAAACCTTGGGCTTGCCTGGTCAAGGCACATATGGGAGTTGATGCTTCCAGCTCCTCCCCCCTTCTCTCTCTCTCTCTCTCTCTCTCTCTCCTCTCTCTCTCTCTTTCTCCCCCTCTCCTCTCTAAAATGAATAAATAAAAAATTAAAAAACAAAACAAAACAAAAAACAAAAAAAAAATAAGCAGAGGTTCTAGTGGTTGTGGATTCATAAGAAAGTGGATGTTGGCTTGACTGCTTCTTTGCATTATACAATTCAAATAATCACCCTACCGTAGTCCAGAATAAATGAAGAATGATGGGTCTCTAGACAAACAGCCATTGAGCATACATGCAGGTCTGTCCTGAGAGGATGCTTATAGGCACTCATTTCTCCACTGATGTTAATGAAATGAAACTCAGTTGTTGGCATATCTGAAGTTACCATTAGGTGGTAGAAATAATTCAAAGTTCCTTCCACATAGCTGCTGGAGAAAAGAGAGTGTCCTGTTTTGGAATGAAGACCTAGCAAGATACAGCCTTGTTTTGTAAATTATTTTAATCCCCAGGGGAGCAGCTAGCAGTACCAGGAGAAAGAACCAGAGGTAACATGAAAATACTTAGCTTAGGTGGTGTTCTCTGTTGGCAGTGCTCCAAAATATAGGAAATACTTTAAATGAAATGTTGTTTCAGCATATTGAAATAATTCATAGTCATGTTTGTTTTCACCAAGCAGATAAAAGAGCTTTTTGTTCAAAGGAACTGATATAAATACTACAGATTAATTCCATAAACACGAGTTAAAGGTTATTTGCTTAGTAGTAATTATGAAAGCATACAGTCATCAAAGATCATGAGTACTTGCAGACATTTGCAAACAAAATTTTCATGTCTGGATATTATGGCTCCCAATGCCATCATCTTTTTCTATCTGATACTTCAAAACTCATAGTGGCATCTCATATTTGTCTCTAATTTTACTATTTCTTAAACATCTCAATGGACATCTCTTCGGGGCACCTTCTTTGGAGTTAAATAAATAAGATCTAGATAAAGGAGATTATAGATTTACCCTGAACATAAAGCATACTTTAGGGAGTAAATGGCTGTACCATTTCTAGTATCAAGTCTTTGAAGTTATTTTACAACACAAAATTAAATACCAAGGATCTTTATTAGAGCACCACAGTATCTTTAACTATAACATAATCCTTCTACATAAAATTGAAAGAATTTTATAATTTTAAAGGGGATATGTTATTGATGAAGTTTTGGGGCAGAATCTTGAACTTCATTTGTTTGTTTGCAGTTAAAAATTCTATGGAAAGTCTATTTGACTTTATATGCATTGAGTCATCTTCTCCCCTTTCTTTATAGAACTTTTTAAACATTAAAGAACCATTTGTTTGGACTTCTGTTTAGGTTTTCATTCCAAGACAAAGATATAGGCATTTTCCAATGATTCTCTCTGAGATTTAACTCCTTCCCCTTTGATAACTGCTACTCCAACAGAACTCTAATCAAAAACTGGCAGTTTTCACAGATGATAAAATAGCCCAATAGTATGGTATATTTTCCCCCCTGATGTTTCAAAATTCAATATATGCTCAAAGTCTCAAATTGTCTATTTTATTTCTAGTAACTTGTATAGTATGTAGGTCAGAGTACCTCATTGAGTCAGAACTTAGCGAAGTACGTGATTGCTAGGATTTAACACTTGGTCAGTCCACATCAATGAGTTACTATTTTAAGAGTAGAATCTGATCATTTTCCTGTCAGTAAAACATCTTTTTTAAATGAAATGGTCACAGGTGACTCAGAAATAAATAAAATAAAACAGCCTACTATCTCTGTTAGTGAACAAAGAAGAGAATAAAATGAACCATTGTACTATCCATGAAACCAGTTATTGAGCATTGCTTATAACAATGAAGATGTAGTTTAAATCATCCAGAATTGATGATATAATAAAATAACATTTACACTCTCAGAGTGTGTCAGATACATCTACACTCTGAGCATATGAAATAAGTCATAATATTTGTATAAGAGACCATCTGACTCCCTCGACCAATGTCCAGAATTCAAATTCTTTAGAACTGTTATTTACTATTAAATTCTGATCAAAAGCACCAAGGATTATATCTAAAATGTCCAAGCAGATCAGATTTGAATAGCTACATGACTGGAGTTTCTTAGCTAGTCATATACATTTGAAATATTGAGATAAATAATTCTGCAATTGCTGAAATGGAATTACCACAATATTGATTTAGAAAAACATGTATTACCCTTAGCAGCTAATTTAAGGACATCAACTCAGTCTTTATGAAGACTGACAATTTCTTTTTTTATTTTAATTTTTAATTACTTATTCATTTTTAAAGGAGAGAGGGAGAGAGAGAAAGAAAGGGGGGAGGAGCAGGAAGCATTAACTCCCATATGTGCCTTGACCAGGCAAGCCAGGGTTTTGAACCAGCAACCTCAGTGTTCCAAGTTGACGCTTGATCCACTGCGCAACCACAGGTCAGGTAAAGACTGACAATTTCAAGTTACAAAAGAGGTTCTGGCTCATTTTCAAAATATCTTCTTAATTGTTTATTTGACATGTGCAATTGTTTATTTTAGATGCACAAGTGACCAATTTATTATTTATCAGATCATAGAATCCTCCAGCTCAGAATTGGAGAAGAACTTGTCTATCATGTAGTTCAACAAGTTATATAATTATATTATACCTGGTATTTTATTAATTCTATGGCCATCAACTTACCTTTGAAGAGTGCCAATAATAGAATCTTCTACCTTCTTAGCAATTCATTTTCTGATAAGCAGCTTTGACATCTCAAAACCTTGCCCCCCCCCACACACTTATCAAACCATAATTTCAATCACACCTTTGGTATACAATGAAATAGACTATTCTTCCAAATGACAACCCTTCTTTCCTTAAATATTTGAATAGAGTTCCTACATGACAGACCCTTATTTAATCTGGGTTAAGTATGCTAATTATTTAAACTCTTATTTGAACATGATTAAGTCTTCATTCTCCTATTCTCTAGTAACTCCTCTCTTTTTAGAGATATATCCTGTAAGTGAACACTAATGCACATATTTTCTTTCTTTCTTTCTTTTTCTTTTTAAAATTTATTTATTTATTTTAGAGAGAGAGGAAGGGGTCAGAGAGAGAGAGAGACAGGAACATCAATTTCCTATATGTGCCCTGACGGGGGATCAAATTGCCAACCTCAGTTCTTTGGAACAATGCTCTAACCAACCAAGCTATCCATCCAAGGCCTAATGAGCATATTTTAAAGATAATTTTTATTTTTAAATACTCTTAGGCACACATGTTACAGAAGACACTGTAGTAGGCATACAGCATCAAATGTTTATATTTATCTGTTATCAATCCAGTAACTATAATAATGCTGAGGTCAACAAATGTTCACTATCAGCTTTATAATTTGAAGTTTTTAAATGTAGTTATTGTATTATATTTCATGTCCTCATAATTTTGTGAGGTAGGTAAGGCAAGTCTTTGAAATTGAGGTTACAATTTGAGGACTACAGATATTATGACTGGCCCCAAAAGACTAACATAGTTTCAGGGATATTATTCAGATTTTCAAACATCAAAGATCAAGTTTTACTAATTACTTCAGTCTTTTACATAAATAATTTTAATTTTTTATTTTTATTGAATTTAGGAGGAGAGGATGAGAGAGAAACATCAATTTGTCCTCATATGTGCCCTTACCAGGGTTTAAACTGGCAACCTTTGTGTAGCAGGAAGATGCTCTAACCATCAGAGCTAGCCAGCCAGGGTGTATATAAATAACTTATGATTCCTAAGTAGTAAAGGGAAAAATGTCCCTCACAGATGTCCATACTTTCAGAAAACACTTGCTATTAATTAAAACTGTGAGAAAACCAAAATATTTACTTTCTTTAACAGAGATCGCAATTCAGTTTTTTTCACATTTAGAAAAAGAATCTAAGAAATTTCACATAATGTAGGGAAAACCTAAGAAATAAGATGTATGTGATCACAGACACAAAGAGCTTGCCAAGAGAAGCAAAATAAAAAACAAAGACAAAACAAGAAGAAATAAAAACAAAACCTAGAGTATGCATCATAAAGACTATTTTGGCAAAATTTGAGAAAACTACGATTTAATAGAGCTGTATTGATAAAGAAAAATCTCAAAATTATATGAATCAGGGCAAAAACACTAAGAAAACTTAAGCACTGATCAAGAGAATTTTAAATTTTTCTGTTCAAATAAAACCAATAAAAGTAATACTCTCACCTGAACAAGGGAGTCTTCCTCTTTACAAAAACCTGAGTCTTCCTTAATCAAAAGAGGCTCGCTTTTCTCAGAGCTCTGGCGGCAGATAAGCGTGTCCGCATAGTTGGGCTGCGGGAAGATCAGGTGACTCTTCCCCGAGTCCGCGGTGAGGGAGACCTCGTGGGAATAGGTCTGCAGGAAAGCCTGCACCCCCTCCACGCCCACAAAGTGCGAGGCAGGCAAGCCCGCCAATCCCCCTCCTCCTGAAGCCTGGAGCAGACGCGACGTGTACCAGCGCCTCAGCCTGAGCGCCAGCAGCACGATGACAAAGGCCAGAAAGACGCAAGAGACCGCGGCCACTGCCACCACCAGGTACAGCGTAAGGTCTGAAGCGTTAGGGTTGGCGGAGGGTTCGAGGCTGCCCAAGTCAGCCAGGACATCTGGGATACTGTCGGCCACAGCCACGGTGAGGGTGACGGTGGCCGAGAGAGGGGGCTGGCCGTGGTCCTGGACCGCCACCACCAGGCTCTGCTTGAGCGCATCTCTGTCCAGCAGGGCCCGCGCAGTGCGCACCTCGCCCGTGTGCAGCCCCACCGCGAAGAGCCCTGGCTCGCTGGCCTTGAGCAGGCGGTAGGACAGCCAGGCGTTCTGGCCTGAGTCTCTGTCCACCGCGACCACCTTAGTCACCAGGTAGCCGGGTTCTGCGGAGCGGGGTGCCAGTTCCACACCCGTGGAACCGTCAGTGGGGATGGTGGGGTACAGGATCTCCGGTGCATTGTCATTCTGGTCCAGCACGTACAGACTCAGTGACACATTGCTGCTGAGTGGTGGGTCCCCGCTATCATGTGCAGTCACTCTCAGTTGCAAGTCACGGAACTGCTCATAGTCGAAGGAGTGCAATGCATACAGGACGCCAGTGTCAGAATTGATGGAGACATAGGAGGATAGAGGCACACCCTGAATGGTGTCTGCATCCAGGGAGTAGGCGACCTGGGCATTCTCACCACTGTCAGGGTCGTGTGCAGTCACAGAGAAGATGGAGGCACCTCTGGGGTTGTTCTCAGGGACATAGATAGAGTAGGACGAGTGGGGAAAGGAAGGTGGGTTGTCGTTGGTGTCTGCCACATTTAGGGAGATGACCGTTTTTGTAGACAGAGGTGGCACTCCTTTGTCTGTGGCTGTCACAGTTATGTTGTACAGAGCTATCTGTTCTCGATCTAGAACTGTATTGGTCAGTAATCGATAATAATTGTCTATGGATTTTTCCAACTCAAATGGCAGATTTCTTGAGATAGAACATGTTACCAGGCCATTCAGTCCAGAGTCACGATCGTATACTTGAAAAAGAGCGATTACTGTTCCTGGAGGCGCACTTTCAGCAATTGACTTGCTTCCAGATGTGACTACCACCTCTGGTACATTGTCATTCACATCCAAGACAGTTATTAAAACTTTTGCTCTGTCTTGTAGACCTGGCCGATCCCGGGCTTCAACATCTAGCTCATAAAAACTGGCGTCCTCATAATCTAGATTTGCAGAAGTTGATATTTCTCCAGTAAAAACATTTAAGCAGAAAATCTTTGAGATCTTTTCTGTTACCCTCAGAAAGGAATACGTTACTTCTGCGTGGACTCCTTCATCCTGGTCGGTGGCAGTTACCGACAACACTGGCGTACCTACTGGCAGATTCTCAGGAACACTCACGAGGTAGACAGGCTGAGTAAACACTGGAGCATTGTCATTCGCATCTAGGACAGTTACCAGAATGCGCGCCACGCCTGAACGGACAGGGTCACCGCCATCCATGGCAGTAAGAACCAAGTGGTGAATGGACTCTCCCTCCCGGTCCAGAGCGCGCTCCAGCACCAGCTCCGGATATTTGGGCCCATTGGCTTCACTTGACACATCCACCGAAAAGTGACTATTCCCGCTGAGCTTGAAGCCCTGAAGAGAGTTTATTCCCACATCCGGGTCAGAGACCTCCATTAATGGAAAACGAGAGGATGGGGCCGCATTTTCGAGAATTTTTACTTCCAATTCTTCCTTAAAGAATCGGGGTATGTTGTCATTAATGTCCACTATTTCCACTTCTACGGGATAAAGATTCAGTTTGTCCTCAACGAGGATGTTAAAACTTACCAGGCACCGCGGACTCTGAGCGCAGAGCTCCTCCCTGTCTATCCTTCCTGCGGTGACCAAGCTGCCACTTCCCGGGTTCAGCGCGAAGAGCTGTGTCCTACCTCTGGAGACGATGCGGACTCCGCGCTCCATCAGCTCCTGGGGCTCCAGCCCGAGATCTTTGGCAATGCTGCCCACAAAGGAGCCTTTGTCCAGCTCCTCAGGAATGGAGTAATGGATTGGCCCAGCTCGAGCCCCGGCCCCCCACAGCGTTCCCAGGAGCATAAACGGCAGAACTAAGCCGCTGTGACGCTGGCTCCTTTGCAGAGCTGCCATTACTGACTCCTTATGGACTTCCCTGTGATTATGAGTAGAGGGAAGAGGTTCGCATCGCTCTTGGACTCCTCAGAATTTAGAGTTCAAGGTCCATAAACAAGCAGAAGTCCAATGAGAAGCGTTTAAGGTCAGAATTTTTGCGCAGCTGCAGTTTTGTGTCTGATCTGCTTTGTGCTTAAAGGATATAACTCGAGTTCTCATTGCTTTCCAGGTTAGTGAACAGCGACGCTTAGAGTCCTAACTTAATACTGCACTATTTTTGTGAAACCATCTTACAGAGGATCTTATTTCTGCTAAATTTGCATAGATATCACTCATAAAATTTCTCTCCCCAAGAATAAGAAGCATTTGGAAAATAAAAGAGCCTATTTAAATAGTTTTATATATTCCCTGGAATTTACCATTCATTTTTGTGGCAATATCTCCTATGGCCTTAGAGAACAAAAATATTACACTTTTCTGTAAATCTTGAATTAACCCCACCACACCATCATTTATATTTGTCCTATTTTCAATAAGAGAACCAACAATCACAAACATGTTTGAACCAAGCCACTTAGTGCCAGCTAAGTGTTGTCATTTTAAATTTCATTATATATTTTAATTAACATACAGATTAAGAATTGCCCTAATTTAGCCAATACCAGTGCATACATTTTAAAACATTCAAATAAAGTAAAAATACATGGGCTACAATTAAAATATTTTTAGGTATGTATTATATATATATACTAGAGTTTAGGATTGTCTTCACTGAAACTAAGAAAACCACTTAATTGTCTAGATTTATGTTTAACCATATATAGATAATGTGTTTCACAATGAGAGTGTGAGGAATTAATGCAATAAAAATGATTCAGGATATATTGTTTTAAGATTAACAAAAATTTCAAGACCATTACAAGATGACTTTGTATGAAAGAACAACTGCAACACAGATAAGTGAACAAAGAACTTCTAACATCTACATTGCATGCCCCCCAAAATCAATGAAACACAAAAATCAAGATATAGATAGCCTTTTTTTACCTCTAAAATAATGAACTGAAACCTAATTACACTTATGGGAGAAAAGGGTTTTGAAGTAACTTACCTGTTGCAAGCTGACTGACTCAGAAGTCACTTTGGGATTGTCATTACTGATATTTTCAAACCAAGAGTCTTCATTGCATAGAAGATCGTTTGGTGGAGCATTTTCAGAGTTTATATTTAGAAATTTAAACTCAGTCTTTGAGGAATGTGAGGCAGCACAAAGATTGTAGGAATAGGGTAAAGTTCTTTCGCAGTAGTTGGGGGAAACCCCAGGTCCAGTCTTGGAGCAGATAGTAGTCTGAAAACAACCCCAGGTAGCGGGGCTGAAAGAACGTCGCAGGCTCACGGTCACCGCCAAAATCACTGCCAGGAGAAAGAGCACGGAGATCAAGGCCAAGGCCACCACCAGGTAAAATTGCAGCTCAGTCTGAGGATCAGAGGGCGTAGGACGGACGTTGAGGTCTGGCAGTACCTCCTGAAGGTTGTCAGCGAAGATCAGATGCAACGTGACAGTGGCCGAGAGGGATGGTTGTCCCCCGTCGCGCACAGCGACCAGCAGGCGCTGGCGGACTGTGTCCTTGTCACCCAAGGCACGCACTGTGCGCACCTCGCCCGTGCGCAGCCCAAGGCTGAACAGTCCGGGCTCGCTGGCCTGCAGCACGTGGTAGGACAGCCAGGCGTTGTGTCCCGAATCTGCATCCACCGCCACCACCTTGGTGACCAAGTAGCCGGGCTGCGCCGCGCGCGGCACTGTGTCGAAGAGCGCAGAGCTATCGGGCCCCAGCGCCGGGTACAGCACCTTTGGTGCGTTGTCGTTGCGGTCGTCCACTAACACGCGCAGGCTGACGTTGGCGCTGAGCGTGGGCGAGCCCTGGTCACGCGCCTGCAGCGTCAGCTGGAAGGCGCGCAGCTGCTCGTGGTCGAAGGCGCGCTGCGCGAACACCACCCCGCTTTGCGCGCTCACCGACACGTAGGACGACAGCGAGCGCGACTCCAGGTCGCTGGCCACAATGGAGTAGGAGACGCGGCCGTTGGGTCCCAGGTCGGGGTCGGAGGCACTGACTTGCGCTATGGAAACACCGGGTGGGTTATTTTCTGCTACGTGGATCACATACGAGGCCTGGTGGAAAATCGGAGTATTGTCGTTGACATCAGCGACGTTCAAGGTGACACTTCTGTTGGAGGAGAGTGGAGGTTTGCCCTTGTCGGTGGCTGTAATGGTGATGTTGTATTCCGGAGTCTGCTCTCGATCTAGGGCTCCATCTGTCACCAACTTGTATGTGTTTTTTGTATCTTGAACTATTTTAAATGGAAAATTGCCATTTAGTTGGCATAAGATTTCCCCATTAAATCCAGAATCCAGATCGTGTGTTTTGATGAGCGCAACAACAGTTCCCAGCTCTACATCTTCTTGTATATGTTTGGATTCAGAATCCAGTGTTATCTCAGGAGCATTGTCATTTTCATCCAATATATCTATTTGTATTTTACAATGTGCTGTGTGACGTCCACCATCCTTTGCTTCTACGCCAATTGTGTAGTGCTCTCTCTCTTCAAAGTCAAGTCCTCCCCAAGTGTAGAGTTCCCCCGTTTTACTGTTCAGCTTGAACAGTTGTCTCACTGCCTTATCAACGTTGATGATAGCGTAGGTGATCTCGGCATTGATGCCCTCATCCAAGTCAGTGGCCAACACTCTTAGCACAGAGGAGCCAACTGGCAGGTTCTCTGGAACACTGACCCTGTACACGTCCTGGGTGAACACTGGGGGATTATCATTTGCATCTGCCACAACCACCTTGATCTGGGTAGTGCAGCTTCTGGCAGGCTCACCCCCATCCACAGCAGTGAGGACCAGGTGGTGGCAGGACTGCTCTTCCCTGTCCAGGGGAGCTTTCACTACCAGTTCTGGGTACCTACTGCCATCAGGGTTCTCTTTCTGGATCAAAGAGAAATGTGGGTCGGGGCTGAGGTAGTAGTGCTGCAGGGAGTTGACCCCTACATCTAAGTCTTGTGCGGATTCCAAGGCAAAGGTGGCTCCAGTTAGGGCCAGTTCACTGATTTCCAATTCAGTGATATTTTGGTTGAAGGTCGGTGGATTGTCGTTGACATCCTGAATCACCACAGCAATATGAAAAAAGTTCAAAGGTTTTTCAGCAACCATTTCAAATTCCAGAACACACGTCAACTTCTTGCCACAAATCTGCTCTCTGTCTATACGGTCGTTCACAAGTAAGTCCCCGTTCTCGCTGCTCACTGTAAAGAATGGCTTCTCGGCATTAACCCTCAGGTTCCGAGTAGGCAAATCTCCAACGCCAAGTCCCAGATCCTTGGCCAGTTTCCCCACCAGCGAGTTCCTGGCCAGCTCCTCCGGAATAGTGTAGCGGATCGGCTCTGAGAGCGCCGGGCAGAACAAAGGCAGAAGGAGGAGAAAAGGCATTCGCCTCCGCCCAGCCGGGCTCTGCGGACCCCAGCGGTTTCCCATTCCGCTTTCTGAGCCTTTGCCTTACTGATTCTGAAGAATTCTCTCAGCAAGAGCGATTCCTTGATTTGTCTTAGCACACAGGTTCTCGGATAGATAACTCCTCCGCAGAGAGCCGGAGAGAGATTGCACCGTTCTCCCGATTCCGCGGTCTGATGGCGACTGGTTTGCAGCAGGAGCTGCCACTTCGCTCAGTACTAGCCGACAGCGGCACCCTGCGTCTCGGCTTCAGAACTGCAGTCGTACTCTTATGATTCCTATTTCTTCCCATTTAACAAGGATATAGCATTTTAAACATTTACTATACCTTCTATCTGACTGCCATTTCTTTGAATGTGAACTTTATTCGTCCAAATCAAGTGATTATTTTACTCATCAAAGAGCAGAGGTACCTTGCTGAAACTATTTATTGGCATAGTGGTGCTTTAGTTTCCACTGTCATAAAATGGTCATAATAACAACTTCATTGCTTACCTTAGTAGACTTGAGGAGCAAATAAAATAATATATAGAAAGTAATACAAATGATGGACAGTGTTGGTGATGTCAGAAGGTGTAATGAGTAAATTCTTAAAATAACAACTTGATATGTATTATTATTCCACTCTATTTTCTTTTTTTCTAACTTGTAAAAGTAATAAATCTCATAGCCTTTGGTTTTATTCTGTTCCACTTTCTTCTATTTTATCATCTTCTTCCCAAAATAATTAATAGATATCAAGGAGAGTGGTTGTCCTTACAAAATACAATATGGTAAGAAGCAAGATACTCTATTTTCCTTAGTTTCCAAGTGCCTACTTTTAATTAAATGACTACAATTTAAAAATTATTCTACTTGCACTGCTTGAGTGGTTCAGTGGATAGATCGTCATTCTGGCATGCTAAGGTTGCTGGTTTGATCATGGGTCAGGGATTATTTAAGAAGCAAGAATCAACTAATGAGTGTAAAATCAAATGAAACAACCAAGTGAAACAATGGATTGATGCTTCTCTCTTTTTTTCTCTTTCTTCCCCCTCTATTCCCCCTCTCTCTGGTTAATGCAAGAATTAAAAAAAGTATTCTACTCATTTTTCCACAAAACATTACCATCATCTTTAATTACATTGTTTCTTTTCAAGTAGCTTAACAGTGGTGAGTTTTGTTTATCATGAAGGTGAAGTATGAGTCCTTATGATAATATGTCCCCAAAAGAGTAATCTATGTTGTCCACTTTTCCTTGGTCCCCAGATTATACTGATTATTCTAACCCTTTGTTATTGACAATGTTTTTGTCAATAAGCATGCCAATTTCTACAATCCTGATAGGTGATTTTCACTCTCCATTTTATTTTCAAACTAGAAATATCCATAAAGAAATAGTGTTTTAAACCTACATAATGTATTGTCATCCCAAAATTTGACAGGTGTGTAGCAATGTTGAATTTACAGTAAAATAGTATTAGAGCATCTTAAACTACTCATTGTGCCTGACCTGTGCTGGTGCAGTGGATAAAGCATCGACCTAGAATGTTGAAGTCACCTGTTTGAAGCCCTGGGCTTGCCTGGTCAAGGCACATGCAAGAAGTAACTGCTGCAAGTTGATGCTTCCTGCTCCTAGCTCCTTTTACTAAAATAAATAAACTGCTCATTGTGTTAAGGATTCTAGACAGAAACTCATTGGCATCTTTACACTAATATAAAAGACACTACCAATTCAAGACTTTGTTCCAAAACATGACTGAGCAAGTGTCTTTCTACTACCCTGTGAACACTTCAATTATACAGGAAAGTTATCTTTTCATAACACATATGAAACTTAAAGATTCAAACATTTAAAAGAATATATATAATATATACATTCAGAGTGTGTGAATCAAACATTTTATTATGTAAAGTATACATGATATATACTCATAAAATTTAAGACCTATAGACCATAATTTTATTTAAAAAATCTATTAAGATAAGCACAGCCCCTGAGGAATGAATTTTAAAATTTGAAACCATTTAAAAGTTGAATTGGTTTTCCAAACACCAATCTAAAGTCTGTTGAAGTTTATCAATTCTATAGAGGGTTAAAGGTATTTTTTTCCATTGCATAAAATAGGTAACATAAGACAGGTACCAAATCTATCACCTTTTCTTTTAAAAATAATGCAAAAGTGAGTTTTTATGGCCCTGGCCGGTTGGTTCAGTGGTAGAGCGTTGGCCTGGCCTGCGGAAGTCCCGGGTTGGATTCCCGGCCAGGGCACACAGGAGAGGCGCCCATCTGCTTCTCCACCCCTCACCCTCTCCTTCCTCTCTGTCTCTCTCTTTCCCTCCCACAGCTGAGGCTCCATTGGAGCAAAAAATGGCCCGGGTGCTGGGGATGGCTCCTTGGCCTCTGCCCCAGGCGCTAGAGTGGCTCTGGTCGCAACAACGCGATGCCCCGGATGGGCAGAGCATCACCCCCTGGTGGGCGTGCTGGGTGGATCCCAGTCGGGCGCATGCTGGAGTCTGTCTGACTACCTCCCCTTTTCCAGCTTCAGAAAAATCCAAAAAAAAAAAAAAAGTGAGTTTTTATGTAAAAGTGAATGGTATCAGTATCTATCATACAGATTTTCTTGTTAGTCTTTGGATGTATTCACTATTCAGTGTGTCTGTACATTTTTTTTAATTTATTTATTCATTTTAGAGAAGAGAGAAGGGGGGAGAGAGAGAGAGAGAGAGAGAGAAGGGGGAGGAGCAGGAAGCATCAACTCCCATATGTGCCTTGACCAGGCAAGCCAGGATTTTGAACCGGCAACCTCAGTGTTTCCAGGTTTGTACATTTTACATTAAGGTCAGAATTGTCCATATATAAATGTAATTGGATCCCTTCAGCTAAATGTTTAAAAAGTATTTTAAAAATAAAAATCAAGTGGTCCTAGATTCCTAAATGTTTCAATAAACCTTTCATGTGGTTGAGTAATGTAGCCTTTTGTCCCATTCCCATTAATATTTTATTGCCATCCCCCTATTAATCATACTTTTCAGCTGATGTTCAAGTTGTTGAAAGCATAAAATTTAAAATATTAAAAATTCTTTTAAAGAGAAGATTCTGAAAATCATCTTTAGTAAATCAGATGCCAAAAATGAATAGGATAGTTCTTCCATATACTCATGAAATTTGAGACCCATAGACTAGCATTGTATTACAAAAAATTTATTAATTTAAGATAAACACAGCCTTTAGAAAATAAGTTTAAATTCTGAAACCATTTTAAAGTTGAATTGAGTTTCCAAACACAAATCTTAGACTCTCATAATAAAGCAGAATTGTATGCAAACATTCAGGTAGACACTGATTCTGAAAAGTGAAAGGGTTACCCATAACTGGAAGATGCTGGGTGTGTGGTGGCATATTTGAACTTAATAAATGTAGCAGTATCTAAATCTTGGAGATTTAAAAATACATCACAGAATAAAACACAATTCTAAGGCTCCTCACTAATTTCTTCTCCCAACAAACACACATATCTAATAATTTCATGGTGTATCCCAAACTGTCCATATTTCAGAATGGCAGAATGTTTTTCTAATAGTTCTCATGAATAATTTTTCTGTATCTTTCCAGTGATTTATCCAAATATGTAAATTATTTCCTCATGCAAACAAAAGATATACTAAAATGGCAACATTACACAATATCCTTTCTGAAACATTTGCTATTGGTGTTTAGGTAAATATTTAAAAGAAAACATTACATCTAACAATTTGGACTAATTAAACAACTAATCTATTAAGATAATAACAGTTCTGACTACAAGAAAGTCTGGGTAAAGTGATTATATTTAACCACTTTAAAATACTTGTTTAAAAATAATAAAGTGGGCCCTGGCCGGTTGGCTCAGCGGTAGAGCGTCGGCCTGGCGTGTGGGGGACCAGGGTTCGATTCCTGGCCAGGGCACACAGGAGAAGCGCCCATTTGCTTCTCCACCCCCACCCCCTTCTTCCTCTCTGTCTCTCTCTTCCCCTCCTGCAGCCAAGGTTCCATTGGAGCAAAGATAGCCTGGGCACTGGGGATGGCTCCTTGGCCTCTGCCCCAGGCACTAGAGTGGCTCTGGTCGTGGCAGAGCGACGCCCTGGATGGGCAGAGCATCGCCCCCTGGTGGGCGTGCCAGGTGGATCCCAGTCGGGCGCATGCGGGAGTCTGTCTGACTGTCTCTCCCCGTTTCCAGCTTCAGAAAAATACAAAATAATAATAATAATAATAAAGTGCTCATTTCATTTAAGTCTGTGGCTATCAATTAGATTTTCTAAAATATTCACCTATTGAAAAAACAAGACACTGTACTCAAACTCTAATTTGAAAATAAATGGAGGAAGCATCAATTTTCAAATTCAATTAAACTAATCTCTAAATAAAGCAAATAACAGTTCACTATTTACATAATTAACCTATTTGAATGTGGAAGAAAAATAATTGAGGAAACAAGTGAAGAAAATGTTCCAAGCATCTCTACAGTAAAATAAAACTCACCTGAACAACTTCTAGTTCTTCGTTTGCATTTATCTTCTCAGATATCAAAAGAGGTTCACTTTTCTCACAGCTCTCCTGGCTGATGAGCGTGTCTGCGTAGTTGGGCTGCGGGAAGATCAGGTGACTCTTCCCCGAGTCCGCGGTGAGGGAGACCTCGTGGGAATAGGTCTGCAAAAACGCCCGCACCCCGTCGACGCCCACAAAGTGTGAGGCAGGAACGCTTGCCAATCCTCCTCCTGAAGCCTGGAGCAGACGTGAAGTGTGCCAGCGCCGAAGTTTTAATGCCAGCAGCACAATGACGAAGGCCAGAAAGACGCAGGAGACGGCAGCCACCGCCACCACCAGGTACAACGTGAGGCTGGAGTCATCGTGGTTGGCGGGAGACTCAAGGCTGCTTAGGTCAGCCAGGACGTCTGGGATGCTGTCCGCCACAGCCACAGTGAGCGTGACGGTGGCTGAGAGAGGGGGCTGGCCGTGGTCCTGGACCGCCACCACCAGGCTCTGCTTGAGCGCATCTCTGTCCAGCAGGGCCCGCGCAGTGCGCACCTCGCCCGTGTGCAGCCCCACCGCGAAGAGCCCTGGCTCGCTGGCCTTGAGCAGGCGGTAGGACAGCCAGGCGTTCTGGCCTGAGTCTCTGTCCACCGCGACCACCTTGGTCACCAGATAGCCAAGCTCTGCGGAGCGCGGTGCCAGCTCCACACCAGTGGAACCATCAGTAGGCAGTGTGGGGTACAGGATTTCAGGAGTATTGTCGTTCTGGTCCAGCACAAACAGGCTTAGGGACACGTTACTGCTAAGTGGAGGGTCTCCGCTGTCGCTGGCTGTCACCCACAGCTGCAGATCTCTAACTTGCTCATAGTCAAAAGAGCCCAATGCATATAGAACGCCAGTGTCAGAGTTTATGGAGACATAGGAGGAGAGAGATGTCCCTTGAAACGTGTCCTTGGCCAGAGAATAAGTGACCTGGGCATTCTTGCCACTGTCAGGGTCAAGGGCGGTCACAGAGAAGATTGAGATGCCTCTAGGATTGTTTTCTGGGATGTAGGTGGAGTATGAGGTGTGAGGGAAGCTGGGAGGATTGTCATTGATGTCTGCCACTTTCAAGGAAATGTGGTTTTCTGAAGACAAGGGTGGGTTTCCGCGGTCAATAACAGTTATTGTAATGTTATAATCTGAGATATCTTCTCTATCCAGGGTTCTCGTTGTCAATAAGTGGTAGTAATTATCAACTGACTTTTCCAATTTAAAGGGCAAGTTCCTAGAGATAGAACATGCTATCTCCCCATTCTCTCCAGAATCACCATCATGTACGCTAAACAGCGCAATTACAGTTCCAGAAGGACAATCTTCAGAGACAGAACTGGCAAGAGAGGTGAGAATCATTTCTGGGACATTGTCATTCACGTCCTGTACTGTGACCACCACATTAGCACTGGCAAGAAGAGCACCTCCATCCTGAGCTACCACTTCCATGAGGTAGAATCTGGATTCTTCATAATCCAGTGATTGCACTGTTGAAATTTCACCCAGGTTGGAATCAAGTTGGAAAGTCTGTGAAATTTTGTCCTCTTCATTGCGAAAAGAGTAGGTCAATTTTCCGTTTATTCCCTCATCTGGATCTGTGGCAGTTAGTGTGAGCAGCCGAGTGCCCACAGGTATGCTTTCTGGAACACTCACTCTATACTCTGATCGCGTGAACTGGGGCGCGTTATCGTTTGCGTCCAGGACCATCACGCGGATGTGCGTAGTGCTAGAGAGTACGGGATCTCCGCCATCTAAAGCTGTGAGGAGGAGGTCGTGAACAGCCACTTTCTCCCGGTCCAAGGGCTGGTCCAGGACCAGTTCTGGATACTTTTGTCCATCACTTCCACTTTTCTCATCCAGAGAGAAGTGCATATTGGAGCTGAGCTGGTATCTCTGGAGGGAGTTCACGCCCACATCCGCATCTCGAGCAAAGGGAAGCACTAACCGTGTCCCTGTGGCCGCATTTTCATTAACTTTTACTTTTACTTCCTCATCGCGGAAACGCGGGAAGTTATCATTAATATCGATTATTTCTACTTCTATTCCATAAATTTTCATTTTATTCTCAACCAAGATATTAAAACTCACCAAACACTGCGCGCTCTGAGCGCAGAGCTCCTCCCTGTCTATCCTCCCCGCGGTGACCAAGCTGCCACTTCCCGGGTTCAGCGCGAAAAGCTGCGTCCTACCTCTGGAGACGATGCGGACTCCGCGCTCCGCCAGCTCCCGGGGCTCCAGCCCCAAGTCCTTGGCGATGTTGCCCACGAAGGAGCCTTTGTCCAGCTCCTCACGCAATGAGTAGCGGATCTGCCCAGCCCTGGTTCCCCTCTGCGTCCCCAGGAACAGGAAGAGCAAGAGCAGCTCTCTGCAGCCCCAACCCTTCAGTGGATCCGCCATTGTCTTCTCTCCGACCAGTTTTCTTTTAGTCTTGGTTCCAGCCCGCTGTTTCCTTATTTCTTTAAAGCCAAAGGGTACACATTCTTTGTTGGAAATGGGAGAGGGGTGCGGGTGGAAAGCGTTTTCCTGGACCTTGTCCGGTCTGTGCGTGTTCAGTGCGGAAGGAGCAGAGAGTCGGGTCGCATTTTACTAGCAGCTTCTTCCCCACTTTGGTGAACAGCGACGCTCAGAGTCCTAATCAGTTACTACATCAATTCTGTTTTTATTTCATCAAGGTTTAATTATATTTTATTTCTAATAATTTTGCTGTTCCCTTTAAGTATTACTGTGTGACATTGTTTATATTCAAGATTTAATTCCAAAATAGCAAGACTTTCACAACCAAGAGATCAATATAATTAGTAAAAATTTTTACTTCTTTAGAAACGTTTTATTTAATGTGCTGTTGAACCTATGTCCTTTACTTACCTCTTACCTATACTGAATCCATTACATTAGAGCATTGTAATTCTTGCTTTTGTAGGTTTTTAAGAGTTCATCTTTTTATTAATATATTTGTGAAAACATGACCATTTGTACAGAAGAATGCCAAGGAAACAGGTCTAGCTCTCAATGCACCTTTGTAAAAAGGCCTACTGAGTAATGCAACTTGTATTAGCTGTCATATGCAGGAGGAATTAAGGAACCATCTCATTACTTGTGAGGTCTTTGGAAA
Source organism: Saccopteryx bilineata (assembly GCF_036850765.1). Lineage (NCBI taxonomy): Eukaryota > Metazoa > Chordata > Mammalia > Chiroptera > Emballonuridae > Saccopteryx > Saccopteryx bilineata. The sequence goes on along the minus strand of NC_089493.1, from coordinate 166,793,393 downwards.
GTTTCCAGTTTTTCCATCCTAGAAATGGCGGCTATACTATAGTAGACTGAAAGTTTGAGTTGGGTTAGTTATGCATTACTTATATTTTTTTCTATTACTATGTCTAAATTGGAGTTAGACATTATACAGTGACAGACTCTTGGGAGGAAAGCCATACAGAGACTACAGAGGAAAGGGTTCATCATCCCTGCAGAAATACATTTCTATAACTTAGCAGTGAGCAGGCAGCCAGTTAACTTCCTTTGTTTAAACAGATGTTTAATGTTATCACTTTTATATGGTAGCAGAAAAAGAAAAACCTCACGACTAAAAAAAAGGACATTTCAGAAAGTCCATTAAATGAGAGAAGCAAATTTTACTTAATGACACTTTCTCAAAATATGAAAGGAAATGAAGATATTCTATTTCTATAAATTAAAAATTTTAAAAATAAAGTTTTAAGTACACAATGTAAGCATAGGTTACAAAAATTTTGCAATGTACAATTTTCACAAGAGCAATTTGTTATTATGCATGAGAAATATTTCTCTTATTATTAAATGCATTCTTTTTTAGAGAGAGAAAGGGAAAGAGAGAGGAAGAAGCATCAATTCATTTCTCCACATAATTGTGCATTCATTGATTATTTATTAGGTTTCCTAACCCAGGCTTGAACCCAACTGGGGCGACCTCAGGATTGGATTAAGCCAGCAATCTCGAGATGAAACTGTTACCTTGGCACTCCTGGATGAGGCTCTATCCACTCTGCCACCAGCCAAGGTTTAAATGCAGTCTTAATAGCAGACACTGCAAACCTCAAACTTTGCCTATCCTTTAAAAAGTAGATCTGGAATCCCAAAATACTTAGCTTGTAAAGACACTTACATTGCTTGTGTTCAAGTCAGTCCTACCATGCTCTGATATTGACAAGCCATGACACTGGGGAAAACTCTTCCTTTCTTTGGTTCCCAGTTTCCCCAAACCAGTAAGATGGGGAGAACTTTTTATTCTGAAGTACTATAACTTGAAGAGGAAGTAAAACTAAACTTGTAGGAATAAAAACCTTAAATAAAAAATAAATAGTTTAATATGCCAATAGTAATACATATTCAGAAGGAAGGATTGTAAAGATGAGGAAGAAAGAAGTATCTTAGGTAGGTAAGCCTTGTAATTATAAACAAATAAATCTCACACATTGAATAGAAAACTACGTCAAGATTTGGTTAAATAAGATTATAATTAGAGGCAGAAAACTGCCTAAATTCAACCCACAAGACAAATATGAAATGGAGACTCCTACCCCAGATAGGTGATTTGTGAAGAAACATTCGAAACCAAAGTGAAAATGAGTAAAATTTAAACTCACCTTTAAAATAGTATCTGAGACAAATGGACCCTCACCATCTTCATGATTTGCACTTGATACCCAAGAGGCATCTTCGCAAAGGAGATCCCGAGGGGGAGCCACTTCCGGGGTCACGTTGAGAAAATTAAACTCTGTCTTAGCTGATTGGGAGGCAACGCACAGATTGTAGGAATAGGGCAATGTTCCCTCACTACAACTGGGGAGAACCCCAGGTCCAGCCTTAGAACTGAGACCAGGCTGGAAGCAGCCCCAAGCAGCGGGGCTGGAGGAGCGTCGCAGGCGCAGTGCGACCGCCAGAATCACCGCGAGGAGGAAGAGCACGGAGATCAAGGCCAAGGCCACCACCAGGTAAAACTGCAGCTCAGCCTGGGGGTCCGAGGGCGTAGGATGTTCGCTAAGATCCGGCAAGGCCTCCTGTAAGCTGTCAGCGAAGACCAGGAGTAGCGTGGCGGTGGCGGAGAGGGGCGGCTGTCCCCCGTCGCGCACAGCGACCAGCAGGCGCTGGCGGGCCGCGTCCCTGTCACCCAAAGCTCGCGCCGTGCGCACCTCGCCCGTGCGCAGCCCGAGGCTGAACAGTCCGGGCTCGCTGGCCTGCAGCACGTGGTAGGACAGCCAGGCATTGTGTCCCGAATCTGAATCCACCGCCACCACCTTGGTGACCAGGTAGCCGGGCTGGGCCGCGCGCGGCACTGTGTCGAAGAGCGCAGAGCCGTCGGGCCCCAGCGCCGGGTACAACACTCTTGGCGCGTTGTCGTTGCAGTCGCTCACCAACACGCGCAGGCTGACGTTGGCGCTGAGCGCGGGCGAGCCCTGGTCACGCGCCTGCAGTGTCAGCTGGAAGGCGCGCAGCTGCTCGTGGTCGAAGGCGCGCTGCGCGAACACCACCCCGCTCTGCGCGCTCACCGACACGTAGGACGACAGCGCGCGCGGCTCCAGGTCGCTGGCCACGATGGAGTAGGAGACGCGGCCGTTGGGTCCCAGGTCGGGGTCAGAGGCGCTGACCTGCGCTATGGAGGCTCCGGGCGGGTTATTTTCTGGCACGTGGACCAGGTAGGCTGACTGTTGGAAAACCGGAGCGTTGTCGTTGACGTCGGTGATGTGCAGAGTGAGGGTGGTGCTGGAGGAGAGGGGCGGTTTGCCCCTATCGGTGGCCATTATAGTGACGTTGTACTCCGGGATCTCCTCCCGGTTCAGAGCCCCGTCTGTCACTAGCTTGTAATAGTTCTTTGAGTAAGATTTCAATGTAAAGTCTGTCTTTCCCAATATGCGGCAGTAAACTTCTCCATTTTCTCCAGAGTCTCTATCTCTTGTTTTTATCAAGGCGATCACTGTTCCAGGTGGTGAATCCTCTGGGAGGGGAGTAAACACTGAGGCCACAATCACTTCAGGTGCACAATCGTTCTCATCGAGAATTTCGACTTGGATACTGCAGTGGGCTGCCAGATCCCCAGGATCTTTCGCTTCTATACCAAGAGTGTAACTATTAGCAATTTCAAAATCAAAATTATCCTTTGTCGTGATTTCTCCTGTTCTTTTATCTAAATTAAACAACTGTTCCACTTGTTCGTCCACATTATGAAAGGAGTAGGTGACTTCTGCGTTAATGCCCTCGTCTGGGTCGGTGGCCGCCACTCGAAGCACAGAGAAGCCTGGGGGAACGCCCTCTTGCAGGCTGACCCTATACACGTCCTGGCTGAACACAGGGGGATTATCGTTGGCATCGGTGACTTGGATTTGGATCTGGGTGGTGCCACTTTGGGGTGGGTCCCCACCGTCCACAGCTGTTAGGACCAGTTGATGGAAATTCTGTTCTTCTCTGTCCAGAGAATTTTTCAGAATCAATTCGGGATATTTACGTCCATCTGGAGTCTGTTTCTCTGCGAGATCAAAGTACTTATTGTCATTTAGGTGGTATCTTTGCAAAGAATTAGGACCAGCATCTGAATCCAGTGCCGGATCTAGTGGAAATGTTTTACCTGGCTTAGTGGATTCTCCAATTTTTAAGTCAATCACTCTCTGTTTGAATAAGGGAATGTTGTCATTTATATCCTGTACTACTACTGCTACATGGAAAATATTTAGTGGCTTTTCAGCGACAGCATCAAAATCCAGAATACACAAGGGCTTCTTCCCGCAAATCTGCTCTCGGTCTATTCTGTCGCTCACTAGTAAGTCCCCGCTGTCAGAATCTACAGTGAAATATTCCTTCTCTGTGCTAACTCGCAGCTTCCGGGCCGGCAAATCCTGGATTCTGAGCCCCAGATCCTTGGCAAGGTTTCCTACCACCGAGTTCTTGGCCAATTCCTCAGGAATTGAATAGCGGATTTGGTCTGGAAGAGCCCCGCGCAACAAAGACAGCAGAAAGGGCAACAATACCTGCCGCCACCGCGCTGGGCTGCTCCTCTCTGTGCTGGGCCTCATCTTCTGTCTCCCTCCGCTGTTGCTCTGCCCCTTAGCCGTGGGGGAGGTGTAAGACCTTCGTGGATAGCAAAAATCCGGGGTAGGGGCAATTTTCCTGCTTTTGTTTTCTGTAACCGAATCTGTACTGGCCTCCTCCGGAAGGCTGGTTTGAGAAGGAAGTTACCTCTGAGAGGTTCCCCAATGCGTCTCAGAAATCTCCTCGCTCTTCTTTTGACCTACAGCGACGCCCAGGGGATTTTCCGTGAAACTGCTCCAATGGCTTCTAAATGTTTTGCAAAGAATGTTTTTCCTCTTGCAGACTTAGATCTAGAGCATTTATTTGTTTTTAAAATCGGTATACATTCATATACTTCCCAAATCAATGATATATACAGCATATTTTATAGATTTTCCCTCTCTGCTCTCAAGAACAACACATTTCTACTAGAAGAAATGAGTATTCTTTTTTGTGTGTGCTATTCCAGAAATATGTTTTGTGTAGTGAAGCAGAATTTATTAATGTGCTCCTCTGCTTTTATACATATATGGAAGTATACAATACACCATGTTCTTCAGCTTGCTTTGTTCATTCATTATATTTGAAGATCATTTCACATCAGTACCTTAAAAAGTTTTCCATTTACTTCTTATAGCTATGTAGTAGCCCATCATATAATTTAACTCAGAAATAATATTTTTTAAAAACCCAGTACCCATTCAAACAAAAATAGACTTTACATGTGCTATTAGGTTATAAATTATCTACTGCTCTGCTAAGCATTTAAAATATGCACCATTTTGATTCTGGAATGTATTCCTAATACTACCATCCAAATAAATATGTTTGACCCAGCTTGAGGCCAATTGATATTTCCAAATTATATGATATTTTAAAGCTTCAGTATTGTATATAATCTCTCCTCAGATATTATTTCATTCTCAATATTCATGTGTTATTTTCTATTTCCTCTCCCCAGCTGGTTGTATCATATCACTTTCTTATTTACTTTATATATTACCACGCAACTTCCCATGAAGACAGAACAATCTAGAACTGAAACTCTCCTTAAGTTGAATTGAGACATAATTCACAATCTATTGCTACAGTTTCCAGGTATCCAAATGTCACTAATTTGTGTAGTCTTAGACATTCATGACTTCCAAATTAACTCACATAAGTAAAATAAAGGCATAAGGAACAAAAGTAGCATATATCTTAAATTTTTTATTTATTGATTCATTTTAAATCTTTTTTAAATTTATTTTTATTTTTTATTTATTCATTTTAGAGAGGGGAGAGAGACAGAGAGAAAGGGGGAGGAGCAGGAAGCATCAACTCCCATATGTGCCTTGACCAGACAAGTGCAGGGTTTTGAACCAGCGACCTCAGTGATCCAGGTCCACGCTTTATCCACTGTGCCACCACAGGTCAGGCACGTATCTCTTGCACACAAAATATTTCTCCATGTTAGATCATCGCAGAGCCACAAAGTAACAGAGCTACCTGAGAGCAGTTTGCAGGAACAGGGACAAGGCCTATTTACTAAGTAGCACAAATCCTATCAGTTCAGAAGTTACTGTTACTCGACTTTTACAAGAGGCTCCTCTGATGAAAAAGGAAAGATCTTTCTAAGCTATGTGTCCTTAAATCGAGAAGGGTCTCATATGACAAAATAGTTAACTTAGATATTATTAAAATCATGCTTACAATCTAATGAAATATGATTGAAGTAAATTGGGCAATATTTTTGATAATCAGAGAGGTGCACCAGAGGAATCACACTGTCACTGCTGGTGCATTTCACAAACTGCAGCAACAAAATATTTTCAATATACCAGTCCAATTGAGAAACCATCACTGTTAAAGTTATATCTAAATGTTAAATATTTTCCCAGTATTTATAAACTGCCATTGTTTAATTGTAATGAAAAATATTTGAAGTAAGGAAAAGCAAACTTTAAGCAAAATCTGTTGGGGTGTAAAAAGAGAAAATTTTACAACACTCAGTCCAGATTCAATAATCACCTCATATGAGAGAATGTTTTAATATGAATTTCTACAATTGTTTTCTATTTTGCACTTCTATATTTTTAGTAAGACCTAAAGGAAAATGGCATTTAAAGAAGTTAGGTAGTTATAGATACAAAATTAAATTGTTGCTGAAACTAGAATTGTATGAAGATTACAAAGGCAAGTAAAAAACAAATACCTTTTAGGTGCAGCAATCATTATTCATCATTATCAGAGGGTCATCTGATCCTTCTCTTTAAAGCAATAGAGTATTAAAAAGAAGCGCCCTTATGTGGTATGGTACTCATACAACCGGAGCTTATGCAATTAAAGACACAGCTGTCTGCCTATGTTTCAGTGCAGCAAGACTGACTCACCTGATGAAGACTTGGGTCTCTTTTTGTTTCAAGTAAATCCTGAGTTATCAGAAGAGGCTCGCTTTTCTCACAGCTCTCGTGGCTGATGAGCGTGTCTGCGTAGTTAGGCTGTGGGAAGATCAGGTGGCTCTTCCCAGAATCCGCGGTAAGGGACACCTCGTGGGAATAGGTCTGCAGGAAAGCCCTCACTCCTTCCACGCCCACAAAGTGCGAGGCGGGCAAGCCTGCCAATCCCTCTCCTGAAGCCTGGAGCAGACGTGACGTGTGCCAGCGCCTCAGCCTGAGCGCCAGCAGCACGATGACAAAGGCGAGGAAGAGGCAGGAGACGGCAGCCACTGCTACTACCAGGTATAATGTGATGTCCGAGACCTCTGAGTGTGAAGGAATTTCAAGACTGGCCAGGTCAGCCAGAACGTCTGGGATACTGTCTGCCACGGCCACGGTGAGTGTGACGGTGGCCGAGAGAGGGGGCTGGCCGTGGTCCTGGACCGCCACCACCAGGCTCTGCTTGAGCGCATCTCTGTCCAGCAGGGCCCGCGCAGTGCGCACCTCGCCCGTGTGCAGCCCCACCGCGAAGAGCCCTGGCTCGCTGGCCTTGAGCAGGCGGTAGGACAGCCAGGCGTTCTGGCCTGAGTCTTGGTCCACTGCCACGACCTTGGTCACCAGATAGCCAAGCTCTGCGGAGCGGGGTGCCAGTTCCACGCCAGTGGAACCATCAGTGGGAAGAGAGGGATACAGGATTTCGGGAGCATTGTCATTCTGATCCAGAATAAACAGGCTCAGAGACACGTTGCTGCTGAGTGGAGGCTCCCCACTGTCACTGGCTGTCACTAGTAGTTGTAGGTCTCTAACCTGCTCATAGTCGAAGGAGCGCAGCGCATACAAGACACCGGTATCAGAGTTGATAGAGACATAGGAGGAGAGAGGCTCCCCCTGGAGCGTTCCTTCAGCCAGGGAGTAAGTGACTCTGGCGTTCTCCATGCTGTCAGGGTCCTGGGCGGTCATGGATAAAATGGAGGCTCCTCTGGGGTTGTTTTCAGGAAGGTGGGCAGAGTAGGAGGCATGAGTGAAAGCAGGCGGGTTGTCATTGATGTCTGCCACCTTCAGTGAGATGTGAGTTTCTGTAGACAGTGGTGGATTTCCGTGGTCAGTGGCAGTTACTGTGATGTTATATTCTGAGTCTTCCTCCCTATCAAGAGTTCTGTGTGTCAACAATCGATAATAATTTCCATAGGTCTTTTCAAGTGTGAATGGTAGATTATTCGGAATAGAACATGTGACAAGGCCATTCTCTCCTGAGTCACTGTCATGCACATTGAAAAGTGCAATCACTGTGCCTGGGGAAGAAGTTTCTTGGATAGAGCTGGTGAGAGATGTAACCATAACTTCTGGAGCATTGTCATTTACATCCAGAACTGTCACCAGTACCTTACTTCTGGCTCGGAGACCAGGACCATCATGAGCTTCTACATCTATATTATAGAATCCAGAGTCCTCATAATCTAGATCCCCCAACACTGTTATGTCCCCAGTCACAGAATTCAACTGGAATAGCTGGGATATTTTATCTCTTACTTTCCGGAAAGAATATGTCACCTCTCCATTGGCTCCTTCATCTGGATCAGTGGCTTTTACTGTGAGGATTCGGGAGCCCACGGGCGCGTTCTCCCGAACACTCACGTGGTACTCGGGCTGAGTAAATAGGGGGGCATTGTCGTTGGTATCCACAAGTGTTACATGAATCCTGGTAGTGCCAGAGTGAACCAGGTCGCCTCCATCGAAGGCGATGAGAACCAGGTGGTGAACCGCCTCTTCCTCGCGGTCCAGGGCGCGCTCCAGCACCAGCTCGGGGTACTTTATCCCATCAGCTCCGTTTTGCACGTCCAGGGAGAAGTGAACGTTCGAGCTCAGCTGGTAACCCTGTAGGGAGTTTATCCCTACATCCGGATCAAAAGCTTCAGGAAGAGGGAATCTTGTCCCAGGATTTTCATGTTCAGCGACTTTTATTTCCCTTTGCTCTGTCCCAAAGTTAGGTGCGTTATCATTAACATCGATTATTTCCACTTCTACTCCAAAAATCTTCACTTTGTCCTCTAGGAGAATCTCCAGGCTTACTACACACTTTGGAGATCTATCGCAGAGCTCCTCGCGGTCTATCCTACCAGCCGTGACCAAGCTGCCGCTTCGCGGGTTCAGAGCAAAGAGCTGCGTCCTACCTCTGGAGACGATGCGGACTCCGCGCTCCGCCAGCTCCCGGGGCTCCAGTCCCAGGTCCTTGGCGATGTTGCCCACGAAGGAGCCTTTCTCCAGCTCTTCAGGCACCGAGTAGTGGATCTGGTCCGCCCGGATTTCCCACAGGGCCCCCAGGAGAAGGCAGATCCCGACCAGCCGGCTGCAGCCTGGGCGACAAGGAGGAGCCGCCATTACAGCCCCGCCGCGGAGAAGCTTGGGCTTGGGTTCTCCCTCGGTGTAGGCCTGAGGAGTCCCAGGATCTTAGTGGTCCAAGATGATGTGCTTTCACAGTTGGACGCTGGAGCTCTGGGGCTCCAGTTTGGAGCTTCTGTAAAGCCCCAGGGCCAGTGCTTTGTGATGCAGAAATCTTGTGGTTTGGATTAAATTCCTGGTTCTTTTCTCAGAGTGGTGAACAGCGACACTCAGAGTCCTAACCTGTTACTGCAATCTATTCTTGGTAAAGAAAGCGTCACCTGTATACACCATTTCTTTTCCGCATCTTATTTCTTTCAAAAGAATAAAAGTCAAAACCGTTCTTTTATTTGGAATAAAATCTCAGAAACAATAAAAATCTTCCTGCACAAATAAGCTTTATAAAGTAATTTCTCAGAGAAATTATGCCATTTTTTTGCTAAGAATTTTTAACTTCTTTTGTTTGCATTATTTACTCTCATAGTTCATTTTCAGTACAGTGTATTTTGTGAGAGATACATTCGTCCCCCAAGGAACAAGGATAGACTTGAATAATGAAAAAGAAAATGGGTGAAAAGATTGTGTCTGGGGAGTGGAAAGCCTGGGCTCTAGTTCCAACCTATTCAGAAGCAAGTTTCCTCACAGGAATTGATCTTTTAGAACCTAAAGTAACTTTTTAGTTTCCTTGCAAAAAGTATATTCTGTTCTAGACCTAATTTTACCCCTGTGTCAATGAGATTGCCAAATATAATGATATATTTGGAAAGAGAATTTGCTCATCAATTTTCTATACCGAAAATTCTAGGCTAAAGGCTGTATCTGTGACAGTCATGTTCACAATGTGTCCTCAAACTTTAGAACAACCACCTTTCATACAGTATGCATGCAAATAGTTTTTCACTATTTAATGAATGAGTAACTAATGCAACTGCAAAGCCTAAAACAATGGGTAAATAACTCCAATCTTAAAAATAGGAAACAAAGATAAGAAAACAGAAAAGTTAGAGTGAAGTACTATAAAGAGCAGACTATATTTCAGTGATCTTTTTCCACATGAGGACACATTTAGAGGTATTATTTTACCATTATTTCTAAGTTTACTTTTGCTTTGATTTTTAGAAATAGCCAGCAAAAGGAAACATTTTAGTAGATGTACATATATTATAATGGCATGTTTCATAGTCCTCTTAGTCAAGAAAACGAGTAATTTACTAATCTGAGAAAATTTGAGATAAAGCACCAAGTACCCAGTTCTTTATTTCTTACATAATAATTAACTTCTGGAAATTACTCATAAATTTTAACCAGAAGCAAGTGTTCATTAACTATTGAGGGTTTGTTTGTTTTTTCAGAGACAGAGAGTCAGAGAGAGGGATAGATAGGGACAGACAGACAGGAACGGAGAGAGATGAGAGTATCATTAGTTTTTCATTGCAACACCTTAGTTGTTCATTGATTGCTTTCTCATATGTGCCTTGACTGGGGGAGGGGGCTACAGCCGACCGAGTAACCCCTTGCTCAAGCCAGCGACCTTGGGTCCAAGCTGGTGAGCTTTGCTCAAACCAGATGAGCCCACGCTCAAGCTGGTGACTTCAGGGTCTCAAACCTGGGTCCTCCACTTCCCAGTCCAATGCTCTATCCACTGCGCCACTGCCTGGTCAGGCTAACTATTGAGTTTTTAAATCTTCAGACTTTGTTGAGTAGATTAAAGATATTTCTCACAATCTTCAAAGGACCCACAAATTTCTGGGGATCTGGAGGAAAAATGAGATATTTTGAGAAAAAAAAAAGTACTCTTCTTAGACACCTATACTAAGAAACAAATATGAAAAAGGCTTTAGATGCAGAAATGTTCATTACATTTCTTATTATAATAGTGACAAAGTAGAACCGGTATAAAGACAAATTATTAAAGAGGGGGTTAAAATTATTCTTTAAAAAAAGATTTTATTGATTGATTTTAGAGAGAGGAGGTGGGGGAGGAGCAGGAAGCACCAACTCATGGTAGTTGCTTCTTGTATGTGCCTTAACTGGGCAAGCCCAGGGTTTCTAACCGGTGACTTCAGCATTCCAGGTCAATGTTCTATCCACTGCACCACCACAGATCAGGCTAAAATCATTCTTGAATGAGATTATGAAATGGAAGTAAAGTTGACCCAAAGGTAGTGATTGAAATGCAAAATCTGACAGTCTTTGCTACACGTGATAAGGTCATTAAATTCTAAGAGACTTAATGATTGGAAAGCTATATTAAAAATACACATTGCAGCAAAAAAGAAAATACAAGAAGAATGTATTTAATGAGACAAACATAAAGTTTAACGTAGGAAGAAAGATCTGCCGTTACATTTATAAAAAGTAAAGCTTTAAAAAATAGTATCACACATCAACTAAGAAAGGGTAGTGTTATTACTAAAAGTAGTGACAACCAAGAAAAGCTTTCTTTAGTAAGATTTTTTAACCATACAGAAATGCCAACCCCGCAGAGAAGTAGTAATTTGGTATCCTCCAATACTGGGCAATGAAGGGACCCATCTCCAGCCATCTAATACACCTCCGCTCCCACTACCATTACTAGAACAGTGAACAACGACCAAAACTAATTATGCACACTGAGAATAAAATACAATATATAAATTTCAAGTAGGTTTGCTGAAACTCACGTGTGAGGAAAAAGAGGAGTCATAAGCGACTTGGGGGTCTTCATTACTGGCACATACATCCAAAGAAGGATCTTCGCAAAGGAGATCCCGAGGGGGAGCCACTTCCGGGGTCACGTTGAGAAAATTAAACTCTGTCTTAGCTGATTGGGAGGCAACGCACAGATTGTAGGAATAGGGCAATGTTCCCTCACTACAACTGGGGAGAACCCCAGGTCCAGCCTTAGAACTGAGACCAGGCTGGAAGCAGCCCCAAGCAGCGGGGCTGGAGGAGCGTCGCAGGCGCAGTGCGACCGCCAGAATCACCGCGAGGAGGAAGAGCACGGAGATCAAGGCCAAGGCCACCACCAGGTAAAACTGCAGCTCAGCCTGGGGGTCCGAGGGCGTAGGATGTTCGCTAAGATCCGGCAAGGCCTCCTGTAAGCTGTCAGCGAAGACCAGGAGTAGCGTGGCGGTGGCGGAGAGGGGCGGCTGTCCCCCGTCGCGCACAGCGACCAGCAGGCGCTGGCGGGCCGCGTCCCTGTCACCCAAAGCTCGCGCCGTGCGCACCTCGCCCGTGCGCAGCCCGAGGCTGAACAGTCCGGGCTCGCTGGCCTGCAGCACGTGGTAGGACAGCCAGGCATTGTGTCCCGAGTCCGCGTCCACCGCCACCACCTTGGTGACCAGGTAGCCGGGCTGGGCCGCGCGCGGCACTGTGTCGAAGAGCGCAGAGCCATCGGGCCCCAGCGCCGGGTACAGCACCCTAGGTGCGTTGTCGTTGCGGTCGTCCACTAACACGCGCAGGTTGACGTTGGCGCTGAGCGCGGGCGAGCCCTGGTCACGCGCCTGCAGCGTCAGCTCGAAAGCGCGCAGCTGCTCGTGGTCGAAGGCGCGCTGCGCGAACACCACCCCGCTCTGCGCGCTCACCGACACGTAGGACGACAGCGCGCGCGGCTCCAGGTCGCTGGCCACGATGGAGTAGGAGACGCGGCCGTTAGGTCCTAGATCGGGGTCAGAGGCGCTGACTTGGGTGATGGAGGCCCCGGGTGGGTTGTTCTCTGCCACGTGAACCACATAGGAGGCCTGGTGGAAAACAGGATTGTTGTCGTTGATGTCACCGATTAGTAAGGTGATGCTTGTACTGGAGGATAGGGATGGCTTCCCCTTGTCTGTAGCTGTAATGGTGACATTGTACTCTGCTCTCTGCTCCCGGTCTAAAGCACTGTCAATCACCAGCTTGTAATAATTCTTGGAGGTGGATTCTAATTTGAAGGGAACATCTTCCTGAATATAGCATGTCACCAGACCATTTTGCCCAGAATCCTGGTCTCGCACTTTAATGAGGGCTACAACAGTTCCAAGGTCTGAGTCCTCAGAAATCTTATTAGAAAAAGACATGAATGTCACCTCTGGGGCATTGTCATTTTCATCAATGATTTCAATATGAACACTGCAGTGAGCTGCATGTACTCCTCCATCTTTGGCTTCTACAGCCAACATATATATACTTGTCTCTTCAAAGTCCAATGTTCCATTGGTTGTGATGTCACCAGTATTTGGACTGAGATGGAAGAGGAGGCTGGTACTTGTTGGGGCATTAAGGAAGGCATAGGTGATCTGTGCATTAACACCCTCGTCCTGGTCGGTGGCCTTCACGCGCAGCACAGAGGTTCCCTGGGGAACGTTTTCTTGGAGTCTAACTCTGTATGTGTTCTGGCTGAACACTGGAGCATTATCGTTGGCATCAGTGACCTGGATCCGGATCTGGGTGGTGCCACTTAGAGGAGGATCCCCTCCATCCATGGCAGTCAGGATTAAGCGGTGGGAGCTCTGCTGTTCTCTGTCCAGAGGTTTTTCCAGCAGTAATTCTGGGTATTTACTTCCATCAGGACTTTCCTTCGTTGACAGAGAGAAGTGGTCACTGGAGTTGATGGTGTAAACCTTTAGTGAATTACTTTCTACATCTGGATCCTGCGCAGAATCCAGTGGAAACTTTACCCCTGGTATGGCTGACTCACAGATTTCTAAGTCAATGCCTTTTGCAATGAAACGTGGTGCATTGTCGTTAATATCTTGAAGTGCAACAATCACGTGGAACACGTTCATTGGGTTTTCAGCGACTATTTCAAATTCCAGCGCACACTCAGATTTTCTCCCGCAAATCTTCTCTCTATCTATCCTACCGTTCACTAACAAATCCCCATTTTCTACACTCACGTTGAAAAATTCCTCCGCACTAACCCGCAGTTTTCGAGCTGGCAATTCCTGGACACTGAGCCTCAAGTCCTTGGCGAGGTTCCCCACCCTGGATCCCTTGGCCAGCTCCTCTGGAATCACGTACTGGATCTGCTGGGAGATGGCCCCGCACAACAAAGCCAGCAGGAAGAGAAACAGTACCTGACTTTTCATCGTTTCAGCTTTTCTGGAGCTCCTTTTCATTTCTTGAACTCTTTGGGAAGCTTGGGATGATTAAAATATCAATGACAGCACCCTAGATGTTTGGGACTTGAGGGTAGGACTTGTTAGGTGCTTGCGGATACCCAGGAGCTGCGTCCGCGTTCAGCTATGCGCAGGACAAAGCCGGAAGGCACTCTATCGGAAGCTCCTGCAGAACTGAGAATCCATTTCTTCCCTTTGGTCAACAGCGGCGCCCGGAGGTTGTCTGAGGAAACTGCATATTGCCCAGCTGTGTAGCCTCAGAGTATAAGCTCTTGAAATCTGTGCACTTTGTTCGTTTTTATTTGTTGGAAAGAACCAAATATTCAACTTCTCCATTAAAATATGACATTTCTAGTTTTTTTTGTCATCTCAGAAGCATTACCACCACTTTACATTATATTTTCATTAAAATATTTCATAAGGCATGCTGCATGCTGTCTTCTTTTTTTCAGTTTTGAGGCAAAAATATCTTCATTGATTTCACTGTATTTTTTTAAATCAGTATGACCAGTATGACTGTAACCAGATAAGTTACTGGATCTTTTATCTACATTTTGGTGGACTATGATCCTTACATTTCTGTAAGTTCTTAACTTCCCTTATTTAGTATTTAAACTCTCCCCATATATACTTCATCAATTCAGTAATACTTTTCAAAGTTATAGTCTTTGCAAAAAAGAGAGAATCAAGGACCTAGACTTATTTTAATGTACTGCTCATCTTTTTAAAACAGTCTTCCTGTTATGTACAGCAGAGCCTGATATTTTGTTAAAGGGACCAATTTAGTTTTGGGGCTCCCATATGCATTTTTATAAGCAGAGTTTTGTGTAAGTCATACTTATTTTTATGAAACCAGTGCTTCTTTATTATATAAACATGCATGCAAAACCTCGTATGACAATTTTCAGTTCCAGCCAATGTATAGCTTTAATAAGTGAAATAAGTTTGACTTAATTTCTAGTAAATATTGAAGAGGCAGTGAGAGCCCTTAAACATTTCAGTCTGGAATTTATTGTGTAATTCTTGAACTGGCCTTGGGTAGATAAAACAAAGAAATGCACTACCGAATAAATGCCAACTCAACAATTTGTTCCATGATTTTGCAATGCTAACCCATACTCATCTTACACTCTGGTCAAAACAGACTACACTTCATTTTCAGAAGACATTCTCTCCCTTGATTTTCCTACTTCATGCTTTTATACTTTCAGTTCTTTCTATTAGAATCCCTCCTTTTTTTCTCTTATAACAAATTTTGCTTATGCTTAAACATTTTAAAAATAAAAATGGGATGTCTGGAACCTTTCATTATCTATATATGTGTATGAAAATTACACTGTCTTCGTATTCTCTTTGCATCTTCACAACATATATGCAGGTTATATTTTATATGAGATTCTTAGAAAATTACCTTTAAACATCTAAAGTTCTCCTGGCACTAGCCATTTAACAATTTTTTGTCTGTACAAGGAAAATGATATTAATATAATAAAGATTTTTCCTAAAACAATATTCCAAAGGTTATGTGCCTTTTTTTTCCTGTGATGTATTTGCATGTTTGAGTGAGAATACAGCTTTCTCTGCTTTCAGTTACTTTGTTCAGGCCCTAATGTCACACACTTTTGAATGTACCTTTTCCTAACATATTGAGGGAGACATCTGTTCCTTTGTTTGAAGTTTAATGAAATGTGTTTTGGTGTAACTTTGGATGACTCTCTGATGTGACTTTATGGGTAAAAGTAATATATACTGTCCAAAATGGGCCAACAATTTCTGGCCCAAAAAAGTTGTAACATTCTTATTTATTATTGCAGTGTATGGTCTGAGAATCTCCTGCAGAGGCCAAGACATATCGCCTTACATTTTTATCCTTCTCAGAGGACAAGAAATGTCACTCGAGGCATATGACAGTTTAGGCATAAACTGACCTTCAGGCAAACAGCTTAAATCAATTTGAATACACACACGGACACACACACACAGGTGTACATAATAAGGTCTACAGGCCAAGTAAAACAATTTGACCAACTACATTTTTTTTTTACCCTACAATTTTTATGTCATTAAGATAAAGAGTTTGGTCTGGCTTGAAAGGAGTTAAGCATCATTTTATGAGAGCCTAAACTATATAACTAAATATATATATTTACTTGTTTGTACTAGTCAGGACAGGCTAGGTAGTCTGGAATGACACACAAACTTAGAAACACAGAGATTTAAAATAAAAAATGCCTATGACCCTGGCTGGTTGGCTCAGCAGTAAGAGCGTTGGCCCGGCATGTGGAAGTCCTTGTTTTGATTCCTGGCCAGGGCACACAGGAGAAGCAACCATCTGCTTCTTCACCCCTCCCCCTTTTCTCCCTTTTTATCTCTCTCTCCCCCTCTCCCCCACAGCCATGGCTTGATAGATTTGAGCAAGTTAACCAGGGGGCTGAAGATGGCTGCATGGCCTCTCCTCAAGCACTCCAATAGCTTGGTTGTCAAGTAAGGAAGCAGTGGCCCCAGAGGGTAGAGCATTGCTCTGTAGGGGGCTTGCTAAGTGGATCCCTGTCAGGATGCATATGGGAGTCTGTCTGCCTCCCTGCCTCTCATTTAATTAAAAAAATGCCTATTTGTCCCAAATGTAGATCAATGTTGGGTAAATCACAGAGATCTTCTCTCTTCATAGTTTTTTAAGGACTCAGTCACAATTTCAAAGAGCAAATTAAAGATCTGGAAATTCTCACAATGGCAACTAGATCTTCCTCCAGGAAGAGACACACCTACTTCCATTTACAATGTCTTGGCCAGAACCAGTTACTAGCCCACTCAGCTATGCCAGGCCAAGAAGTATACAGCCCAATCATAAGCCCAGAGGAGAGAGGGACAAATACTTAAATAATAGAAATGTGCCTTATAATAACCACACTGGTTCTTTATAATATATATTTTTAAAGAAATAAACTCACCTGAGGTAGCTTGGGATCTCCTTTCGCTTCGAGTAAATCTTGAGCTACCAGAAGAGGCTCGCTTTTCTCACAGCTCTCATGACTGATGAGCGTGTCCGCATAGTTGGGCTGTGGGAAGATCAGATGACTCTTCCCTGAGTCCGCGGTGAGGGAGACCTCGTGGGAATAGGTCTGCAGGAAAGCCTGCACCCCCTCCACACCCACAAAATGAGAGGCGGGTAAGCCCGCCAATCCCCCTCCTGAAGCCTGGAGCAGACGCGACGTGTACCAGCGCCTCAGCCTGAGTGCCAGCAGCACGATGACAAAGGCCAGAAAGACGCAGGAAACAGCGGCCACTGCCACCACCAGGTACAGCGTGAGGTCTGAAGCGTTAGGGTTGGCGGAGGGTTCGAGGCTACCCAGGTCAGCCAGGACGTCTGGGATACTGTTGGCCACAGCTACGGTGAGTGTGACGGTGGCCGAGAGAGGGGGCTGGCCGTGGTCCTGGACCGCCACCACCAGGCTCTGCTTGAGCGCATCTCTGTCCAGCAGGGCCCGCGCAGTGCGCACCTCGCCCGTGTGCAGCCCCACCGCAAAGAGCCCTGGCTCGCTGGCCTTGAGCAGGTGGTAGGACAGCCAGGCATTCTGGCCTGAGTCTCTGTCCACTGCCACGACCTTGGTCACTAGGTAGCCGGGCTCTGCAGAGCGAGGTGCCAGTTCCACACCTGTGGAACCGTCCGTGGGAAGATTGGGGTAGAGGATCTCAGGCGCATTGTCGTTCTGGTCCAGCACGAACAGGCTCAGAGACACGTTGCTAATGAGGGGTGGGTTCCCACTGTCACTGGCAGTCACCAATAACTTCAAGTCTCTAACCTGCTCATAATCAAAGGATCGAAGTGCATAAAGGACTCCAGTGTCAGAGTTGATGGAGATGTAGGTGGAGAGAGGTGCTCCCTGGACAGTGTCCTCTAACAGTGCATAAGTGATGTGGGCATTCTCCATGCTGTCAGGGTCCCTGGCAGTAAGAGAAAAGATGGAGGCTCCCCTGGGGTTGTTTTCCGGAATATAGGCAGAGTAGGAGGCATGAGTGAAGGCAGGTGGGTTGTCATTGATGTCTGCCACATACAGGGTGATGTGAGTGTCTGTAGACAGTGGTGGATTTCCCCCATCTGTTGCTCTCAGAGTGATATTATATTCAGAAATCTGTTCACGGTCCAGGGATCGGGCTGTCACTAAGCGATAATACTGGTTTATTGATTTTTCCAAGTTAAACGGCATGTTCCCCAGGACAAAAACTGTGACTTGCCCATTTTGTCCAGAATCCCGGTCATGAACATTAACAAGGGCAACTTCTCTTCCAGCAGTAGCCTCTTCTGAGATTGATCCTGTGAAAGAAGTGATTGTGATTTCTGGGGCGTTGTCATTCACATCCAGAACTGTGACTAGAACCTTAGCTTTTGAAAGGAGACCTGGCCCATCTTGTGCTTCAATTTTAATTTCATAGAACATAGCATCCTCAAAGTCTAGACTTTTTAATATAGATAGATCCCCAGTCACTGAGTTGAGATTAAAAATCTGAGCGATTTTCCCAGGCATTTTATCTAGCATATAGGACACTTGAGCATTGAATCCTTCATCAGGGTCAGTGGCATTCACAGTGAGCAGAAGGCTGCCCACTGGCAAATTCTCCTGAACACTTACTCGATACTCAGGCTGAGTAAATACTGGTGGGTTGTCATTAGCATCTAGAACTATCACTTGGATGCACAAGTTGCCAGAGCGAACAGGGTCCCCACCATCAGAAGCAATGAGGACAAGCTGGTGAACTTTCTTTTTCTCCCGGTCCAGAGCTCGCTCCAGCATCAGCTCTGGGTACTTGGCCCCATCAGAGACAATATTCACAGCCAGGGAAAAGTAATCATTAGGTTTTAGCTGGTAGTTTTGCAGAGAATTCATGCCCACATCTGGGTCAAATGCAGTCTTTAGTGGAAATCGAGTTCCAGGAGCTGTTAGTTCACCAATTTTTATTTCCAATTCCTCCGTTAGAAAATCAGGAGCATTATCATTAATGTCTTTAATTTCTATTTCTACTTCAAGAATTTTCAATTTATCTTCAACCAGGATGTTAAATTCTACTAGACATCGAGTGCTCTGAGCGCAGAGCTCCTCCCTGTCTATCCTGCCCGCGGTGACTAAGCAGCCGCTTCGCAGGTTCAGAGCAAAGAGCTGCGTCCTACCTCTGGAGACGATGCGGACTCCGCGCTCCGCCAGCTCCGGGGGCTTCAGCCCCAAGTCCCTGGAGATGTTGCCCACGAACGAGCCTTCGTCCGACTCCTCCAATATTGAGTAGCGGATCTGCCCCGATCCTGTCTTGCACAGAGTCCCCAGGAGCGCGCACAGCAGGGCCAGTCCTCCGCCGTTTTTGACTAGGTAATTGGTCATTTCCTTTTAGGTGAATTATTTTTTTCTGAGTCCGATTCCAATTTCCCACAACGGATTCCACTCTTATTTTCTCAATGAGCTAAACCCTTTGTGGGCCTAATTCTTAGGTCACAGAGCTGGTTGACCGACAAGGTAAGTGTAGCAGCCCGGGTTCTTCTGAGTGATTTGCTGACTCTGCTTTTTGGGAGCAAGGAAATGGTGGACTAGCTCTCCAGTTGCGTTTTCTTCCTTGAGTGGTCAACAGCGACGCTCAGGGGCCTAACCGTTTACTACACCTCTCAGGCAAACCCAAGTTAGTATATTATTTTTAAAGTTTCCCAACATCCCAAAGCCTTTTTATCAGAGGTAATGGGATTGGTATTTATTTCACAAAATTGAAATGCTTTATATTCAAGGATGTAACTTCAAATCATTTCCTCTGGAAGACATGCACTAACTTTAATGCCACCAATATTGCTTCAAACATGCTGGAGTTACTGCTTTGAAATGTTCAATCTTAAGAACCACAAAGAAATATCATTCATATTTATAAGTTATACCTCTTGAAGGTTGTCCCTGATAGCCTGACATCTTTGTTTTAATATTTTTATTGAACCAGTTTATTAGACAAACATATAATGAGATGTCAGATAACGTCTGGGGATTTCAGATGAATAATATAGACAAGCCACTTCCTTTACAGAGATTGTAAAGATATAAGAGCAAACAAGAAATGAGAGTGTGTAGCCATTCTGGCCTTGGAGTTTAACAAAGGCTTTCCCAAGAAACATGAGAGGAGTGGATCAGGGAAAAGGCCTGGAAGTGAGAGAACAGCACGGCAATGCCTAGATGCAAGCAAGAAATCACAGAACTCCATGGTATGAAAAGTAGTTCACTCTACTTAAAGCTAGAGTGTGAGGAGGGTTTTTAAAGACCCAAACTGAAATTAGTAGAAACAAATGTTTGCTTTATGTTCCAGAAACACTTTTTTCTGTATTTGTTTCTCTCGCTAAGCACAAAATAGGAATACAATACAGTTGTCATGTCAGTTATGATGCACTATATACCCATGTTTAAAGCATTTCTTCTTGTCATGAGTGATTACGCACACTAAAAAAAAACTGTCTTTAATTTTTCTCAGTTCATAATTTATTAATTACTTATAAGATGTTATAAGATATTATTCCAAACTGAGTTCAAATTTTATCTCATAGGGAATTATAAATAGTAATAAACACAATGAAATACATAGTCTTAGATCAATCTTTCCTCAGATGCCCTTAAATATAATAATCACAGAACCTTGAAAGATGATACTGATACCATTAAGTACAAGACTCAGTTAGTACATAGACTTCCAAATAAAAAAAACAATCCCAGTTACATAGAATATGTGTATTCTTTGTCCTCTATTATTAACTATATGACTAACATACTAAAAGCCAACATGGAAAGAAAACTGGGGAAGAAAAGCAGTGGTTATGTGGGGTACTGAGGTTGAATGAGGGATTAGAATATTTTTTGTTACATTTCATTTTTATTTGCTTACTCCTCCTATGTCTTATCTGGACCCCCCAAATGGACTCCAAGTTAAGAGAGGCCATTTCAAATTGGGACTATCTATGGTGGGATTGAAAATATTTTAAACAGCTGCTCTGAGTAGGAAAACTTGAAAAGAGATGTATAAGAAGGATTAGGGGCAATTATTGACATAGTTTCTAAATTCCCTTGAAAAGATATATTATTTTCAAAGATAAAAAGGTAATATGGTTACCAGGTATGAGAAAAACAAAAACATCAAAGAGAAACATGTTTATTATTTTTTTTAATTTATTTTTAATTTATTCATTTTAGAGAGGAGATAGAGTGAGTTGGAGAGAAAGAGAGAGAGGAAGAGGGGAGGATCAGGAAGCATCAACTCCCATATGTGCCTTGAGCAGACAAGTGTAGGGTTTTGAAACCGGCAACCTCAGCGTTCCAGGTCGATGCTTTATCTGCTGCGCCACCACAGGTCAGGCTGAAACATGTTTATTAATACACTACCTATTTATAATAGAGCAAATAATAAGCCAATCACTTCTTCAAGGAACACGTAGTTACTGTAGAGGCGAATGAGATTTTTTAACCAAGCAGATATACAATGACATACCTGCCTCCTGCCTGAAACATGGTGAAGCCTATGTATTTCTAAATTTCCATGTTTTAAATAGAGAAGACCACAGAAATCAAACAAAACTAAGACCCTCACTGCCAAACTAAAGGAAAAATAAAACTGAGTGAGAAAAACTACTGTTTCATTATTCATATAATTCAAATATAAAGTACAAAAGCCTTAAAATTTAAAGCACTTAGTAAACATAAAACCAGCCTCCATATTTTTTAAGAAAGAATTGTTGACCCAGGTAGATGAGGAAATTTACCCCAAAAAATGGGAACGAAAGTATAAGAAACCAGATACCCCAGTTCCCAATGCTCTTTTGATAACTTAAATATCATCACCTACTAACTTCTGATTTATACTTATAACACAAAGATTCTAGCTCCTCTTTCACCTTGCACTGTGTTGAACACTTAAAAGTAGCAAGAAACAATTCACAAGAACTAATTTTCTAAAAATATTTTCTCAAGGAAATATGCAAAATAGAAGAGATATAGTAAACAGTGGAAGAAACTAAGAGGTCATTTTATTTATTTTAGTGATAGTTCATAAGTATATTGTGAAGAGGGTTTACCTGAGGAAATAGTTCTTCTCCTTTATCTTCAAGTAAAGATTGAGGTGCTGACAGAAAATCCTTTTTCTCACAACTCTCTTGGCTGATGAGCGTGTCCGCGTAGTTGGGCTGCGGGAAGATCAGGTGACTCTTCCTTGAATCCGCGGTGAGGGACACCTCGTGGGAATAGGTCTGCAGGAAAGCCTGCACCCCGTCCACGCCCACAAAGTGCGAGGCGGGCGCGCCAGCAAACTTGGCTCCTGAAGCCTGGAGCAGACGTGACCTGTGCCAACGCAGCAGTCTGAGTGCCAATAGCACGATGACAAAGGCCAGAAAGACGCAGGAAACAGCGGCCACTGCCACCACCAAGTACAACGTGAGGTATGAGGTGTCAGAGTCAGCGGAGGGTTCGAGGCTATTCAGGTCAGCCAGGACGTCTGGGATGCTGTCAGCCACGGCCACGGTGAGCGTGACGGTGGCCGAGAGAGGGGGCTGGCCGTGGTCCTGGACCGCCACCACCAGGCTCTGCTTGAGCGCATCTCTGTCCAGCAGGGCCCGCGCAGTGCGCACCTCGCCCGTGTGCAGCCCCACCGCGAAGAGCCCTGGCTCGCTGGCCTTGAGCAGGCGGTAGGACAGCCAGGCGTTCTGGCCCGAGTCTCTGTCCACCGCCACCACCTTGGTCACCAAGTAGCCGGGTTCTGCGGAGCGGGGTGCCAGTTCTACGCCAGTGGAACCGTCTGTGGGGAGGGCCGGGTACAGGATTTCCGGTGTGTTGTCATTCTCATCGAGAACGAACAAACTCAGAGACACATTGCTGCTAAGCGGTGGTTTCCCGCTGTCTTGTGCTGTCACCCACAGCTGAAGTTCACGGAACTGCTCGTAGTCAAAGGAGCACAGTGCATAGAGGACTCCAGTGTCAGAGTTGATGGAGATGTAGGATGACAGTGGCGCCCCCTGAAGGGTGTACTCTGTCAAGGAATAAATTACATGGGCATTTTCGTCACTGTCAGGGTCATGGGCCTTCACAGAAATGATGGAGGTGCCTCTGGGGTTGTTTTCAGGAATGTAGGCAGCGTAAGAAGTGTGAAAGAAGGTGGGCGGGTTGTCGTTGATGTCTGCCACCTGCAGCAAAACATGAGTATCCATAAACAGAGATGGGTTCCCTCCATCTTTAGCAGTCACAGTGATGTCGTAAGAAGAAAACTGCTCTCTGTCAAGGGCTCTGGTTGTGACCAGCCGGTGGTAATTGTCCACTGATCTTTCTAACTTGAAAGGAAGGTTCTCTGGGAGTGAGCATGTGATAAATGCATTCTGCCCAGAGTCTCTGTCATGTACATTGAAAAGTGCAATGACGGTTCCTGGAGGAGAGTCTTCAGAGATTGTGCTAGTAGCTGTGGTCATGTAGAATTCCGGGGCGTTGTCATTCACGTCCAGAACTGTAACAAAAACCTTTGTTCTGGTCAGAAGGCCTGGACCATCCTGAGCTTCAATATCAATTTCATGGCACTTTGCATCTTCATAATCTAGACTTTTTATGATTGTTATATCTCCAGATGCTGACTTAAGCTCAAATACCTCTGAGGATTTTCCAGGGGTTTTCTCTTGAAAATATGCCACTTGACCATTGTATCCCTCATCTGCATCAGTGGCGGTCACTGTGAGTATCCGGGTGCCGATTGGCATATTCTCTGGAACACTTACATGGTACCCGGGCTGTGTAAAAACAGGCGCGTTGTCGTTCGCATCCAGGACCATTACGCGGATGCGGGAGGTGCCAGATCGGACTGGGTTGCCCCCGTCTAAAGCCATGAGAACCAGGTGGTGAGCAGCCTCTTCCTCGCGGTCCAGGGCACGCTCCAGCACCAGTTCCGGGTACTTGTTCCCATCCGCTCCACTTCGCACTTCCAGGGAGAAGTGGTCATTTGGGCTAAGTTCATACTTCTGAAGGGTGTTCTCTCCTACGTCCGCATCATGAGCATTCTTTAGAGGAATCCGGAATCCCGGTGTATTTGTTTCACTGATTTTTAGCTCCAGTTCCTCCACCCCAAAGCGAGGGGCGTTATCATTAATATCTGTTATTTCCACCTCTACTGAATAAATAGTCAATTTATCTTCCAAAAGAATGTTAAAGTTCACCAAACACCGCGTGCTCTGAGCGCAGAGCTCCTCCCTGTCTATCCTGCCCGCGGTGACCAAGCTGCCGCTTCGCGGATTGAGAGCAAAGAGCTGCGTCCTACCTCTGAAGACAATGCGGACTCCGCGCTCTGTCAGCATCAGAGGCTCCAAACCCAAGTCTTTGGAGAGGTTGCCCACGAAGGAGCCTTTGTCGATTTCTTCTGTTACAGAGTAATGCATCTGCCCAACTCCAGCCTCCCACAGGGCCGCCGAAAAAAGACACAGCAGGACCAGCCTTCTGCGTTGTGGCAACAGAACCGCCATTTCTTCTATCCCGTACTGTAGTTTTTTCTCCGAGGCAACTTCCAGTATCCAGTGCGGGATTCCAATCTTTATTCCTGAAGGTCCGGGGTGACCAGCATTCAGGGGACCCAGCTCACTGTAGCGAGAACTGCTGGACTGAATTTCTTAGCCGTCCGGAAGCTTGTGAGTAAATGTTCAGCCCTTTGTGTTGTGGCAGCCTTGGTGTAGGATTGGACGCCTGGCAGGCTTTTACTCCTTGGGTGGTCAACAGCGACGCTCAGAGGCCTAAGTAATATTTGCACCGTATCAGGCAAACCCAAGTTACTTGTTGTTAGCTTTGTGACTTTCAAGTTACTTTAAAGAATCTTATAGTTCTAAGATACCTTAGAATTAGCTCTTTCAAATCAAGAGTCTTTCTCTTATAATTAATAAGAATGGTGTAAACGAATGTGTGACCTTGATAGTAGTTGCTAGGAAAGTATTATTGAAGTTCAAGGTATTAATAAAGGTTGACGCTGCCCTTATTGCAAACATCTTCAACCTCATATTTTATATTCAGAGACAATAAGATAAAATTTAAAAAATTAGCTACAGTATCTTATAAGGTTACAGATTTTGAATTTCTGTGCTTGATGGCTTAACATTTAACTTCAAGACCTGTATTTAAAATAACTGAATTATCGGACACTTAATTGGGTGACTATTATGTGCCTGACATGTTGCCTGATTAATGCTGGAGACAGAAGTAGTGAACCTGATTCACACAGTCCCTGCTCTCAGGCAGTTTACAGGATAGGAGAAGCCAGAGGAAGTAAACTGAGTAGTATGGTAGAGTATAACTGCTGTGATGTTGGGAAACACTGGGTCATGGGGGAATACATAGAAAGGGTATTCAGCCTAAATTTGGGGGTCCTTTTCCAGGACATGAATGAAGCTGAATCCTAAAGAGTAGGATTGGATAAAAGAAAGAGGCTAGAGTAGTGTTGTAGAACCTCAGTGCAAATGCTTGAAGGTGAGAAGCAACATGGAATATTAAGGACAAGTGGTTTTGCCAAACGAAGAATAAGTCACTCAAAGTTATTAGAGCTTGCAGGAGTCCTTTTTCTGATGTTTAGTGTCTTCTAAGCACATAAAATACAATGCACTTGATATCTTTTTACTCCTGCCTCATTTTTATGTACTTATGGATAATGCATTTCTTCTTCTAAATAAAAATTCTGAAATATTTTAAATATACAGGTGAGTATAGAAAATGTAATGAAAGTCTGTGTACATGCCATTAACATTTATCCAATCTTAATATTTTGCCACATCTGAGATCAGTTTTTAAACGTTTTATTTTTAATAATTTCAGACTTATAGAAAGGTTACAAAAATAGTACAAAGGATTCCCATAAATGTGTCATCCATATTATCCCAATGTTAACATTTTGATTTCATGCTCTGCCTCTCTCCCTCTCTCTGAATCTCCCTGAACTGTTTCAGAATATTTTCCAGATATGATGCTCCTTTACCTCTCAAATGCTTCAGTGTGTATTTCTTAAAAATCAATAATATTCCCTCATTACCAAAATATGATAAAAAGTCAGTAAGTTGGCAGATGTAGTTCTATTATCTTACCTAAAAATGTTACTTAGATTTTGCCAGTTGCCACAATAATGCCTTTTTATAACAAACAGAAAATTCTGGTCTAGGATCAAATCCAGAACCACATATTACATTTGATGTTTTCTCTTTAGCTATACTTAATCTGAGTCAGTTTACCAGCCTTTTATTTATATTTCATAACTTCAATCTTCTGATGAGTAGTGTCCAGTTATTTAGTAGAATAGCTATCATTAGGGTTTGTCTGATTTTTTCCTTTTTTTTGCCCATAATTAGATTCAGATTATTTGGGAGGTTTTTTTGGCAGAAATTTTGTTGTAACCTTCTCAGTGTATCTTATCAGGAGGCCCATGATATCTTTGTTCCATTACTGTGTTAACAGTGATCATTTGGGTAAGGTGATGACTTCTAGGTTTCTCTATTAATAATATCTCTAGTAAACTTACTGTTTTCCTTTTGTTTTAATTAGTAGAGAGATGCTTTAATATTATGCAAATTTTACCATTGGTGATTTTGCCTGAAACAATTATTACTATGGTTACTGGAGATCAGTTGAAAAAAAGAAAAGAAAGATTCAAATCCCTCCGGTACCCTTCCTTAAAAACAGTCCTATTCCTTCCTCCATAGAAGTAATCACTATTCAGAATACAGCAGTTCTTATTCCCATGCATGCTTGTTTGTACTGCATATGGATGCATCCACAAACATTTTGTCTATTTCTAATTCATACAAACATAGTATGGTATACTTATTCTGCAATGTACTTTCCTCAACATTCAACTTTTGATATTTATGTTTATGATGCCCATTTTAACTATTGAATAATATTCCATTATGTGAAAAATGTTAAAATTTATTTCCCTGTATTTGTAGGAGAATATTAGGTATTCTTTTCCTTTTGCTTCCCTCTCTTCCCTTCCGTACCTCTTTCCTTCTCTATCTTTCCCCTTCCTTCTTTACTATTGCAGACAATCAGGCAATCAACCTTACTGGACATGTCTCCTCACATACACAATTCTCTAGAACTAAGATATTAACCAGAAAAATGGGATTTATGGGTCAAATTGTATGCATATCACTTTGGTTATATTGAGTATAAAAGAATATCCCCAAATCAGTGTCTTTAAATCAGTGGTCCCCAACCTTTTATGGGCCATGGGCCGGTTTAATGTCAGAAAATATTTTCACGGACCGGCCTTTAGGGTGGGACGGATAAATGCACAAAATAAAATTATGTGACTAGCGTAAAAACTGTGGTAATTTTAAAATATTTTATATAATTGTCGGACTTACGAGACAAGAGTCAAGAGTGAGTCTTAAACGGATGTAACAGAGGGAATCTGGTCATTTTAAAAAAATAAAACACCGTTCAGACTTAAATATAAATAAAATGAAAATAATGTAAGTTATTTATTCTTTCTCTGTGGACCGGTACCAAATGGCCCACAGACCGGTACCAGTCCGTGGCCACTGCTTTAAATGACATGGTTTTGTTTGTTCAACAATTTTCAATCTGAGCTGGATAATTTATTTCAGTTCTTCTGGTGGTCTTGCTGGTGATTATCCATGTAGCACAGCATCTGGGGACTGGGTTCAGCTGGTGTGTTGACATCTGGGTGACTCTTCCTATATAGTCTCATTGCCTCTCCCTTCCACATGGCTTTTCCATGTGTACTTTTATTCTCATGATCTTAACAGCAGAATAACTAAACTTCCTTTTTTTAAATTATGGTAAAATATACACAACATAAAATTGACCATTTTAATAATTTCAAGTGTACAGTTCTGTAGCATTAATTATAGACACATTGTTGTGCAACGATCACCACCATCAATCTCCAGAACTTTTTCATCTTTCCCATTTGAAACCCTGTACTCATTCAACACTAACTCCCCATTCCTCCTCCCCTCTACCCCTGGCAACCACCATTCTACTTTCTGTCTCTATATATATTTGACAACTCTAAGAATCTTATAATAAAAGGAATCATACAGTATTTGTCCTTGTAGCTAGCTTATTTCACTTAGCATAGTGTCTTCAAGGTTAATCCATGTTGTAGCATGTGGCAAAATCCTTTTTAAAGGCTGAATAGTCATAAGAGTGTGTGTGTGTATATATATATATATATATATATATATATATATATATATATATCACATTTTGTTTATCTATTCTTATGTCAATAGAGACCTGGCTTGCTTCTGCTTTTTGGCTATTGGAAATAATGCTGCTATGAACAGCAGCAGTCCAAGGGCCTGCTTCTGCTTTTGTTTCTTTTGGGTATATATCCAGAAATGGAATTACTGAATCATATGATAATTTTAATTCTTTTGAGTAATCATCATACCATTTCCATAGTAGCAGCATCATTTTAGATTCCACCAACAATGCAATACTCCATATGATTGCTAAAACTTATTTTCTTTTTTTATTCTTAATAGCCATCCCTAATAGGAATGAAGTGGTATCTCATTATGATTTTGACTTGTATTTCCCTAATGTTTGGTGATGTAGAGCAGTGGGTTTCAACCTTTTGATACTTGGCAACCAGTGAAAATAGAAGAATCATTTCAGGAGCTGCTAAAGCAGAAATCAGCCTGAGCATAAGCGAATTCGACTAAGATCATTGGATCTATAATCTTCATACAACATTAGGATGGTTAACTCTTTCACGGACTGGCATGAAATTCCTGCAGGACCAGTCCGCAGACCAGAGGTTGAAAAACACTGATGTAGAGCATCATTTCATATGATTTTGGTCATTTGTATATCTTATTTGGAGAGATGTCTATTCAAGTCCATTGTCCCTTTTAAAATCCAATTGTTTTTCATTGCAAATTATAGGAGTTCTTTATAAATACCAGATGTCATTCCTTAGCAGATATATGGCTGGCAAATTTTCTCCCATTCTGTGAGCTGACTTTCCACTCTGTAGATATTGTGCTTTGATATACAAGTTTTTAATTTTGATAAAGTCTAATTTATCTATATTTCGTTTGTTACTTGTGCTTTTAATGTCACATCTAAGTAATCATTGTCAAATCCAATGCCATGAAGATTCTTCTACTATGTTTTCTTTTAGGAGTTTTATAATTTTAGCTCTTGTGTTTAGGTCTTTGATCCATCTTGAGTAAATTTTTCTGTATGATATAAGTTGTATATAAGTTTGTATATGAATGAAGTTGGAAGGCCCCAACTTCATTTTTTTTTGCATGTGAACATCCAGTTTTTTCAAAAAATTTTGTTGAAAAGATTGTCCTTTCCTCATTGAACAGTCTTTGCGTCCTTGTTGAAAATCATTTGACCATATATGTGACAGTTTATTTCTGATCTTCCTATTCTATTCCACTGGTCTACATTTCTCTCTTTATGCTACTATACTGTTCTGACTATTGTACCTTTAAAGTAAGTTTTGAAATCAGGAAGTGTGAGACCTCCAACTCTGTCCTTCTTTTACAAGACTGCTTTGGCTCTTTGAGGTTGACACTCCATATGAATTTTAGGATGGATTTTTTTCTGGTTCAGCAAAAATAAAGAAAGTCATTGGGATTTTGAAAGGAATTGCACTGAATCTGTAGGTTGCTTTGTGTAGTCTATATGTATTTAATAGATACTGTTTATCATATTAAGAAAGTTTTCTTCCATTCCTAGTTTACCCATGTGTTGAATGGTCTCAAGAACTTTATTATGCCTATATTGAAATGAACATTTGGCTTTTTCTCTTTAATCTCTTAATATAGAGAGTTACATTATTAGATCAATGGCAATTATTAAAATATCCTTGCATCCAAGAAGTAAACTATGTCATAAATTATATTACTTTAAAAATAACAAATAGCTATAAGTATTATTTTAAAATATATAGTGAACAGGATTTGATATTTCAATTGAGATTTTGAATCAACATTCTTAAGTGAGATTGCCCATTTCTAGTCTCACTTAAATCTGTTTGCCTTTTGGCTTCTTCCCCATTGAACATTTTTACTTTTATTCAATCCTCTGATAACACCGATGAAATATTTATTGGAAATAACAGATATCAACACACTATACTGTCTTGTAGAGCCTCTAGTTTGCTTTTAAAAACCTTCTATCAACATAGTTTTGATGTTTTTGAGTCTTATTAAATAGCTATTTAACACCCCTTATTGCTATTTTTCCAAAGATTTATTCCTTTCTGTGTCTTTGACAATATCTGTTTTTACTCAGTATATTATTTCCCATCCATGCTTCTTGATTAGTATCAAGTTATCTTTGCCCAGTCTCTCTTGCTTTTCCTTCTCTTTCTCCTTCTCCAGTCTTTGTTTTTTATCAGAACTTTTAGTTTTTCTTTAAGATGTTTAAAAAGAATTTTATTCATGGCATCAGCCTAGCCTATGTTAGTCCCAACTTGGACAGAATTTTCATTTTCTCCCCACTAGTATAATCTTTATTATCTGCTTCTATTGTTTCATCATCAGAATTTTCCCTTGTTTGCATTTCAATAACTTATACTTCTATGATTTTACTTCTACTATTTTCTTTCAGTGTATTGCTGCTAAGTTATGCTGTGTTTCTTTTCTTGTTTTTTAGGTGAGAAGTGGGGAGGCAGAGAGACAGACTCCTGCATGTGCCCCCACCAGGATCCACCTAGCAAGCCCCCCACCAGGTGATGCTCTGCCCATCTGAGGACATTGCTCCACTGCCTGACAACTGAGCTATTTTAGTGCCTGAGGCAAGGTCATAAAGCCATCCTCAGCACCCAGGGCCAACTTGCTCAAATCATTAGAGCCATAGCTGTGGGAGATGAGGAGAGAGATAGAGAGAGAGGTGGAGAAGCGGGTGGTCATTTCTTCTGTGTCCCGGGAATTAAACATGGGACTTCCACATGCCAGGCTGACACTCAACTGCTGAGCCATCCAGCCAGGGCACTTTGTTTCTTAAGTGGCAAGCTAAATTCATTTCTTTGCAATCATTTGCTTTGCTTTTTTTAATATTGTGCTTGTCTTTAAATTTACCACTATATACTGTTTTAGCTGTATCCCACAATTTTTAATAAACATTTTAATTTTTGTTTATTTCTAAATACTTTCCATTTCCATTGTGATTTTTAATTTTTTTACTTCATTTTATTTTAGCATGCGCATGAGAGAGAGGGTGGGGGAAGGGAGGAACAGACAGGGACAGACAGGAAGGGAGAGAGATGAGAAGCATCAATTCTTCCTTGTAGCACCTTAGTTGTTCATTTACTGCTTTCTCATATGTGCCTTGACAGGGAGGGGGGGTGCTACAGCAGAGTGAGTGACCCCTTGCTCAAGCCAGCGACCTTGGGCTTCAAGCCAGTGACATTGGGCTTCAAGCCAGCAAACTTTGGGCTCAAGCCAGTGACCTTGGGCTTCAAGCCAGCAACCTTTGGGCTCAAGCCAGCAACCATGGGGTCATACATATGATCCCACACTCAAGCCAGCTACTCTGCCATCAAGCTGGCAACCTCAGGTTTTGAACCCAGGTCCTCAGCATCCAAGGCCAACACTCTATCCACTGTGCCACCACCTGGTTAGGTTTCATTGTTATTTTTTTAAATCCAAGAGTGATTTAGGGGTATAAATTTAAATATCCAAAATTTCTTCTTGCCTTTTACTCTTTTTAATTTTTTAAAAAATTCAGTGAGAGGAGGGGAGGTAGAGACAGACTCCAGCATGTACCCCAACTGGGATCCACCCAGCAAGCCCACTAGGGGGCAATGCTCTGCTCATCTGGGGCATTGTTCTGTTGCTCAGCAACCAAGCTTTTCCTAGCACCTGAGGCAGAGGCCATGGAGCTATCCTTAGTACCCAGGGCCAACTCACTCCAATAGAGCCATAGCTGTAGGAGGGGAAGAGAGAGAAGTGAGAGGGGGAGGAATGGAGAATCAAATGGGTGCTTCTCCTGTGTGCCCTGACTGGGAATCAAAACCAGGATATCCACATGCTGGACTGATGTTCTACCACTGAGCCAACTGGCCAGGGCCAATTTTTAAATGTTTGAGTTGATTTTTTCCAGTTTTACTGAGGTACAGTTGACAAATAAAATGATAATATTTAAGGTATACAACATGATGATTTGATATATGTATATATTGTGAAAAGATTCCTCTCAAGTTA
This sequence comes from Saccopteryx bilineata, assembly GCF_036850765.1. NCBI lineage: Eukaryota > Metazoa > Chordata > Mammalia > Chiroptera > Emballonuridae > Saccopteryx > Saccopteryx bilineata. The sequence continues at coordinate 166,761,553 of NC_089493.1, read as the reverse complement.
ATACATCCATCACCTCACATATTTACTTTTTTCCATGAGATCATTTAAGTTCTACTCTCTTAGCCAATTTCAATTATACAATACAGTGTCATCAATTATAGTCTCTACCATATTATACATTATTCATCGTGTAACTGAAAGTTTATACCTTTTTTCCAACCTTTCCCTATTCCCCCCCTCCCCAGATTTGTGATTTAAGTACGTGTTATAAGGCATGTATAATATTGGTATTTGGAAATTCACTGTGCCTTTTTTGTGATGACTATGTAGTAAATTGGTGTAGATTTTCCATATGCTCATGTGTTTATGTCTTTTTTGGAGTCTATACAGATCTATTAAATCACTTATAGATTCTGTTGTTCAAATATTCTGTATGCTAAGTAATTTTCTGCCTGTGGGGTCTATTGTTTCTCATGGAATTGGGTTAAAAATCTCCTGTATTATTTCTAAATCTATATTGTTCAATGATGGGAGCTCATAATTTTTTAATCTTTTTGTCCATTCTTTTTATAATTATGATCAGTTTATTTTTTAAATCACTACTAATTTGATTGCCTAAACACTACTTTGTTATATTAATATTTACATGACAGCTTTGTTTTGTGTGTGAATCACACTAAAATGTTGGAAATAAACATATATACTGTGTATCTTTGTATTAAGCATGTATCTTTTTTTTTCTTTTTAAGTGAGAGGAGGGGTGATAGTGAGAAAGACTCCCGCATGCTCTGCAACTGTGACCCACCCTGCAACCCTTGTCTGGGGCCAATGCTCAAATCAACTTAGTTATCCTCAGTGCCCCAGACTGATCTAGAAACCAATCAAGCCACTGGCTGCAAGAGATGAGGAGAGAGAGAGAAGGGGGAAAGCAAGAGGAAGAGAAGCAGATGGTCACTTCTCATGTGTGCCCTGATGGAGGATCGAACCTGGAGCATACAAACATAGGGCCAACACTCCATCTACTGAGCATACTTAATGGCCCTGAGTGGCCAGGGCCATTAAGTATGAGCCTTATCAGTAGAATATAGATGGATTTTAAAATCATCCAACTTGATAATCTCTTTGTTTTAATAAGTAAAATTAGCTCATTTATATACACAGAAGCCATATTTTAAGAAATGAGAAAAGTTTAAATTATAATAAGTTATTAATTAAGAGCATCTTGGTACCAAACAGAAAATAAAAATCCACACTTAGACATTCAGTGGGAATGGGTTAAAAGCCATCAGAGACAAAACAGACATTACCTAAAAAATAATGACAACTTGTTGACAGAAAACTTCTTATTAGCAACAATAAATTCCAGAAAACAATATGTTTCAACATTTTGGTTTGTACATTTAAGTGGAAGAGCCTCCAACACCACTTCCTCTCCCTGTCTTCCTCACTCCTGGGATCAGTGTTTTGAATATGACAGCCTACATCTGAGATATTTTCAGCATTTACTTTCTGAAACCAGCCATCTGTGTCCCCCACTCTCTCTTGGTCTTGTGCTTTCAACAAATTATGACCATAGAAATTGGCAGGTAGCATTTTTATGTGATTTCCTCTTTTTAACTAGCTGAGGGGCTTAACTGCTTATTTTGCATTTAATTAGTAAGCTGGGCTCAGATCCCTTGTTGAACTTGAAACATTTTTGTTTCCCTTACACTGCTGGAACAATCTCCTGACCTTCACTGTCTTCATCTAAGTCCAAGACTAGAACTCTCACAGCTTAAGCCTGGCTCACCACTTTCTTTCTTTTAACATTTATTGACCTTATTTTAAAGTGAGGAGATGAGATAGAGAGACAGATTCCCACATGCACCTCAACCAGGATCCACCCAGCAACCCCCATCTGGGGCCACTGCTCTGCCCACTTGGGACCATGCTCACAACTGAGCTATTTTTTAGTGTCTGCAGTAGAGGCTGCATGGAGCCATCCTCAGCACTCGGAGCCAACACACTCGAATCAATTGAGCCATGGCTGCGGGAAGGAAAGAGAGAGAGAAGAGGAGAAGCAGATGATCACCTCTCTTGTGTGCCCTGACTGGGAATCAAACCCGGGACTTCCACACACCAGGTCAACACTCTACCACTGAGCCAACCAGCTGGGGCTTACTGATTGGTTGTTAGAAAGAGAGAGAGAAAGAAAGGAACATTAATTTTTTTGTTCCACTTACCGATGCATTCACTGGCTAATTCTTGTAATGTACCCTGAACCAGGACTGAACCCACAACCTTGGTGTATTGGGATGATGTTTTAATCATCTGAGCTAACTGGCCAGGGCAGCTCGCCACTTTCTTTTTCACTTTTCATCCACTTAGATATTTATCTTTTATTTATGCCATACATGTTTTTGTTTTTCTTTTATTTTATTTTATATATCTTGTGAATTTTTTTGGAACAGAGTAAGTAAATTAAAGCATGAACATACTCCCCTATGATGCATTTCTTATGAAGACTTAACACATCAAAATGGGATATAGAATTTAATTTCTTAGTCACTTCCATTACAAGAATAATGTTCCAAGTTAGGAGGTTTCAAACTAGTTCTCAAATTGCATATTCAATTTTCTATCATTCATTTCATTATTTCATTTTAAAAGTAACTTAAACATTTGATGTATTCTTCAGCCTGCATAAAATATTTCAAAATAAAGATTAAGCAAAGGACTAAACCAGCAATAATTTAAACTTACAGCTTACAGAGATTTCCATACTTTTATATTAACACAACTAAAAATACTATTTTAGACAATCTCTACCTCTTTAAATACCCTAAAATAAAATAGCACACTGACACCTGACAGATGACAGCTATAGTTGATTTAGGGATAAATTAGGGGCTGTTTGTAACTTAAGGACATTTGAAAACACTATGAGTAAAATAAATATTGGTGGGTCTTTTCTAGTAAAACCCTAGCCATGCCATGGCCATGTAAACCCAGAAGAAAATCAAACTATTTGGCTAGAGGCAAGCAGATAAATGTTAGAAGCTGCTCTCATTGTTTCTGAGGCAGCGCTCTCTCCACCACTGAGGTGGCAACTCACATATGCTCTTCATGCCAATCACCTAGAGTCATCTTTTCAATAAAAGAACAATTATAAATGTACTGGATATAAACACTTCATAATAATTTCCCAGGATTTGTAAATAGAACTCTATGAAGAAACATGAGAAATAGAAGGGCTGTTAGTAGTAGAGAGTGAAAGCAAGTAAGGAAACATAGGGATTATTTTTATCTAGGTAAATTAACTACAAGAAGTTTACCTGAGGAAATGTTTTCTTTTTATCTTCAAGTAAAGACTGAGGTGCTGAAAGAAAATCATTTTTGTTACAACTCTCGTGGCTGATGAGTGTGTCCGCGTAGTTGGGCTGCGGGAAGATCAAATGACTTTTCCCTGAGTCCGCGGTGAGGGAGACCTCGTGGGAATAGGTCTGCAGGAAAGCCTGCACACTGTCCACGCCCACAAAGTGCGAGGCGGGCAAGCCCGCCAATCCACCTCCTGAAGCCTGGAGCAGACGTGACGTGTGCCAGCGCCTCAGCCTGAGCGCCAGCAGCACGATGACAAAGGCCAGAAAGACGCAGGAGACCGCGGCCACTGCCACCACCAGGTACAGGGTGAGGCTGGTGTCGCTGAGGTTGGCGGGAGACTCAAGGCTACTTAGGTCAGCCAGGACGTCTGGGATGCTGTCCGCCACAGCCACAGTGAGCGTGACGGTGGCCGAGAGAGGGGGCTGGCCGTGGTCCTGGACCGCCACCACCAGGCTCTGCTTGAGCGCATCTCTGTCCAGCAGGGCCCGCGCAGTGCGCACCTCGCCCGTGTGCAGCCCCACCGCGAAGAGCCCTGGCTCGCTGGCCTTGAGCAGGCGGTAGGACAGCCAGGCGTTCTGGCCCGAGTCTCTGTCCACCGCGACCACCTTAGTCACCAGGTAGCCGGGTTCTGCGGAGCGGGGTGCCAGCTCCACGCCGGTGGAACTGTCGGTGGGCAGAGTCGGGTACAGGATTTCGGGAGCATTGTCGTTTTGGTCCAGCAGGAATATGCTTAGGGAGACGTTGCTGCTAAGCGATGGGTTCCCACTATCATGCGCAGTCACTCTCAGTTGCAGGTCCTGAAACTGCTCATAGTCAAAAGATTGCAGCGCATACAGGACGCCGGTGTCTGAGTTGATGGAAACGTACGAAGACACAGGTGCCCCCTGGATAGTGTCTTCTGCTAAGGAGTAAGTGACTCGTGCATTCTCATCACTGTCGGTGTCATGGGCTGTCACAGAGAAAATGGAGGATCCTCTGGGGTTGTTTTCTGATATATATGTAGAGTAGGAATCCTGTGTAAAGGCAGGGGGGTTGTCGTTGATATCTGTCACTTGTAGTAAAATGTGCATTTCAGTAGATAGAGTCGGAGTTCCCTGATCTGTTGCTGTTACTGTAATGTTGTACCTGGAGGTAAGTTCTCTGTCCAGTATTCTTTCTGTCACTAAACGATAATAATTATCAACTAACTTTTCTAATTTAAAGGGTAGATTTCCAGGAATGGAACATATAGTGTGACCATTGTCTCCAGAGTCCTGGTCATGCACACTGATAAGAGCAATTATGGTTTCAGGAGGAAAGTTTTCTGGGACTGCAGTGGTGACAGAGGTGATGGTCACTTCTGGGGCATTATCATTTATGTCCAGAACTTTGATCAGCACCTTAGTTCGAGACATAAGACCTGCACCATCTTGAGCTTGAATTTCCATTGGATAAATTTTGTATTCTTCAAAATCCAAGGGTTCTGTATTCGATATTTCTCCTGTGTAAGAATCCAATTGAAATATTTGGGCTACTTTTTGGTCTATATTATGAAAGGAGTATGTCACTTCCCCATTGGCTCCTTCATCTGGGTCAGTGGCTTTTACTATGAGCAGCCGAGTGCCCAGGGGCACATTCTCTGGGACACTAATGTGGTACTGTGCTTGAGTAAATGCTGGAGGGTTGTCATTTGCATCCACTACCTGAACACGAATGCGGAGGGTTCCTGAGTGAACTGGGTTGCCCCCATCATAGGCGGTAAGGAGGAGGTGGTGGACAGCTGCTTCTTCCCTATCCAGTGGACTTTGCAGCACCATCTCTGGTTGTTGGGGCCCATCAGCTCCTCGTTGCACATCCAGGGAGAAATGAGGGTTGGAGCTGAGCTGGTAGCTCTGGAGTGAATTCACACCGACATCAAGGTCTTGCCCAAAAGGCAGAGGGATTCTGGTACCTGGAGTGGTTATTTCATTCATTTTAAATTTCACTTCCTCTAACTGGAATTGGGGAGTGTTATCATTAATATCAATTATTTTCACTTCAACAGGAAAAAGCTTCATTTTATCCCCTACCAAGATATTAAAACTCACCAGACAACGCTCGCTCTGAGCGCAGAGCTCCTCCCGATCTATCCTGCCCGCGGTGACCAAGCTGCCGCTTCGCGGATTCAGAGCAAAAAGCTGCGTCCTACCTCTGGAGACGATGCGGACTCCTTGCTCTGACAGCTCCTGGGGTTGTAGCCCCAGGTCTTTGGCGATGTTGCCCACGACGAAACCTTCATCAGTCTCTTCTGGCACTGAGTAGCGGACCTTCCCGGCCTGGGCTTCCAACAATAGTTCCAGAAAAAGGAACAGCAGGACCAGCCCGCTGTAGCAAGGCAGCTTCACCCAAATCCCCATTGCTTTCTCGCTCACAGTTTTCTTCCAGTCGTAGGAAGGGTATTGTTTCTCTGCTCTTCTGTGCCTAAATTAACTGAATTTTCAGGAGAATTCAGAGGGGAAAGTGGTCCAGGAGTACGGTCTGGGCAGCCTCAGAGAGACTGTTTTCAATCTGGCGATGATGAAGGTTCTAAGAAGCTTTTTTTTTTTTTTTTTCTGGTGGGAGGTGCATGCGTGTTCTTCCTGTATATCCCAGTCTGGTGAACAGCGGCGCCTAGAGTCCTACCCAGTTACTGCACTTTTACATAATAAATTTTCTTCATTTACCTGATGCATCTATCCTTAAGTCTTAGTTTATTTGTCAGAGAAATAGTTAAGCACTGTACAATATATGTATGAAAAGGAAACTACTATGTTTATCTAATCATATTTAAGTGTTGCTAAATTGCAATATACAGTAGAAACCAAGTATTCCCAACCTAACTGCTTTCCCTGTTTGCTATTCAGAGGATATCACAAAGCAGACAAAAATCATCATTCCACTCTGTAGTATATGCTGACCATTTGATATTCTCTCAGGCCACATAGAAAATCAACTTCCCTTTGAGAATAAAAAATCAAAGGGAAAAAAACTTTTAGAATAAAAGCCAGACTTTCAAAATCGGACTCTCCCGTTTACTCTCTATTGTGCTTTAAATATTTATTAGGAAACTTGGCATTTTTGAGGGATACATTTTACCTCACCCTCACTTTACATCTTTTTCTGAAGTGTCTATGTATGACATGAATTTTAAAAGACCTTTAGTATAGGTTTTAAAAAGACCTTTAGTTCATCTAAAGGTGATACATTTAAAATAACATTAGGATCTTGGAATTTTCACTGAAAAGATGTCATATGGATGTCTAATTTAGACTTTAAGTTTAAGAGACACAACAGGTAGTGACATTATTCCTCAAAACTGAAAAGGAAAAGGCCACACCTTTATTTTTAGACAGGCTATTAGGATAATATGTATTCTTTTACAGCCCACACAGTAATTTCTCCAAGAGATGTTGGTTTTCTTAAATAGCAGTATTTTTTTTACTACATTGTCTGAATTCTTTTACTTATTGCAAAATTAGTAAAAGGTTACTAGCTAAAATGTCTCAGTCTTAAGAGTGCTTTACTTATCTTTACCCAAAGTTAGGAAAGAATGTTCTCTGCATTCCAGAGGTAGACATTCTCAGAATCAGACTTGGCCAGATGTTGGCATCCAACCCTCAGACACCATGATTGGGAAGAGTCTAGAAAATGATGAAACAAAAGATATAAAAAACCCACAAGAATAGTTCTTGGAAAGAGAATTTCTGGTTCTACATAACAAAGTCTACAGTTTCTCAGCTTCTCAAAGGCAAGTTTATAGAACTCAAGAGCAGAAAATTAAAGATGCAGTGAACGTTCTTCAATATTTCAATGAGAGGACTCTTTAGCATAAAACACAATTTTTTAGAACATACATCAACAGGCGCAAGTCTAATGAACTGTTCAGATTAATGAGACAAATCAAAATATACAAAAAAACTAGCAAGTAAACTTGTAAAGTGCCCCTCCCCCACTAACCAGGAAAACAATCAGAATTTATTTATAACAGGATGATATTTATGAAATAGAAGTGTTAAAACTCACACTTATACATTTGAATCCAATGTAATATTTAAGGCTTCATTACTGGCACTACAGAGAATATCCAGGTGAAGTGTGTGTTTCTTGAGTTAACTTGAAATTAAGGATTTGCAATATCTGAAGCCACACATAGATTGTAGGAACATGACAAATCTCTCTTGCTGAAGTGGGAATGACTCCAAATCCAGGTTTGGACCAGAGACCAGGCTGAAAGCAGGGATAGAGCAGCATTGTGGGCACAGGATGATGGATAGTTACTAATGAAGGGAGGGCACCATGACCAGGCCAAGGCCAGGGCTAACTGCACGTCTGCTGGCCTGGATGAAGGTGCTGAGTTGTTGCTGAGGCCTAGCAGCAACTCCTGCAAACTGTAGGCAAAAACCAGGTGCAGCGTGACAGCTGTCACTGTTGCACATGGCAACCTGGAGAGCAGCATCTTTGTCACCTGTACAGCCACAGTGCACATCTCACTCCTGTGCATCCCCAGGTTGAAGAGTGGGAGTCAGTGGTTTAAAACATGTGATAGAACAGCCAGGCACTGCGCCCAGGTCGACGTCCACCTTGGTGACCAGGTAGCCAGGCCACATAGTACATGGTGCCACAGTAGAGAGGGCTGTGACTTCTGACAGCAGCTCCTGCATAGCATTCTCTGTGCATTTTCACCGTAGTGTCCCACCAGCACAGAGAGGCTCAGGATGACACTGAACCCAGTTAAACCCTGGTCATGAGCCTGTAGAGTCAGCTCCAAGACAGACCACAAGTGAACACCATTGTGCTCTATGCTCACCCTCATGTCAGACAACACCAGCAGTGCCACCAATGAGTGGCTGGTCAGAAAGAAATGGGAGGCTCTTACAGCCCCAAAGCTAAGTTTGAAGCACTAACATGTGTGATGGAGTCTCTGGGTGGGCTTTCCCAGTCTCAAGAACTATATAGGAGGCCTGTTGGAAAACCAGAACGTTTTTGTTGATGTGGGTTATATCAGGGTGACTGATGTGCTGGAGAAGGACAGCTTGTCCTTGTCCATGACTTTGATGGTGACATTCTACTTCAGAGTTCCCCCCCAGTTTAGAATTCCTTCTGGCAGTAGTTTACAAAGAATTACACAGTAATTTTTAGAAGTGAATTGTTTGTGTGTTTATTACTCTCTATGGTATCTTTCATTTCTCCAACTTAAGCAAGGTCTCTGAGTCCAGTTGTTTGATTAGAGCGACCGCATTTCTTGCCTCTAATAGAATTAGACACCCAGCTGAAAGTCACCTGCACTGTGTTACAGTTCTCCATGTTTCCATTTCAACCATGTTTCTGAAATGGTTCCTTAAACTATCTCCAGTCTTCTTTTCTACCACATGATTTAACCATTACTCTTTAAAGTCAAAGATAGTGTTGTTGTTATTGAACACTAGATATATTCCGTATGCCTCATGAGATGTGTGGAAAGTGTAGAAATCTACCTTCAGGGTGTCATCTCGGTCAGTGGGGATCACTGAAGAATACGGAGAGGAGGTGAAGAGCAGGTTGTCCTGCAGGCAAACTGCTGTAATCCTTGTGGCTCAGTTTGGGAGGACTGCCATTGGAATCCAAGACCTGCACTTTGTCCTTAGCTGTTCTATTCCCACCCACCAGTAAATGGTGGCAGTTCCACTCTTCTGGTTCAGACTTCTCCAATATTTACTGCCCTGATGCTCTTTCACTTCTGGGGGTGGGGGAGATAGTTATTGAAACTGATCTGATTAATTCATAGAGAATTACTTGCAGCGTCCAAATCTACTGTGGTTTAGGAGTAAACTTTGCTCCTTTTAAGATAATTTCTAGAATTTTCAAAACGAAATGTCTGCCCTAAAAGCCATGTTATTTATATCCAGAATGAATATGTTTCTATTAAAAGTATCTCTAGGATTTACAGTGAAGGTTTCAGATTTGAGGGGCCTAGGGACTTCCTTCAGCATATCTGCTAGATCTATAACCGGTCTTTCTGGATTTTGTCCCTGCTCCCTTCCCCGGCTGCGGTAGAGAAAGGCTTCTCAGCACTCACCCGTGGTTCTGGTTACTGAGATGCAGATCTTTGGCGAGATCCCTCACTTTTAAACCTTTGGCCTGTTGCTTCCAGATTTGCTGCGCAATTTACTAGGCTGAACAATGACAGCAGGAAGAGAAAGGGCGCTTCCTGCACTCGCTGCTCCTTCCCTGTGGGGGACTTCTTCCTATCCCTTCTCAATGCTGCTTCTCGCTACGGTTGCTCCGGGATTACAAAGGTGTGTTGGAAAGAAAAGGCAGCACCTCACTCAGGATGATTAAAGATCTCAATGTTCCTGACCCAGATATTTGGAACAGACTTCTGGAGAAATGGCATGCAGAGTCCGCTCCGGATGTGTTTCCCCAAAGCGGAGATCGCTGCGTCAAAGAGTAGCCAGCGTATTGCGTGGCTTCACTCCACCCAGGGATTGACCGACAGCGGCACCCAGAGGCCCAGACCTAACTAAGCCTATCTTCATTTCTGAAAGTCCTCGCAGGAAACTGCATTTTCTTTATTTCCAGGACTTATTTTAAAATACCAGTTGGTTTAGTACAAAGGCTGAAAGTAATTATTTCTTGTTGGCAAAATATCAATAAAATGGTCTTTCCACAGAATTTAAATCCAACGTTTTATTAAAATTCGTATCAACTTAAAATAATTCTTACAGAATTTTCCCTCTTGACATTTCCTTTAAAAAAACCCCACAATATACTATTAAAGTCTTTTTCCTCCGAAAAACTCTTTTACTTAAAAAATTATCCATTGTAAAAAGAATTTTACATTACAAAAATAAATTCTTACTGTAAATTCTATAATATAAAAAAATTTCCCCTAGAAAAAGGTACAAAATACTGATAAAAATTTTAAATCACCAGTAATTACATTATATAATTACCAACTTAAAGAATTTATATTCTATGCCTATCCATACTTTTTAAAATACACATATACTTTTTCCTTTTTTTACTGTGGTAAAATATACCTAACTTAAATTTTTTTAAGACTTTATTCATTTTTTAGAGAAGAGAGAGAAAGAAGGGAAGGGAGGAACAGGAAGCATCAACTCCCATATGTGCCTTAACCAGGCAAGCCCAGGGTTTCAAACCGGCAATGTCAGTATTCTAGGTTGATGCTTTATCCACTGTACCACCACAGGTCAGATATACCTGACTTAAAAATTAGCACCATAACAATTTTTAAGTGTACATTTTAGGGATATTAAATACATACATAATGCTATGCAATCATCCCTACCATCCATTTCCATAATTCTTTTCATCTTGTAAAACTGAATTAGCTCTTTTTTTACTATTGGTTGCCCTCATAGAGTAATATTTGTATCCCCCACTCCCAAGTTCATATGGTGAAACCTAATAATGTGATGGTATTTGGAAGTAAAGCATTTGGGATGAAACCTGTGCTCATTAAATGGTAACTCCTCATTCTCCCTTCTCTCCATCCCCTGGCAAACACCCTTCCACTTTCTGACTCTGTGATTTTGACAATTCTAAGTAAACACCTAATTTAAGTGAAATTATGCAGTATTTGTCTTTTTGTGATTGGTTTATTTCACATAATATCCTCAAGGTTCATCCATGTTGGAGGACATGGCAGGATTTCCTTTCTTTTTAAAGCTGAATAATATTCCATTGTATGTATGTACCACATTTTGCTTATCCATCCATCTGTTGATAGACATTTGGGTTCCTTAAAACTTTTAGCTATTGTGAATAACACTGCTGTGACATGGGTACACAAATATAAGACCCTTTTTTCAATTCTTTTGGGTATACACCCAAATGTGGAATTGGTGGAGCATATGGTAATTCTATTTTTAAGTTTTTGAGGAATCATAACATTGTTTTCTATAGCGGCTGTACCATTTCACATTCCCAACAACAGGGTGCAAGGGTTTCAATTACTCCACATCCTTGCTGACATTTCTCCTTTTCTGTTTTTTCAATAGTAGTTATTTTAATGGGTGTGAGGTGGTATTTCATTGTTGTTTTGATTTGCATTTTCCAATGATTAGAGATGTGGAGGAGCATCTTGTCATACGCTTATTGGCCATTTCTATATTTATGGAATTACATATGTACTATTTTAATCCTCCAAATAATTAGCTCTTTTTTTACTATTGGTTGCCCTTATAGAGTAATATTTGTATCTCACCCACTCCCAAGTTCATATGGTGAAACCTAATAATGTGATGGTATTTGGAGGTAAGGCTTTTGGGAGGTAATTAGGTCATGAGGGTGGAGTCCTCATAAATAGTGTAAATGCCCTGTAAAAGAGGTTGCAGAGAGCCCTCTCACAACTTCCACCATGTAAAGTTACAGTGAGAAGACTACTGTATATGAATATGGAAGCCTGCCCTCACCAAACACCAAAAAGTCTCAGACTTCTTAGATTCCAGACTGGAATATAAATTTCTGTTCTTTACAAGCCATTTGGTTTATGGCATTTTGTTACAGCAGCCCAAATGGACTAAGGCAGTTCTCCATGCCCTTTCCTTTTTTCTAACACTTTCTTTTTAGTTTAGGAGCCATTTTCTGCATACCTAAGGTGAAACAAGCTATTCCTAGTTATAGTAGGTTCTAAGACATCTAAACCAATAATGGTCACTTCATTCCACTTTTTAGTGGTTAGTTAGGAATGTAGGCTTAAAATAAGAAGCTTAGGAAAGGGTTTTTCAACTCTGATACAACTTTGAGCCAGATAACTCTGTTGTAGGGAGATAAGTGGTCTGTGTATTGCAGAATATACAGCAGCACCTCACTAGATGCCAAAGACTCACCCCACAGTTGTAACAATAAAAAATGTCTTTAGACATCACCAAATATCCCCTCTTCTTCACCATTAAAATGTGACTATTATTGAACCAGTGATAGGTACATAACCCAAGTTAGTCTAATCTGGTTGAAAGACAATCTTTGCTGGGGCTAACCACTCTCTAAACTTACCATGGACAAGGAAGGAAGTTCCCTAGATATTGCTGGCAGGTTTCTTGTGACCGGAGACTTTGGAAGTTTACCAGGAGATGAGAGCAAAGCTGAAAAAAAAAACCCACATATAAGCAAATGTTTATTCTCCAAATTTAGGAGAAGAAAATAATTTGTACCAGGCCAGGATTCTATCTTACCATATTTGTAGAACTGCACTGTCCAATACAGTAACAATGAGCCACATGTGACCACTGAACACTTAAGATGTACTGAAAGTATAAAATACACACAAGATTTTGATTTAGTTCAAAATAAAAATATAAAATATATGTTTAATAATTTTTATATTGATTATGTGCTGATATGCTATTTTTGATGATTGGGTTAAATAAAATGGAATTGAAATTAATTTCCCTTATTTCTTTTTGCCATTTTGATGTGGCTATTAGATAATTTAATATATAATATGTGAATTTCAGCTGAGGTTCACATTAGATTACTGTTGGACAGAGCTGCTCTAGACTACTTAGTTTTTGAGATAACTCATTTTTTATTGTTTAAACCAGTGCAAATTAGGTTGATTTTTTTCCTATAGAAAACATCATACTTGAAATAGAAGACAACTAACTGTGTATTAAATAAAAAAATAGACATGTTTCAGGACTGAAGGAGGTTGATACTGTGGAGGAAACTTCAGTTAATCCTAATTATCTCTATTTTTCATTGAAAAGTTTACTAACTGACATACATCATAATTTTGGCAAGTAAGAATTGCATAGACTTTATCTCAGGTTACATTCTAAGACAAGGATATTGGAGCATCATAAAACTTACAGGCAATTAAAATACAAAGCAATATTTGGATTATTTTCATTTAATAAGTATGGTCTCACATTTTATATAGTTAAGTAAAGCATTATGTGGAGGATAGCATGCTAAAACTCATATCTATAAGTAAAATCTTACTTATAGAGTAAAGAGAACTAAGGTACAGTTATCCTAAAAACCATAATTTCAACTTCAAATCTAACATTAAAAAAAAAAAAAAAAAAAAAGAAACTGGTGCCAGGCCATTTTAACTTCCTCCCATGATACACAGTCTACCTACACCAAAGAGGACACGTTCACACAATTAGCAAACCTCTCTGCTCATAACAATTAGTACTGTCCTTGACTACCTAGGTAATGTATATGAAGTGACACTCTCATTTCAAAGTGACATAGAATGTATTTTCTCTCAAAAATTATAGGATTTAAACTATATTTATGTTCCTCCTAGATGGATCAATTGACTCATTCAATCAGCAAATATTTTTTGACTAGGTACAGGGACATGACGAACAAGATAGAAGACCCCTGATTACCATGGACCTTCCAAACTCGGGTTAGGGAGACAATAAATACATAAATAAATAAAGCAAAATTTGGAAATGTTAATCACATTTTAATAGGGTTTTCTTAAATGTGTATGCAGTTGTTAATATTTTATAAGATAGAAATTAAAAAAAATGTTTTTTCTGAAGTTGGAAACAGGGAGGCAGTCAGACAGGCTCCCGTATGCGCCCAAAGGGGATCCACCCGGCATGCCCACCAGGGGACGATGCTCTGCCCATCTGGGGCGTTGCTCTGTCGCAACTGGGGCCATTCTAGCGCCTGAGGCAGAGGCCATGGAGCCATCCTCAGCACCCGGGCAAACTTTGCTCCAGTGGAGCCTTGGCTGCAGGAGGGGAAGGGAGAGACAGAGAGGAAGGAGAGGGGGAGGGGTGGAGAAGCAGATGGGCCGCTTCTCCTGTGTGCCCTGGCCAGGAATCAAACCAGGACTCCTGCACACCAGGCTGACGCTCTACCACTGACCCAACCAGCCAGGGCCTAGAAATTAAAATTTTAATTACCTTAATGCTCTACCAAATTGATCCCATTAAAATAATAAGTGAAATGGACCAGAAATAAGTAGAAACTGTTACATAATTTGGCTTAAATACTACAGATATGTGGTGATGAATACCTGACTACATATAGAAGAGACAAGCAGAAAACAATTATCAAAATAGAAAAGGTGGTGGCCCTGGCTGGTTGGCTCAGTGGTAGAGCGTCAGCCTGGCATGTAGAGGTCCCGGCTTCGATTCCCGGCCAGGGCACACAGGAGAAGCACCCATCTGCTTCTCCACCCCTTCCCCTCTCCTTCCTCTCTCTCTCTCTTCCCCTCCCGCAGCGGAGGCTCCATTGGAGCAAAGATGGCCGAGGTGCTGGGGATGGCTCCTTGGCCTCTGCCCCAAGCGCTAGAGTGGCTCTGGTCGCAACAGAGCGACGCCCCGCAGAGCATCGCCCCCTGGTGGGCAGAGAGTCGCCCCCTGGTGGGCGTGCCTGGTGGATCCCAGTCGGGTGCATGCGGGAGTCTGTCTGTCTCTCCCCATTTCCAGCTTCAGAAAAATACAAAAAAAAAAAAGAAAAGGTAGAATAAAAAAATTCCTAACTAATTTAGAAATTACTGGCAAGTAAGTGGCAGGGAGTAGTACTTCAATTATATTCTACCTTAATCAGACCACCTCTCTATCAGACAACTCTGTCTTAAACGAACATGGGCCTCTAAAAGAACACTTACTTCTATGTTTACATTAATATTTACGTCAAACATATTAAAAAGAGGAATCATCCTTGTTCCTTAGGGATCCTTTGCACAGAAACAGACTGTAGGCCATGGGTTCACTCCAGGCATTTTCATAACCTATGTTATGGCTTAGAATTATATAGTAGGCAGCGTGTCCTCCTCATTCTACTGATATGAGCACTTTAAAATGCAATTCAGGATAGTTATAAATTGTTGTATCGGCTCCCAGATTGGTATACCCTGGGGAGCATCGGAGGTGTTTCCAGAAGCTAAGACGCTTCCCACAGGGACGCCCTATTTCTGACAATCACCCGGAAGCCCAACGAGCTATCCGGACCCATGGCGATCCAGCAAAAATCCTGGCTTAGCGGCAGGTCGAGGGGGTGGGTGCGGGAAGTTCAATAGGTCTTTCTTGAGACCGGTATCTACATACATACTTTAAAAACCAATAACTCTTTATAAAATTATTCCATTCGTATTAAAGCCAAGTTCTCGCGAGAAGACAGTCTTACACCGGCTAACGTAATTGCGCCGTGCGCCTGCGTGGTCTGAGGCACCCCGCACTTCCGCCGGAGTCGTGCTGTCACTCACAGCAGTCTCCCGCCCCGAGCCGTGACGTAGCGCTTTCTTCTCTATTTAATCTGCTGCACGGGACGCGCAGATCTGTGGAGCTGCGGAGCTGCAGGTCTGGTGTTTAGAGCTGTTAGTCTTGGCGAGATTTCGCGCTGCCCGTCCTGGGCCGTTTCACTGATAATCAGTACCGGATCGCATTACTAGAGACGGAGGAACGAAGAAATCAGGAAGCCGACGCTCGGCTCCTGGCCGCCTTTCTCCGAGTGGCTCGCTCCAGTCCGGAGGAACTGGGTTTCTAATCGTCACCGGATTGTAAGTATCGGAGGCGAAGAGAGCTCACTGAGCCCCGCTTTTTTACTGTCTTTGTTCTGAGGGGTTGTGGATTGGGTGTGTCTGCTGGGATCTTAACTTTCTGTGCTGCAAATTATTCCGCAGGAGCCGCCATTTGCTTTCCTGCTCGCTTGCTGTCTGCATTGTCCGGCTGCGACATCTAGAGGTTGGAACTTGGCATTACAGCTAATATATTTAAAAGGACCTGACAAGCAGCCAGTGTCAGTAACAACTGGTATTTAGTCATAGCTTATTTTAAAAGACTTGGTGCTTGATACGAAATTAAGACAATAGACGCTTAGCTGTTGTAATACTTAAATAATTCAATTCATAACAAACTCTAAAAACTGGGACTTTTTAGAGAAGTGAGTTAAAAAGAAAGATGAGTAAGAGCAAAGATGATGCTCCTCATGAATTAGAGAGCCAGTTTATCCTACGCCTACCTCCGGAATATGCTTCTACTGTGAGGCGGGCAGTGCAGTCTGGCCATGTCAACCTGAAAGACAGACTGACAATTGAGTTGCACCCGGATGGTCGTCATGGAATCGTCAGAGTGGACCGGGTCCCACTGGCTTCAAAATTGGTAGATCTGCCGTGTGTTATAGAAAGTTTAAAAACCATTGATAAAAAAACCTTTTACAAGACAGCTGATGTCTGTCAGATGCTTGTATCCACAGTTGATGGTGATCTCTATCCTCCAGTGGAGGAACCAGTTGCTGCTGCTGCGGCTGCTGCAGCGGCTGCAGATCCCAAAGCAAGCAAAAAAAAGGATAAGGACAAAGAGAAAAAGTTTATATGGAACCATGGAATCACCCTGCCACTAAAAAATGTCAGAAAGAGAAGGTTCCGGAAGACGGCAAAGAAGAAGTATATTGAATCACCAGATGTGGAAAAAGAAGTGAAGCGTTTGCTGAGTACAGATGCTGAAGCTGTCAGTACTCGTTGGGAAATAATTGCTGAAGATGAAACGAAAGAAACAGAAAATCAAGGCCTTGATATCTCTTCTCCAGGAATGTCAGGCCACAGGCAAGGCCATGACTCATTAGAACATGATGAGCTTCGGGAGATATTCAATGACCTCAGCAGCACCAGTGATGATGAAGATGAGACACAGCATCAAGATGAAGAAGATATAAACATCATCGACACTGAGGAAGATCTGGAAAGACAGCTTCAAGACAAGCTAAATACATCAGATGAACAGCACCAGGAAAATGAGGGAACCAATCAGCTGGTTATGGGAATTCAGAAACAGATTGATAACATAAAAGGCAAGCTCCAAGAAACCCAGGACAGGGCAAAACGACAGGAAGATCTCATCATGAAAGTGGAAAACTTGGCTCTCAAGAATAGATTTCAAGCTGTGCTGGATGAACTCAAACAAAAGGAAGACCGAGAAAAGGAGCAGCTCAGCTCTTTGCAAGAAGAGCTAGAATCACTCCTAGAGAAGTAAGAAGAGTTTTGATACTTAATTTCATTCCATAGAGTGGTCAGCAATAGAAGAAAACTTTCAACTTTATCACCTGAACTAGATATAACCTTGCAGTAAATTCCTATTTTCTCTGCTGCCTTCTATTACATTTGCCTTAATAGACATATAAATGTGAATTTCTATTTTATTTGTCTTTCAGGTCTTTGCTGAGTATCCTGTAGGAAAATGTATGACAGCTATAAATGTAGGAAAGTTGTATGATTAGTGGAATGAACAGTTCAACCTTAGTAATTAGTTTCACTACAGGACTTTGCTACTGTTTCTCCGTTTGTAAGAAGCTGCTGTTGCTAGAAGTATAGAAGCAGTGAAGCTAGTTTGCATATGTTTTCCTATGCAGTAGCTTATTTTCCAGGCTGTTTTTCTATATATAGAGTTGCAAATCATTTAATAAAGTTGTTTTAGTACAATAAAAAATAGTTTTTACCTCATAATGTGTCTTGCTCTTTTAGGGGTAGGGGTGTCAGATCTGCTTGTGAGGTGGTGGGTGGGGTTTAATGACAGCATTTTGGTCCTGTGTTGTAGGGAAAGAAGCAGTTATGTTGGATTTTAAGAAAAAGATAAACGGCGGGTAAAAGCAAATTGGGAAATGTCATCTTTGTATTTTAAGTTTCTAATCCACCTGTTCCATTTGGAGGTTAAGAATCACAGGTACAAGGCCCTGGCTGGTTGGCTCTGTGGTAGAGCACCAACCCAGCATGTAGAAGTCCAGGTTTGATTCCCAGTCAGGACACAGGAGAAGCGACCATCTGTTTTCCTATCACCACCCTCCCCTTTCCTCTCTTCCCCTCCCACATCCATGGCAGAAGATCTGTGTGTGTGTGTGTGGGGGGGGTGGTTTGCTGAGTGGATCCTGGTTGGGGTGCATGTGGGAGTCTTCTGTCTCCCTGCCTCTCATTTCATGAGAGAAAAAAATCACTAGGTATAGAACCTTCCTAAACTATCCTTTTGTACATGAAGATCTTTTTTAATGCTTTGTAGGGTTTTTTTTTTTTTTAATTTTTTTTTTTTTTTAGATTTTATTTATTCATTATAGAGAGGAGAGAGAGAGAGAGAAGGGGGAGGAGCAGGAAGCATCAACTCCCATATGCGCCTTGACCAGGCAAGCCCAGGGTTTCGAACCGGCAACCTCAGTGTTTCCAGGTTGACGCTTTATCCACTGCGCCACCACAGGTCAGGCTTTTTTTTTTTTTTTTTTTTTTTTTTTTAAAGCATTATACTCATCTCCTTAATATGTTAGGGACAAACAAAGCAAGGACTGTCAGTTACTGTTGAAGGAATCATTTCATTTGGTTGGTTTAAGATTATATTTCCAAATATTTTCAATCTAATTTCTGCGATTATTTAATATTCTGAGAATTGAGGTGATTTGTCCGTGTCAGTTTATCAAAATTGCTTACTGCCCTGGACCTGCGCAGCTCCTAATAACTGGAATTAAGGAAACATACTCATCAAGAAAAAATGGGACCAGGAGGACTCTTCAAATGCTGATGGCAATATCTGTGTGTCCCATAACCCCAGTTTGCTTGATTATATAGCCATGTGCAAATCAAGGAAGTCCTTGTTACAAAGTTACACATCTGAGGCTAAAGCAGGAACTCTCCCAAGGCAAAAACAGGAATCCCCCTACCATGCATAGGTGAAATCAACATCTAAACACAAAGAGTAAGAGGAAGGGCATGTAAATTGCTTCCAGCAACTTAAGGAAGCAAGTGAAGTGGGTGCAAATACTCAGCTTCATAGCCAATATGGAGGGGGAAGAATTCAGCCTTTTGCTAAGCCTAGAATCTACAAAGGCTTTTTGCCATTTAGGGTCCACAACAGCTCACAAAGGAAGTCAGTACATAGCCTGATATTTCAGGATTTCTTAAACATAATTTTCACATATTTTACATGTGCTAAAGATTCTAATCTTCTCTGGTAGGTTGGCTCAGTGGTAGAGCATCAGCCTGGCATGTGGATGTCCTGGGTTTGATTCCTGGTCAGGGCACACAGGAGAAGCACCCATCTGCTTTTCCACTCCTCCCCTTCTCACCTCTCTTTCTCTCTCTCTGTCTCTGTCTCTCTTTCTCTCTCTCTTATCCTTTCCTGTAGCACCGGCTCAGTTGGAGTGAGTTGGCCCCCAGAGGTGAGGATGGCTCCATGGCCTCTGCCTGAGGCACTAAAAAAATGACTACAGTTGCAACAGAGCAAGGGCCCTAGATGGCAGAGCATTGCCCCCTCCTGGGCTTGCCTAGTTCATTCTAGTTGGGGCATGTGGGAGTCTGTCTCTGCCTTCCCTCCTCTCACTAAAATAAAGATTCTAATCTGATGTCTCACACGAGCTTTTTGGAAGAATCAGTGATGAAAATTTAAGAAATGCAGAGTTGCCTGCAATTCATTTATTACATTGGTTTATAAAGGACATTTTTGGTTTGAAAATACTAGCCTCACGAAGCAAACATTTAAAGCCCATTTTAGCTAGGTATTTGACAAGAAACATTAGTGGTGAAATGGTAGATAAGTTTTTTGGCCCTCTCAAATCTATAATCATACATGCAGGTGTCTCGTGCCATACACGAAGACCTCACAAGACTGATTTTTCTCTGTTATCTGCTTATTTTTCTTTTACCAAAATGTTTTTACAATTTTAAGATTTCAGTACAGACTATGGATGTGTAAGCAAGGCTTCTCTCAATAGCTAGACTTTGAGTTATTTCTTGAGGTTTGCACATAATAGAGGCAAGTTGTGATACATAAGGGTGGGATGGAACAAATTCTCCTTTTAGTACTTTGGGTATTTTCTTAGAAGACTTGACACCTGAAAAGCTCTCACCTTAGTTAGCTTTATTTATTCTTTTTTTTTTTTTTTTCATTTTTTTTCCTGAAGCTGGAAACAGGGAGAGACAGTCAGACAGACTCCCGCATGCGCCCAACCGGGATCCACCCGGCACGCCCACCAGGGGCGGTGCTCTGCCCCCCAGGGGGTGATGCTCGGCCCATCCTGGGCGTCGCCATATTGCGACCAGAGCCACTCTAGCGCCTGAGGCAGAGGCCACAGAGCCATGCCCAGCGCCCGGGCCATCTTTGCTCCAATGGAGCCTTGGCTGCGGGAGGGGAAGAGAGAGACAGAGAGGAAAGCGCGGCGGAGGGGTGGAGAAGCAAATGGGCGCTTCTCCTATGTGCCCTGGCCGGGAATCGAACCAGGGTCCTCGGCACGCTAGGCCGACGCTCTACCTCTGAGCCAACCGGCCAGGGCCGTATTTATTCTTATTAAGACCTTAACACCCATGATGGCTAAGTGCCATTAATCATGGGAAGGAGAGATGCTGCATAAAAAAAACAAAATTAGTGATTTCATTACCCCCATTTCAGTTATTAGCTCTGATGATTGTTTAATTGAATTTATTGGACTGACACTGGTTAACAAAATTATACAGGTTTCAGGTACACAATTCTACAACACATCTGTACACCATATAGTGTGTTCACCCCTTCAAGTCAAGTTTCTATCCATCACCATTTATTTCCCCCTATACCCTTTTCCACTCCCCACCGCACTGCCCCCTCCCAGCAGCAGCTCTGCTGATTTTCAGTCCCATATTTCTAAGCCTGATGTCTTCTGAACTTCAGATTTAGTATGGCCAACTGTGTACGGGAAACACTTGCAAGTGTTCCCTTAAACAGCTCATCCCTAAATGTTGAATGCAGCCTACTGTTTCTTCCTTTTGAAAGCCTGCTCTTCCTCCTGTGTTTCATGACTGTGAAATTAAATAGTGCTGCTACCCATCCCAGTTGCTGAAACTAGAAATGGAACCCAAAACCTTTGACTACTGCCCCTCTCTACTGATTCTACTTTCTAAAAAGCTCTACAGCCACTTACTTCACTTCATCCCCACTGCTACTGTTCCAATAAAAGCCATTAGTATCTCATGCCTAGCAAACATCAGTAGCTTCCTAACTGTGTGTGTTTTTATAAACTTAACATCTAACTTAGTTTTTTGACCCGGCCACCAAAGTGATCTAAGATATATTTTACCTTGTCAGCCTATGCTTAAAACCAGTGGTACATCATTTTTTCAGGATTAAAAAGATACTCAGGATTATGAGTGCTCCAGCCACATCATCACACTGTTTTCAATCCATACTGAGTTTATTTACATTTTTTCAAGAAGTTTACTCCTCTTCCTGTCCCGAGCTTTAGAGACTTTTAACAAGCTGTTCACCTATAAGACTCTCCCCTTTATTTGGCCACATCCTATTTAACCTTCAGTCTCCAACTAAATATCAATGACTAGCAAGTCTTTCTTGATCTCCATCTAGGTTAAGCACTTCTATTATGGCCTTGCCTATACTCTGTGTTTCCCTCTTATTCAATAAATATTGTGCCAAATAGTACCAGACACTGTATATGAAGTCCTGGACTAAACGTTTACTGTTTGTATTCTCTCTCTTTTTTAAAGATTTCATTTATTGATTTTATAGAGAGAAAGAAAGGCAATGGGTAGAGTGGGAAGCATAAACTCATGGTGGTTGTTTCTCATATGTGCCTTGACCAGACAAGCCTGGAGTTTTGAACCAGTGACCTCAGCATTCCAGGTCAACACTTGATCCACTGTGCCACCACAGGTCAGGCTATGTATATTCTCTTGCATTCTTTATTACTCTTACTTGTTAGGTAGGACAGAAAGTTACCAGGGCAGGAATAGGGGAGGGGAGAAGAAAACAGGGTTTACCTCACCCACTAAAGGAGGGAGTCAGCAGTCTCAAGGTCTTACAAAACAAATCATCAGATGTCCAGACGTACTTGAAACACTATGTTAGTCCCAGTGTCAGGGAAGGGGAGCTTTGAAACCCGACAGGGTCTGTCTGAAAACAGACAAAAAGCCTTGAAGCTAAGGGAATACAGTATAACTCTTAAGACCCCAGAAGATGGGGCACTCAGGCTAGCTAGCTGCCTGCTTATGCCTCGTGCCAAGTGTATACTTCGCTTAATAAACTGCTTGCTCTGCCTGATTGTTGCACCCTGTTTCTCCCCTGAATTCATTCTTGTGAGTATGGCAAGAACCAAGGAAGGAGAAGCCTCCTTGGACTTGGGCTTTCTCCTGTGACATACTGGGATAAGTGTTGTTATGCATTTATCACACTAAGTGTAAATTACCTGTTGCTCATATCTCCCACTAGACTGTAAATTCACTAGTAGGCATTTTTACCTGTTAGTCATTAAATTTACTGAACAGTAGAGATTAAAATCTGAAGATTAAGAGATGTAATGCTGGCCCTGGCCAGTTGGCTCAGCGGTAGAGCGTCGGCCTGGCGTGCGGGGGTCCCGGGTTCGATTCCTGGCCGGGGCACACAGGAGGGGCGCCCATCTGCTTCTCCGCCCCTCCCCTTCTCCTTCCTCTCTGTCTCTCCCTTCCCCTCCCGCAGCCGAGGCTCCATTGGAACAAAGATGGCCTGGGCACTGAGGACGGCTCTGTGGCCTCTGC
This sequence comes from Saccopteryx bilineata, assembly GCF_036850765.1. Lineage (NCBI taxonomy): Eukaryota > Metazoa > Chordata > Mammalia > Chiroptera > Emballonuridae > Saccopteryx > Saccopteryx bilineata. Next base: position 166,738,806 of record NC_089493.1, on the reverse strand, counting down.
CTCAGGTGCTAGGGTGGCTCTGGATGCAACAGAGCGATGCCCCAGAGGGGCAGAGCATCGCCTCCTGGTGGGCATGCCGGGTGGATCCCGGTCGGGCGCATGCGGGAGTCTGTCTGACTGCCTCCCCGTTTCCAGCTTCAGAAAAAAGAAAAAAAAAGAAAAAAAGAAAAAAGAGAGATGTAATGCTGCCTGGGTCTGCATCCTAGCTCAGTGACCTAATGTGTTATCTTGGGCAAATAATAATCTGCCTCAGTTTTCTCATCTCTAAAATACAGGTGATAATATTAACTACCTTGGAGATCTGTTGAGTTCTTGGCTATTGGCTATTGAGTTGGTACATATAAAGGAGTTAGAACAATGCCTGGAATATAGTAGACAATAAAAAACAAACTATTATTGCCTATTTACTAAGGTCTGAACATAACATGGATTAAATAATTAGTTGAATTAGTTATCAAAATGGTAGAAAATTATGAAGAAACAGCTGTTTTAAATGTGGTTGGTTTCAAAATAAAAACTCTAAATCACAGTTTATAAATTACAGCAGAAACAGGCCTTTACTAATTTGTTTTTTCCAAAACATATAAACTGAATTTAAAAGTAGTTGATAATTTATTGCTGTATCCTGCATCTCTTGTAAGAACTTAGTATGGTTATTTTTTTGCTGGATTTTTTTTTTTTTTAAGTGAGAGGAGGGGAAGTAGAGAGACAGACTCCTGCATGCGCCCTAACCGGGATCTACCCAACAACCCCCGTCTAGGGCTGATGCTAGAATTAACCAAGCTATCCTTAGATCCTGGAGCCAATGCTTGAACCAATCTAGCCACTGGCTATGAGTGGGGAAGAGAGAGAAAGGGGAGTGAGAGGGGAAGAAAGAAAAGGGGATGAGAGAGAAGGAAGAGAAGCTGATGGTTGCTTTTCATGTGTGCCCCGACCGGGGGTCAAACCCAGGATGTCTGCACACGGGGCAAATGCTCTATCCACTGAGCAAACCAGCCAGAGCCAGAACTCAGTATGTTTTTTTTTTTTAAAAAAAACAAACAAACAATGAACCAGATGTAATTAGTTGAAAATCAGTGGTCATTATTAAAATATTAAATGCATTTCTAGATGTTTGACAGGGCTTCCACAATAAACATTAAAATATACTTTACTTTTTTCTTTTTTTCCCGAGGGTCATACCAAAACATTAAAACAACCCTCAAATATGACATGAAGGATTTAAAAATCTTTTTTTAGTTTAAAATGGTAGATTGTTCTCACATATCTTTTCTCTGTCAAAAAGTCTGCCAAAATAATAGTAACACCCAAGGTTAAGAAAATAAGAGATAAGACATTAAATGATAGCTGTCAAGCCATTTTCATGCCAAAGCAGATGAATAAGTGATTAATTCAGGGGAAGTTCCATGCTAAATGTCTCAAGGAGGTATACCAAAAAGAAACAAGCCACTTCATACAGAACCTGTGAGAGGCTCAATTTTTACAAGTAGACATTTCTAAGGAAGGGGAAGGTGTAGGGCTGGAAACGAGGTTCATTAGTCTCTCTTCAGAGCTGTTGGATGTCCAAGATCCCTGTGCCACCCTAGGAATCTAAGTGACTCTTCCCTCCCCATTCTATAGATAAGAAGTTTATTTTCTAAGTAAACTGAAGCAAAGGCTTAAAGTCAGAGAAAGGCACATGTAAAGGTTGGGGTGTACAGCCAGTCCTGTGGTGGCGCAGTGGATAAAGCATTGACCTGGAAACACTGAGGTCACTGGTTCAAAACCCTGGGCTTGTCTGTTAAAGGCACATATGGGAGTTGATGCTTCCTGCCCCTCCCCCTTCTCTCTCTCTTTCTCTCTCTCTACCTCTCTCTCTCCTCTCTAAAATAAAAAATTTTTTTAAAGATAAAAGGCACATTCTTAAAAAAAAAAAGGTTGGGGTGTGCAGCATCAAACAAAGTAATTATGTGAAAATCTATATCCTATATCTGCAGGACTGTCACCCCTCTTCCCCCACCTTAGTTTCATTAAATCAGTATCCATGGGATATCCACCTCACCCACACCCCTTCAAACATACACACACCCTCAAACGTGGAGTCAATCGGAAGATTATTTTCTGAAGAAACCATGCGGTTCCTGAGAAAAACCCAAATACTGACATCTGGGCATGCTTCAAGAGAAGGCCAGGTCACAGTATAATAAAATCAATCTGCTGACAAACTCTCTGCTTTTCAGTGCCATTTATTTATTTATTTATTTATTTATTTATTTATTTATTTATTTATTTCAGAGACAGAGTGAGTCAGAGAGAGGGATAGACAGGGACAGACAGACAGGAATGGAGAGAGATGAGAAGCATCAATCATTAGTTTTTCATTGCACGTTGCAACACCTTAGTTGTTCATTGATTGCTTTCTCATATGTGCCTTAACCGTGGGCCTCCAGCATACCGAGCAACCCCTTGCTGGAGCCAAGCTGGTGAGCTTTGCTCAAACCAGATGAGTCTGCACTCAAGCTGGCGACCTCGGGGTCTCGAACCTGGGTCCTTCTGCATCCCAGTCCAACGCTCTATCCACTGCGCCACCTCCTGGTCAGGCCAGTGCCTTACTTTTAAATATAATCATACATATAACAGCCAGAGATAAACAGACAAGGAAAGCTTCCTAGATGAAAGAGAAAATCATTTCAGAATACCTTCTTCCCTTTCCCCCATTTTGTTTTTAACCCCAAAGTAAAAGTTCAATTAAGTCTTGGAATGTAAATTTTAAGAGAATACGTTCTAATGCTTGGATTGCGAGTATCTGGGAGGGAAAAGTGGATGTCCCAAATCACCCCTTACTTTGGGAGCTAGGTGCATTGTCATTTTATATCCCGAACTTAGGTGGCTGCTGCACAAAACTCTATGGCTCCTCAAGAACCTTGAAATTTAGCAAGTATAGTCAGCTGGAACCACACAGCCCTTTACTGTTGTATTGGAACAGCGAGAAACAGACCTCCTGCTACACAATCAAGAAGTCAAATTAAGAAACAAGGGAGTCTTTATTAGCTAGCTGCGCAACTACATGAAGGCCGTCGCCTTTCAAATCTTGCGGTCCCAACTACAGTCTGGGACTAGCTTTTAAAGGCAAAATTACATACCGATTGAGGAATGGGGAGGAGAGAAAGCATAGCAGTAAAACAAAGCACTGAAACAAGCCTTCTTACAGTGTTTACCTATAGGGTTAATTCAGGGAGAAACATTCTGAAAACGCCTGCAACTTGCAAAGCTAGCCCAAGGCCACAGTCTGGGATACTAGCCTCAAGGCCAGGAATAGGGAGTCTTTTTAGAAAAATAAGTTCTGCTAAAAGTCTCTTTGTTTTAGAGAAAGTAAGTTCTGCCAAAAATTATTCATGCTAAGAGCCTTTCTTTTCTATATTTCATTTACTATCAAGTTTCTTAGCAATAGACAGTCTCTTTTCCAAGCCAGTTGTAAAATGCCATGTCCTACTTCTAGAAATGACGAGGATTCAGTCCCACCAGCTCCCAGGGTTCTAGCTCCAGATCCCTGGCGATGTGGCCACAAAATGCCCCTTCTCCAGCACTGCAAGCCCAGGGTAGCGCATCCGCCTGCCTCAGGCTCCTTCCAGCGTCCCCAGCAGCGGGACCATGAGAAGGCCCTGTGAGCCAGTCCCTCATAGAGCTGCCCTTCTCCTCCCAGAGAGGATTAAGAGTTTGCTAATCAAAAGCAGCCACCGATTGTTATGTAAAAAGAAAAAAAAAAAACCCTGGTGGTTTGTTTGTCTTCTCTATTAAAAATATTTGGGTAGATTGACTGTTTCTAGGCTTTATCAACTGCGAGCAGCTCTCATTTTGTTTCTCCTAGCGACAGTTGGGGAGGCAGGGGTCTGGCCCAATAAGGAAAGCATTACCCCCCCATCCCTGCTTGAAAAGCAGCGCCCCGACTCTTCCCGTCCTTGCAAGAATTTGTCGTAGCGCTTTCAGTTTCTGTGTTTTCTTAAAAGCGTTTATGTGTTTGGCGTCCCGGCGCGCGCAGGGATGGCGGTTCCCGGGCCTCGCCCACAGGGCGCGCAGCAGGACCTCGCGCCGGCCGATGTCGCCAGGCGGGAGTTATTTCAGGGCCGGGAAGGCGAGGAGGGTGGCCCACGGCCCGGCCTGGGGTGAAGCGGCTTTTCCGGCCGCGGAGTGATAGCCGAGAGTAGGCGGCGGGAGCAGAGACGCTCAACTGCTTCAGAGAGTCGACTTCCATCCGGACCAGTGGGCGAGCAGGCGACCATGAGGTCCAACCCTGCCATCCAAGCGGCCATCGACCTCACAGCGGGGGCTCTAGGTGGCACCTCGTGTGTCCTGACCGGGCAGCCCTTCGACACAGTCAAGGTGAAGATGCAGACATTCCCCGGCCTGTACAAGGGCTTCACCGACTGCTGCCGGAAGACGTACTCCCAAGTGGGCCTGCAAGGCTTCTACAAGGGCACCGGCCCCGCGCTGATGGCCTATGTCGCTGAGAACTCTGTGCTCTTCATGTGTTACGGCTTCTGCCAACAGTTTGTGAAGAAAGTGGTGGGACTGGACAAACAAGCAAGGCTGAGTGACCTGCAGACTGCGACCGCTGGTTCCATGGCGTCCGCGTTTGCTGCGCTGGCTCTGTGCCCCACCGAGCTGGTGAAGTGTCGGCTACAGACCATGTACGAAATGGAGAAGTCCGGGAAGATAGCCGAAAGCCACAACACAGTTTGGTCCGTCGTGAAGGGCATCCTTAGGAAGGATGGCCCCTTGGGCTTCTACCACGGACTCTCGAGCACTCTCCTTCAAGAAGTACCGGGCTATTTCTTCTTTTTCGGTGGCTATGAACTGAGCCGATCGTTTTTTGCCTCTGGGAGATCAAAAGATGAACTAGGCCCTGCCACTTTGATGGTAAGTGGTGGAATTGCTGGGATTTGCCTTTGGCTGGTTATATACCCAGTGGATTGTATCAAATCTAGGATTCAGGTTCTTTCCATGTCTGGAAAACAGGCGGGATTTATCGGAACTCTTTTAGCAATCGTGGAAAGTGAAGGGATAGCCGCCTTATATTCTGGACTGTCAGCAACTATGATTCGAGCATTACCTGCCAATGGGTCATTGTTTTTGGTTTATGAATACAGCAGGAAGATGATGATGAGCCAGTTTGAGGCATACTGAAGTGTCTTGATGAACCTGGATCCAAACACACAACTTTGAGGACTGTAGTTTATTTCAGGGTTTCATGGAGTGCTGGACTAGTGTAAAACAACATTTTTTTTTTTTTACTTCATGGGAATTTTGTTTTTGGCTTATTCTACACTTAATTTTATTGCAGAACCTCTATTTTTCATCATATCATTTTACCTGCAATAGTATTGAGATAGAAAAGTTGCTTTTGTTTTGTGGAATATACAGAGTGAGTGAGTGGCCCTATCTACCTAATCTGAAAGGCTAAATATAGTTATATTACAGCTTTTGTATAAACCTGTACATGTACATACAATTTGGTTGGTTATGTATTGCAAGTGAAACACAGTTTGGTTCTAAGTTTAATTTTATATCAACCAGAAAAACTGATTTACCTGTGTTTCATGAAGATGGTTATAAATCTTTGCATAGCCCATTCAAGATGTAGGTTCTCTTTAAAATGGTGCACTGTAGTAGACAAAGTTTTTGTGTGGTAATCAAAAACCAAAATACCCATTTATATTTTTAAGAGGAGAATATACTGCTGTGTCTTCCACATTCTTGAGTTAGTTTCAGAGTTTGCATCCTGGATTTTTCTAAGATGCTCTACTCTTAAAAGGGTGCCATCTATTTTAAAAGTGGAGTCATATTCCACCCTCTTAGTTAGGTGTGACCTAGAGAGCATCAGACCTTTGGAAAGAAGTGCAGCCTTTATCTGTATCATCTTCCCTTCTGTCCCACAGAGTTTCCTCTCTGCTGGGCTTTAGACTGAGGAAGGGGTTGAGGGGAAGGGGCTGTTTGATGAAGACCCATTTAGCTAGCAACAGTTCTTAGCTTCTAATTTCTGGGTTCTGGCCTGGGTAGGATTCCAGGCCCGTTTAAGGGTTGTTGATCCACTTTGGATTATTCATTTTCTGCCTCCACCAGTCAGAAACACAGTGTTCCAAAGCCAAGAAAACTTTTGTTCCCTGTTTGGTATTCAAGTGACAATACTTGTGAATGAAATCCCCTCCTCTCAGGCAGAACTAGGCAGAATTTAGTGCTTGCACTCCACACTGAGGGATGTTAAGACTGACCCAACCTGAAGTTTACCTCGAGGTCCATAGCTCCTTGTCCTGCTTGTGCAATGTTGGAACCTTCTAAGTTTGGCAATGACCATCAGTGAATTTTAATAACTGTGTGTGAGGTGTGACTATATAAAGCAATGAAATGTAATAAAAGCAATTTTATTAAACTATACCATATGTTTGTATATATGTACAAACCATAGTTCATGTGATCCCACAGATTTGGTGAAGAGTACCATATGGCCTTATGGTATGAGCGTCATTTCTTGTCACCACTAAAATAAGCCTCATTTTTCCTTATGATGTCCTCAATAAGTGTTCTCAAGCATCATGTAAAGCTAAAAGCAAGCAGGCTACCAGTCTTAATAATAGTCCATACCATGGGTGTGTATCACTGTCAGCAGAACGTAAATCTTATGTATAATCTCCAGTTTCCTTTAGCTTTTGCCATTTGTGAAGCCTCTGTTGAATTTGTGGTTCGATGTTTGGGTACAATTTGTACCATTTCAGATCTGTATTCCAGACAGAAATATAATAACTTGAAATACTGTGTTTAAGGAAAGTTGAGTGGCCTATCATTAAATTATTTACCTAAATAAAAAGAGTGCCAGAAACAAGAGGGTCAGGGAAACAAGATGTTGACAAAAGGGGACTGAGGCAGACATTGGGGAGGGGGGGGGTCTGGTGTGCTGAAGAGTGATGGCTGGTATTCTTTTGCTTTTTCTTTAAAAGAAAATCATTTTATTTTTAAGTTATTTATACATTTGAGTTGTATATTCCATATGTAAAGGTCAGGAGCTACTTAGTGGGGCTTCATCCACACAGAATTAACTCAGAATAGACAACAGCACTGGCTTCCCGCAGGAAGTAGGCCTCTTCAGAGTTCAAGGGCTTCCTGTCCAGCACCTGTCAGCTTGTCTCAGCCCTGTTGACTCCAGATCTTTACACGTTTTCCATGAAAGGTTTAACTAAATGTTTTCAGTAGGAATAGCTTGAAGCAAATAGAAGTGAGTGGAATTGGGAAATGGAAGCCTAATTCAGGAGCTTTTTCCCCCCACTCTGCTGGATTTGTGGTTTGATGTTTGGGTACAGTTTGTACCATTTCAGATCTGTGTTCCAGACAAAAATATAGCAGCTTGAAATACTGTGTTTAAAGAAATTTGAGTGTTCTATTATTAAGTTATTTACCTAAATAAAAGTATTTATTGGCCTGACCTGTGGTGGCGCAGGGGATAAAGCGTCAACCTGGAAATGCTGAGGTCACCAGTTCGAAACCCTGGGCTTGCCTGGTCAAGGCACATATAGGAGTTGATGCTTCCAGCTCCTCCCCCCTTCTCTCTCTCTGTCTCTCTCCTCTCTCCCTCTCTCTCTCCTTTCTAAAAATGAATAAATAAAATAAAAAATTTAAAAAAGTATTTATTTAACCTATACCACTTACAATGTTCTGTATTGACCTCTGGAGATTCAGACATTAATGATATTTGGTTTCTGTTCCCAAGGATCTGATGGTATAGATCAGTGGTTCTCAACCTGTGGGTCGCGACCCCGGCGAGGTCGCCTAAAGCCATCAGAAAATACATAATGCATATCAGGTATTTACATTCCGAATCATAACTGTAGCAAAATTACAGTTATGAAGTAGCCATCAAAATTATTTTTTGGTTTGGGGTCACCGCAACATGAGGAACTGTATTGCGGGGTCACGGCATTAGAAAGGTTGAGAACCACTGGTCTAGATGTTTGTTTTATAGATGATACAGTCATATGCTAGAATAAAATTCAGAATAAAATAGTAGAATCCGAGTTGTGTGTTTGTGTGTGTGTGTGATTAGTGATGAAATCTCTGAATTTAAGAAACATTCTCTTAATTACGTTTTGTATTTGTACTGTGGTTTTTCTTGTATTCTTTAGTGTCATGGTATTTTTTTTTTGCGGCTTTATTGAGATATGATTGACAACATTGTGTAAGTTTAAGGTGTACAATGTAGTGATTGGATATACAAATATACTTCACCACAATAAAGTTAGTTTAAAAAACCACAGAACCAAAATGGCATTGCATGTGCTAAAACCCATGACACCAAACCAAGATTTAATATCTGACCTAATTGCTGTTTCAACCTCTCCCAGAAAACCAATCTTAATCAACCAGTCTGGAATTTTCTGATCAATACAAATGAGGTAATCTGTTATGTGGGTCCTCTTCATTTTCCTCCACTCACCACACCTGACATAGAAAGAAGCAGTCTGCATGACAAAAACCCTTGCCATTCCCCTCTCCCCAAAAGAAGATGTTTTGATTTAAAGAAATTTGGATGCTTTATCATTAAGTTATTACCTAAAGAATATTTATTTAACTCCATTTACAATGTACTATACTGACCTCTGGGTATTCAGACATTAATGATATCTGGATTCTGTTCTCAAAAATAATTCTTTTTATTTTATTTTTTGCTAGTTACTTCCCTGCCACACCCTCCTGCCTATAAAAACCTTTCATTTTGTACACTTTCCTCTGAGCATCCTTCTAATTGCTAGATGGGATGTTGCCCTATTCATGAATCACTTAAAAAAGCCAATTATTTCTTCAAATTTACTCAGTAGAATTTTGGGTTTTTGATCAATGTCACCCCACTAAATTAAAATTTTATTTTTATTTATTTTTGTGGCAGAGACAGAGAGAGATAGATAGGGACAGACAGACAGGAAGGGAGAGAGATGAGAAACATCAGTTCTTCGTTGTGGTTCCTTAGTTGTTCATTGATTGATTTCTCATATGTGCCTTGACCAGGGGGCTATAGCAGACTGAGTGACACCTTGCTCAAGCCAGCGACCTTGGGCTCAAGCTGGTGAACCTTGCTCAAACTAGATGAGCTCGCACTCAAGCTGGTGACCTCGGGGTCTCGAACCTGGGTCCTCCACATCCCAGTCCAATGCTCTATCCACTGCACTACCACCTGGTCAGGCAAAGTTAATTTTTAAATAAAAGAAAATAAAAGAATAATGAATTTTATTTTTTAACATAACACATCCATCACCTCATGGTTTTATGGGGTTTTTTAAACTGATATATAATTGACATATAACATCCTTTGTGTGGTGAGATGGTTTTTATTTCTAAGATTTAAACTAGTCAACTCCATTTTTCTTTTTCTTTTTCTTTTCTTTTTTTTAGGTGAGAGAAGGGGAGATAGTGAGGCAGACTCCAGAATGTGCCCCTACTGGGATCTACTCAGAAACCCCATCTGAGGATGATGCTCAAGTAACGAGCTATTTTTAGTGCCTGAGGCTGTCATACTGTTACAGAGCTATCCTCAGTGCCAGGGGCCACACTTGAACCAATTGAGCCTACTGGCTACAGAAGGGGAAGAGGGAGAGAAGAGGGAGAGGGAAGGGGGGTAAGCAGATGGTTGCTTTTCCTGTGTTCCCTGACCAGAGATCAAACTTGGGATGCCAGGCTGATGCTGTATCCACTGAGCCACCGCCAGTGCCCAAATCCATTTTTTTGATGCTTAGCCTTATACATGACATTTCGGAAAGATCATATCTGGCACTTGAGTATCCAACTTGCCATTTTCTTTAATTGAACAAGTTGCTGAGCTTGGAAGGAAAGGAGATTGTTTTTCTTCTGGTTCAGAGCTCTAAGGAGGAGTGATAATTGTTTCTAGGAAGTTGTCATGTACATAAAAGTTACATATTTTTTACTCAAGGTCAGAAAGTAGCCTTCTGTCCAGAGCCTGCATTTCAAACTTGAGCACCATCTGAGCTTTGACATCCCTGTTTTCAAAAGTCTGTAACTTTCTGGTCTCTCTGATTTCATCTGGATCCACATGGGATGGCCCAGAAGTATTCTCTGAGAGACTTTTTAGAAAGTGAATCATTTCAGTTTTAGAACTATCATCTAAGTCTGGGAGATGCCTAATGAGCTCCACAATCCACAGTGCTCTCATCTTCCTTCTAATGCCAGCATTTAAATACTGGCTCCTTGCCACTGAACCTCTTCAAGGTTGGTGGTGGTCATCAACACTGATCCTCTGTTCATTGCACCAGATTTAGTGGCTTTTTCAAAACCAGGTCAGAACATTTGGTAATAGTGGCTTTAGTCTGCACCTTGAGATGGAAAATTTCACAGGTGGGTAAGTAGTTTTGCAGAAAATTAACATCTCTTAGCAATCCTGCATATTGTGTAGGTGAAAAAGTCTTCATAAAGGATATTATTTCTCCAGATAATTGTGTATATATTGAGAATTTCTATTGTAGCCTTAAAGAAGTTTCACTGGATCTTCCTCAGCAAGCTGGACTCTTAGCACAGTGGTCCCCAACCTTTTTTGGGCCATGGATCGGTTTAATGTCAGAAAATATTTTCACAGACCGGCCTTTAGGGTGGGATGGATAAATGTATCATGTAACCGAGACAAGCATCAAGAGTGAGTCTTAGACGGATGTAATAGAGGGAATCTGGTCATTTTTTAAAAATAAAACTTCGTTCAGACTTAAATATAAATAAAACGGAAATAATGTAAGTTATTTATTCTTTCTTTGTGGACTGGTACCAAATGGCCCATGGACCGGTACCGGTCCACAGCCCGGGGGTTGGGGACCACTGTCTTAGCAGACATTAACAAGGTCATGTGTCCCCACACCCTGTGTTTGGTCCCTAAAGGAGGGACACACAAGGCCTGATGAGTTTTATAAGAAATTTGTTTATGCATCTGCAGGCAGACGGGCTGAGACCGTAGTGGCTTCAGCAGCGAGTAAATGAAAAGCCTCATCCTATTTTAGGACTGAGTTTGGCTGTATTTCTCACCACAGTGGGGAAAGGTCTGTCACCAGTGGCAGTGAAACAATGGAGAGGGAGGGTAGTGCTGAGTAACAGAATGTTCAGATAAGTGATGGGGAGGTGACTAACTGTTGGGACGCCCCAGGGTCGGGCGGAGGTAAGATATCGATCTGGATTGCTCAGATAGAGAGTTACAGGAACTGCCCTGGTGCTGGGTCTCCTAAAGTTCAACCTGGCTAGTTGGGGCTTTTGGTAAGGGCCCCTGGACCTGGACCTAACACCCTGATCATTGATTTATATACAAATTACTCTTCTGTGCATTCAAAGGAAAGGTTTCTTTCTGCCTTTGGAGAAATGGCAGACAGGCTCTTCCCTAGCCAGCACTCAGGATCCTGATCTAGGTTCTTGGAAATGTTGCCCATTAAAACCCTGCCCCATCTTCTGGACACTGGACATGGGTACATCTCAGACATAGGTGCCCATTTGGTCATAAAGAGGCTACAGAGCAGGCTGAGTCTTCTGCTGCAAGTCTGGAGACTGCCGTGGCACCATTACTATCTTCTGTAATGGGGTATGGGATTTGAGCACACACTGGCCTTTGTTTTTTTTCTATTTTGTGCTTCTATTTTTATGCTTGCTTCTCCACTTCACTTTGCCATCGGCAATAAACCTTAAAAGCCTCCCTCTCTCTCTCACACACAAACACACACACACTCTCTCTTTCTCTCTCTCTCTCTCTCTCTCTCTCTCACACACACACACACACACACACACACTGATCTACTCTTATAATAGCTTTCACATATACAATCCAGTACTGTTAACCATGGTCACCAGACAGTACATGTCCCAGTAGAGCCCAAGCTCTACATCGATCAGGTGTCCCTGATTTGACTTCCCTGATTCGACTTCCCCGTGCAGTGGGACACTCCTGTTTATCAGCAGGGCTGGCAACCTCTTCAAGACTACTCTTGAGGCGGCTATGAGGATGCTACTAATCAGTGCTGACACCAACTGCCACTGGAGGAAAGACACGATCGACACACAGAGTTAATTGTAATAATCACACAGGCAATTTATTACTCACAAATCCTTTTGGCGTGCCTGGGTACAGCTTAAGGGGGCCCCGTTGGCGTGCTCCTCTCGGCCATCTTTGGTCAGAGCTCAGAGCGGTGTGGAGACAGTCCATGTTCACGTTGGAGTCTGGGTGACTACTGCAGCAGGGGGCCCTCAGCTTTAGTACCTTTTCTGGCCAACACCTTCTAACAGGTGTCAATCTTATCATCTCAAACCACCTTTTTGGGAGTTTCTCGAAGGGAACCTCTTTTATGTTAATCTACTGAAATGTTTATGTCAAACCACTTTTTAAGGTGTTCTTATTTACATTAACTTATAAAGTTATGACATCAAGCCACTTCTTATCTGTGTATAACTTCACATGCACACTAACTGGACCCTGCTTGAAAGTCAGAGTTTGTTTATCACATCTGTACCCACTAATATTAATTCCTATCCAGACAGCATAATTTTATTTAATTTCCTTAATTATTTTTAATATTATATTTTAATTACTTTTATATATCTTCCTCTTTTTTTTTGTATTTTTCTGAAGCTGGAAACGGGGAGAGACAGTCAGACTCCCGCATGTGCCTGACCGGGATCCACCCGGCACGCCCACCAGGGGCGATGCTCTGCCCACCAGGGGGCGATGCTCTGCCCCTCCGGGACATCGCTCTGCCATGACCAGAGCCACTCTAGCGCCTGGGGCAGAGGCCAAGGAGCCATCCCCAGCGCCCGGGCCATCTTTGCTCCAATGGAGCCTTGGCTGCGGGAGGGGAAGAGAGAGACAGAGAAGAAGGGGGGGGGGAAGTGGAGAAGCAAACGGGTGCTTCTCCTATGTGCCCTGGACGGGAATCGAACCCGGGTCCCCCGCACGCCAGGCGGACGCTCTACCGCTGAGCCAACCGGCCAGGGCCTATCTTCCATATTTTTGTTTTTTGTATTTCTATATATTTAATTACTATAACATTATATTCCTACAACATTCCACCCCTTGATCCCAGCAAGCTACATGCTTGCAGGGATCATTACAAAACTAACTTTTATTACTTTTTAAACATATATTGCAAATGGGATTACATATCTTCAATCCAAATACAATCAAAACAAACAGGCATATAAGTATTATTATTTCCTTAATTCCAGTCCATATTAATGTAAAGGTATATACCTTGTTCAATATAATATACTGGATTTAATAAATTCCATGTTGGTTTACAGCTCAGTGTTGAAAATATAGATCCTATAGTCTCTATAAAATTACATGGTTTTTCCGTTGATTGTCATGTTCATGGTGTCGGGGATTGTTTTGCAGGTGTCCACTGAGTTGTCTGCGATGTTATTCATTGTCCAATTCCCTGGGTTCAGAGTGTGGTCCCAGTAGGTCAGGTTGGTGTTGCAGTGTATGAAGGCAAAGTTTCCTAAGATATAAAATGCTTCTCTTGGGGTGGTTTCCACCATGGGTAGATTAAAAAAGTTTATGACTAGCTGCTGTGTGGTTAGTACATTAGGAAATTTAAAGGTAGTCACAAGATCAATAGCAGTAATAGCATTTTTAATATTATTATTATTAGCATTATACCCTAATATTACATTGACAACCAGGATGAACCACCTCGTGATCACATTGGATGATTTCATTCTGGTTTGGCCAGTTTCTAAGTTATCTCCTAGGCACTCTATACAGGTGTTCTACAATTTTGCTTTTCTACTATTTTCTCCCCAATGTTCTATGGTCTAAAATACAGAGAGTCTTACTATTAATTTGAGAGCAGCGGAATATTTGTGTTCTGTTGCTTAGGCAATTTCTACTGGCACACCAGGTTATATGTAGAATTATAATCGTATAAAGTATGATTATGAGGAGTACTAGGATCCAGATGAACAATTTTACTAAATTACACATTTTCAGTCATTTGATGTAAAGTTATCTACTTTGATTTGTTGTATTTGTACCTATTTATTTACTGTCCACATGGTGTTGTATCCTGCGTTGCAGATTATTTCCTGTTGGGAGAAAGATGCATCCTTAGGGGATTTTACTATTATTTTATAGGGTGGATTTTTCTTAATTTTAGGTATATTTCCCATTTTAATTTCTGCTTGTTCTAGATGGGGTTTAATCAGTTCTTCTAGGGGAGAACTTCTGTTTACTCTTGGTCTACTATCTAGGGTAAAGCATACTTCATTAAGAAGTGCTTGTAAATTGTTAAATTTTCTATCTATTAATAATGTATGACATTTAGCTTTTAATAGTCCATTATGTCTCTCTATTATTCCTGATACTGTTGGGTTATATGGCATATGAAAATTCCAATCTATATTATTTTAGCAAAAAAAGATTGTACTCAGCTGGCTGTAAAATGGGTCCCTTGATCTGAATCTATGATTTTAGGAGTTCCAAGGAATGTTTTCCACATATTTAATGTCTTAATTGTAGTGGCTGCTGATGGGTGTTTGCTGCTAAGGTGAACATTATTCCTGTATGTATGTCAACCATCATACATGCATACTTTTGTTGGAAAGGACATGACAAGGGTTCAATAAAATCAATTTGGGCTTGAAAATTTGGTATTTGGGGTCTATCTAACCCTTCTTGTTGCTGTTTCCCCCATGTAAAATCTATTGCCTTCCTAGTTACTTTATATATTGGCTCTGCTAATACTGATAAGTATGGGATGTGATTTCTCCAGTATGCAAATAATCCCATTAACTGTTGGGCTTCTTTTTATTGCTGGGAGCCTTAATGTTAAGTATTTTGTTTACTACTTTTTCTGGTGTTTTCCTACCATCTGAGTTCCATTGAATTCCTAGAAGTTTTACTTCTGTCCCTGGGTGTTGTATTTTTTCTGGATTTATTGTCCATCTTACTCCTTTGAATTGTTCTAGTTTGTTTAAATCTTTCTGGAGGTTTTTTTTTGTTTACACTATATATTATTATATCATCAATATGTGTAATAATTTTGGATTGGTAATCTTTTGGATTTATGCTAGATGCTGATAAATTATGTGCAATTGCTGGTGAATTTTTGTATCCCTGTGGCAATCTTTTAAATTGATACTGCTCTCCTTGCCACGTGAAAGTTATAATTGGTCTGGAATCCTCATGAATGGGTATTGCAAAAAACATATCCGAGAGATCAATTGCTGCCATAAATTTTGGATTGTCTTTTTGTAAAATGTTAGTTACTTCTTGTGCATCAGGTAAGGTTCCATCTATACTAGGAGAATTTTTGTTGATATTTCTCTAGTCTATGGTAATTCTATAGGTTTCATTTGGCTCTTTTACTGGCCGCACTGGACTATTATATATATGTGATCTTCCTGCTTCAGTTATGTCTTGATCTATTAATTTATTTATGGCCTCTGTCACTTCTTGATGTCCACCTTTTAATGGGTATTGTGGGGTAAAAGAGGTTTTTAAAGGTAAAAATATGGGTTTTGTTTGCAACTGTGCTAAATTTGTTTGAAATTTATGTAATTTTGGTGTATATATTTTTAATTCTAATAAATATGGTAATATCCATTCCTATAATATTTTGAGAATTTGGGTTTACAGAAAAGTTTACTTCCTTTGTTAATCCTTTATAATACATAATTCCATCTCTTGCTGCTGCTATTAATGAATCTCCTGTTATTCCTTCAACTCCAATTAATCTTTTTGAATTATATATTCCCCTTAATAAGGAGACTTGGGAACCTGTATCTATGAGGAATTGTGTTTGAAATTTTTTACCACTATCTGGAAATTTTAGTTCAAGGGTAATATAAAGTCTGTTATCTCCTGGTTTATGTATAACGGTACTGCTCAATTTCTTTGCCATTGCTTGTATTTGCCCCCCTTGTTGTTCCTCGGGGGGCCATTGCAGTTTTTTTTTACTGTTTTTGCTGGAATGAGTTATTTATATTTTCATTTTGATCAGAGAAAGGATTATTCTTATTGTTTCTCTAATTTTGGTTTTGATTTCCCTGTTGTTTCCTAAATTTGAAAGGGTTATTTTGATTTTGTTGATTAAATGGATTATTTCTTTTCTAATAAGGGCCTTGGTTTTTTAAATAATTGGGGGTTCCCTGTTTAATAGGGCCCCTATATGATGATTTAAAGTTATTATTTTCATTATTTATTCTCTTATATTGGAAACTATTTGTAGTTTCTCCCTAGGTTTGGCATAGTTGTGTAATATGTAAATTGATTTTTCCCATTTAAGTCCTCATGTAATTGTATCCTTTCTCTAATATCCTCTGCTGTAGATACTCCTTGTAACAAGTTTTGTAAAGGTATTTTATAATTTTGGGGGGCTCCATGTATGAGTGCTCTGATAATCCCTGATGTATTTTCATTTTCCCATGGATTTTCTAAATCATCCTCATATATACTTAGTAAATGTACTAGCTTTCTTAACTGTATCTTTAAATCTCCTATTTCTGTCCATCTAGCTGTTATTGCTCCTGATGTTAGGTCTATTGTAGGGTATGATGTTTTCCATGCTTCCCTAATCCAGTTCTATAATGATGCTATTCTGTCCTTATTTTTGTCCATTAGCAATTCAAGTTGGTGTTTTATTTTTGGGTTTTCAGTTGCTTCTATAACTGCTTTAAATTCATCTGTAGATAGGAGGGTTGTATGTCCTCCCTGTTCATAAATTTTTATTAGCCAGTCTATATCTGTATTATTTCCTGAATTAATGTTTTACTTAAATCTGCTAGCTCTGTTCAGGTGTGTGGATTAAATTCAATAGTTGCCTCATTATTAGTATTTTTTTGTTTAATATTTTTCTTTCTTATTACTACTGGGTCTGCTTTGACTCTTGCTAATACTTTCCCTGCTAATTCCTTGCCTTTGTATCTAAGTGCATCTATTTGTTTGATGGTTTCGAGAAGAATTCCTGTAATTTCCTTTCCTTCTTTTCTCTCTATAATAGGGTTTAAGTTGTTTGGGTTTTTAAGGTCACATGAGATATTTTCTGCGACTGGAACCTTAAACCTTTTCCTTAGGGAGTTCTCTGTCACCCTCCAAGGACTTTCTGAAGTGGTGTTATAGGGGTTTTTTCTTTCTCAAAGATTTTTCTAAAGAAAGTTCGAATCTTTTCCATTTTCCTTCTTAATGCTAATTCCTAGTCCGTATCTTCCAAATGGGAAAATTTTTTTGGATTAATATGTGGATATCTGAAACTAGTTTCTAGTCTATACTTCCTCCAGCACTCTCTTAGGCCTTTAGTTAGTTTTAGCTTTAAGAATATAATATTTTCATGAATTTGCTCTGGAGCTTATTTTGTAGATCCTTTTTTTAAATATTTTTTTATAATTTGTGTGTTTTAGAACGGTTTTCTCAGAGTTGTCTTTCAAGAGTGACAACCATCTGCTGAGTCCACCTTGGGATAGTTGCTCTTCGTAGTACAGGCCCATCAGTACAAATCCCTGACTAGATTGGACCTGGAGATGGAAGAGGTTTCCCTCAGCTTCCGGCAGATGGCCACTAAACCATGTGAACTTTACAAATTTCCCTTCACTTCTGCCCTCTGGTTTTAAGCCAGAAATTTCCAATTGAAACTGCCTTTCTAAGGCTGAGTGCCGACTACCCCAGTTGTCCCTGTGGAGCCCAAGCTCTACGTTGATCAGGCTTCCCTGATTCGACTTTCCCATGCAGTGGGACGCTCCTGCTTATCAGCAGGGCTGGCAGCCTCTTCAAGACTACTCTTGAGGCGGCTATGAGGATGCTACTAATCAGTGCTAACACTGACTGCCACCGGAGGAAAGACACGACCGACACACAGATTTATTGCAATAATCACAGGCAATTTATTACTCACAAATCCTTTTGGCGTGCCTGGGTACAGCTTAAGGGGGCCCCGTTGGCGTGCTCCTCTCGGCCATTTTTGGTCAGAGCTCAGAGTGGTGTGGAGACAGTCCACATTCACGTTGGAGTCTGGGTGACTACTGTAGCAGGGGGCCCTCAGCTTTAGTACCTTTTCTGGCCAACGCCTTCTAAGAGGTGCCAATCTACAGGATTGTCACCTCAAACCACCTTTTTGGGAGTTTTTCGAAGGGAACCACTTTTATGTTAATCTACTGAAATGTTTATGTCAAACCACTTTTTAAGGTGTTCTTATTTATGTTAACTTACAAAGTTATGACACCAAGCCACTTCTTATCTGTGTATGACTTCACATGCACACTAACTGGGCCCTGCTTGAAAGTCAGAGTCTGTTTATCACATCTGTACCCACTATATTAATTCCTATCCAGACAGCATAATTTTATTTAATTTCCTTAATTATTTTTAATATTATATTTTAATTACTTTTATATATCTTCCATATTTTTGTATTTTATATTTCTATATATTTAATTACTATAACATTATATTACTACAACAGTGCATCACATCGCCAGGACTTACCCTTTGCACATTTTTAAGATTATCAATGAGTCAAAGTCCATGATTTTAATACAGTCAAATTTATTATTTATCAATCATTTATTCTATGGGCAGTGTCTTTTTAAAGAAATTATTTCTATGCCCAAGGTCTAAATTTTATTTACCTATATTTTCCACTAAGAATTTTAAAAGACTTTGACACTTTAGTCTTAGATCTATTTGGAGTTGATTTTTAAGTTAAGACCCAATTTAATCTTTTTATGTATGAATAACTGTTTTTAATTGAACATCTCATCTTTTCTCCATTGACCTGTGTTACAGACTGAATGTGTTTGTGCCCTGAGTCCTTTCCAAATTCATATATTGAAGCCCTAACCCTCAATATGATGGTGTTAGGAGGTGGGGGTCTTAAGAGGTAAGCAGGTTGGGAGGACACTGTCATGGTGGAACTCCCTTATGAGGTAGTGCCTTTATAAAAAGAGGAAGAGCCCTGGCCGGTTGGCTCAGCAGTAGAGCGTCGGCCTGGCGTGCGGGGGACCCAGGTTCGATTCCCGGCCAGGGCACACAGGAGAAACGCCCATTTGCTTCTCCACTCCTGCCCCCTCCTTCGTCTCTGTCTCTCTCTTCCCCTCCCGCAGCCAAGGCTCCGTTGGAGCAAAGATGGCCCGGGCGTTGGGGATGGCTCCTTGGCCTCTGCCCCAGGCGCTAGAGTGGCTCTGGTCATGGCAGAGCGATGTCCCGGAGGGGCAGAGCATCGCCCCCTGGTGGGCAGAGCATCGCCCCTGGTGGGCGTGCCAGGTGGATCCCGGTTGGGCACATGCGGGAGTCTGTCTGACTGTCTCTCCCCGTTTCCAGCTTCAGAAAAATACAAAAAAAAAAAAAAAAAAAAAAAAAAAAAAAAAAGGAGGATGAAACCCCATATCTGCTTCTCTCAGACTTGTGAGGATACAAAAAAAGCTCTCAGTCTGTAAACCAGGAAAAGGCCATCAAGAACTCAATATGCTGGCACCTTGTTCTTGGACTTCCTAATCTCCAGTATTGTGAGAAGAAAACATCTATTGTTTAAGCCGCTGATCTGTGGTATTTTGTTAGAGTAGCCTGAGCAGACTAAGACAATTTGACTTGTCATCTCTCTAATATTCAAACATTTTATATCTATGTAAGTCTATTTTTGGCCACTATTACATTTGCCATATATTCTGTCTATGCATCAATACCAGACTATCTTGATTAGTATGGATTTTTAACAAGTCTTAATAATTAATAGGGCACGGTTTTCCTTCTTGCTATTTTTCTTAAGTTTTCTAGCTATTATTGACATTTTATTATTTCATATGAATTTTAAGTAATGTGTAAGTACTGTTGTAATGTTTAAAGTAATGTACTAGAGGAGAAGGGAACTGATAATTTAAAAAAATTAAATCTTCCAATTCATAAGCATATCTTTCTCCATTAATGTAATTCATCTTAATGTCTCTAAAAACCATATAATTTTCCATAGAGTTCTTACACTTTATTACACTTGTTCCTAGGTACTTGATTTTTTTCTGATTGTAAATTGTATCTTTATTTTAAATGTTAATTTCCGTTTGTTGCTGGTTTATAAAATAAAGTTATTTTATATTGATTTTTCAACTTCTGCAGACTTACTTTTAAAAAATTATAATATTATATCTGTAGCTGTTTTTAGATTTTTCTGTGCACTCCTAAATATAATCTGCAAATAATAACAGCTTTGTTTCTTCCTCTGCAATCTATATAACTTGTATTTCTTTGCCTTATCATGCTAGCCAAAACCTCTGCTACAATATGAAATAGATAGAATAGTGGGCCTTTGTTTGTGATCTCAGAGGAAAGCTTTTAACATTTAGTTATTCGTGTGTTTTGCAGTAAATGTTTTTATAGCATTCGAAAATTAAAGAAGTGTCCTTTTTTTCCTAGCTTAACGAGATGATTTCCCCCATCACAAACAGAATTTTAACAAGTACTTTTTATGTGTCTATAAAGATAATTGTAAAAAAGAGAAAGACTCACGGACAAAGACAACAGTGTGGTGATTGCCAGGGGTCGGGGGTGGGAGATGGAGGAGCAAATAGGGGTTATAAATGGTTATGGATGAAGACTTGACTTGGGGGGCAGTGAACGCACAATATGGAATACAGACATGTGTTGTAGAATTGGGCACCTGAAACCTGTATAGTTATATTAACCAGTGTCACCCCAATAATTTCAATTAAATTATTTTTTAAAAGATACTTATGATTTTCTCCTTTAATTTATGTTGAATGAGATTGGCTTTTAATTTTTCTTTCTTGATATCAGGGTTATGCTAAACGAATAGCACTTTTAGGGAGTGTTCCTTTATTTTTCTATTCTATGGAAGTGTTTGCATAAGATTGGCATTATTTATTCCTTGAATTTTTGGTAGTAGTCATGGCCAGATGGTCCTGAAATTTAACTTATTAAACAGTTATCATGCCTTAGTTTATCTTATCTTGATGAATCAGTTTGATTATAGTTCTGGCAATTTGTTTTTAAACTAAAGTTTTTAACTTCTTGTCATAGACTTGTGTGTAATATATTGTTTTACCTCTTTATTGTGTCTATAATATTTGAGTTGGCATTCCCCTTTAATTCCTGATATTGCTTATTTGTGCCTTTCCTGTAATTTTCTTGTAAATTGCCAGAGATTTTTAAATTTTTATTAATATTACAAAGAATCAACTTTTGGGTATTTGGATTCTCTTACTTGTTTACTGTCCCATTAATTTTTCCCTTAATTATTTTTTTCCTTGTCTTTTTTTGGTTTATTATCTCTTTTTTCCCCATTTTTGAGAATGATAGTTAATTCAATAATTTTTAGACTTTCTCTTTTTCTGATATAGTCAAGTCTATTAACTTTTCACCAAATACTGCTTAATTGCATCCAGCTAGTTTTGTTATGATGTGTCAAAATAGTTTAGTTCAAAATAGCTTCTAATTTTCATGTGCTGTTTTCTTTGATGCACAGGTTATTTAGAACTGAATTTTTAAATTTACAGTCATATGATAGTCTCCTAATCTTTGTTACTGATTTCTAGCTTATTTTCATTGTGATAAAAAATATATACTTGTATAATTTTTACTTTAGCTATTTGTTGAAACTTTTTTGTACAGATAATATGGTCATTTTTTATAAATTATGAAGAAAATAATATTCTATACTTGCTGAATTTGATGTTCTAATACATGTGTCTAGTAAGTTAGTTTTCTTGTCTCTAATGTATTGTATGTTCCTTCCAGAAGCTGAACCACCAGCCAATTCATTTGTCACTGTTCAGCAATCTATGTATATATTCATACCTCAGGCCACTTCTCTTTCCATTAAAAATGGTGGAAATTGTACTGCTTCTAGCTCTGCTTACTTGAAAGATTTCCCTTCATCACTATTCTTTAGGGCCACCCTTGAGTAGGCCTGTAATTCAGCAGTTCAACATTGTTGGCTTGTACCAACCATCTCTGAACTTGGGCCAAGATCTTTTCTCCTCAGCAATTGGTCATAGAGAATTTTCCTGTGAAATTATAGGTGTGAATTGGCATAGACTTTGGTGCAATAGAAGTAGGTGAAATGAGAGTCCAGACCATGTGTTCATGATATACCTTCTGAACATGCTTGGAGCCAATTCTGAATTCGCTATTTGTATTATATAAAGACTGCTCTTATACCTACCTAACCTTATGATGATGGCATAATCGTTTGATGTCTCATAGTCAGCTACCCAGTCCCCACTAGGGCTCAGAAGCAGGATAGGATCTGTTTATAAACACAGAGAAATTGCCTGCTATAGAAGTCATAGGTCTGCTCCAACCAGCATCCTTATCCACCATGGGCATTGCTAGCAACACCAGATTGGCTGAATCAGGTCAAATTGGCTAGTTTAGTAGCCTGAACCTGCTGCATATCTTACTCTTACTCCAGACCCTGCTCAAACTGGCAGCATTTTGCATTCCAAATAGAGTACATGCTGTCTTTAAAATCCAAAGAGGGGCCCTGGCCGGTTGGCTCAGTGGTAGAGCGTAGGCCTCGTGTGCAGGAGTCCCAGGTTCGATTCCTGGCCAGGGCACACAGAAGAAGTGCCCATCTGCTTCTCCACCCCTCCCCCTCTCCTTCCTCTCTGTCTCTCTCTTCCCCTCCTGCAGCCAAGGCTCCATTGGAGCAAAGTTTGCCCAGGCGCTGAGGATGGCTCTGTGGCCTCTGCCTCAGGCGCTGGAATCGCTCTGATTGGGGCAGAGCGACGCCCCAGATGGGCAGAGCATCGCCCCCTGGTGGGTGTGCCAGGTGGATCCCAGTCAGGCGC
Organism: Saccopteryx bilineata; assembly: GCF_036850765.1. Classification (NCBI taxonomy): domain Eukaryota; kingdom Metazoa; phylum Chordata; class Mammalia; order Chiroptera; family Emballonuridae; genus Saccopteryx; species Saccopteryx bilineata. The sequence goes on along the minus strand of NC_089493.1, from coordinate 166,716,012 downwards.
ATGCGGGAGTCTGTCTGACTGCCTCCCTGTTTCCAACTTCAGAAAAATACAAAAAAAAAAAAAATCCAAGGAGGTCCCTAAAGACAGTGCCTTTTTCTTAGTGGCAAGAGACGCAAGAGATAACCTATTTAAACTGAGAGGGGATTTCCAGAGATTTCTCAGAGCCCTAGGATCATCACTGATGTGGCAGACCCCTGAATTTTCATGGGGCTAATCTTTTACTCTTTGACATGCATGTAGGCCATCCAGGGTCCTTGCCATATGCTGCTAAGTCCGATTTTCACAATGTCATCAATATTGTGATCTAACATTATGTTCCGCAGAATATTTAATGCTGAGATCTTTATGGAGTACACTACAAAAGAAAGCTATTAATTTACCATAGCTCTAGAGGAAGACAGTGAATGTGTTCTGCTGCCTTGTTATGAGAAGATAAACTTAACACCTGAAATAACCACAATGTCTCGGGTGATGTTGGAGAAATGCTCTTATGGGGGTGGCAGTGCCCAGAAGTTGCCATAATAAAACGAAAATGGTTTCTACAGGACCATTCTGCCTGAGGAATGCAAGGAGGAGATAGTCACAAATGGGGAGGTGGGCTCTTTCTGCTAGGACTGTCTCGCTGAAGCTGCATGAGGAGTTGCTGGATTCTTCTGTCATACGGCAATGCCCTATAGAAAGTCCTAAACTCCTGACAAATAATGGCTTGGTTTGTGGGTCAGTTCCAAGGTAAATGGGAAAGATCCTGCTTGAAAGGCTGTCACTCTGGTGGAAGGAGATACAAACCAATCAGCTTGGTGGGCTGAATTTTATGCTGTTTTTTCCAGCAGTTATGGAAGAGTGGAGCAGTGGAAAAAGCCCCTATGTTCAGCTTTTTGCTGGCCATGTGGTCACGCAGGAGGGCAATGGAAACTTGGCCTATTAAAGGGCTGCCCACATGGCGCAGAGTCCTATCGAAATTTGAGGTGTTTATTAAAGTAGGACATCCCAGTGCCCATCAGAATAGCTCCCTTGCAGGTTTGGAAGGTGATTAGAATCAACAAGCAGAAATATCCCCATGTGCTCATTATAGGTGGCCACCTGGCTTCATGAAATAAGCGGACAATGAGGGTCGGCAGCAATGCAGAGATGGGCTGAATCTAGACATATTCCTCATACAGCCTCTGAGGCACAAAAGCCCAGTAGGAACTGTCCTGTTTGCCAACAAAGAGACAGAGACTGCAGATGGCTATCTGGTAGATTTCCTGGGCTGATAGCCCTGAACACAGCCGGCAAGGCAGGCTGACACTGGTAGCACTGGAGGGAATTCAAATGGGCCCTGACAAGCATAGATGCTAACTCTGGACTGGCCTTAGCTTACCTGGTGGTAGGTGCAAAAGGCCACAGTATAAAGAACCAGAACAGAAAATAATGCATTGATTTGGATGGCTGGGTGACATTTCTTCAGACCGAGGAACTCACTTTACGGCCTTCACATAATGTCCCACAATTGGGCAGAGAATTGTACTGGGAAATTAAAATACTGGTTTTTCAAAACCAAGGAGAAATAAAAGTACAAAGCACTGGTGTGCACTCTCTCAAGAGTGTGTGCTTACACTCAACATGAACAAGAGTGGGGCTATAGGAGTGTTCCCACTGGGTAGACTTGTCTGTATTTCTGGCAGATCTGGGGAAGGGGTTTTGGGAAGGTGCTGGTATACTTCTCCCCTGCTCCTCAGTTTTAATTTTCTCTCTAGCTCTGGGGTCAGGAAACGTTTTGGCTGAGAGAGCCATGAACACCAGATATTTTAAAATGTAATTCTGTGAGAGCCATACAACGACCCGTGTACATTACACATTATCCAATAAAAATTTGGTGTTGTCCCGGAGGACAGCTGTGATTGGCTCCAGCCACCCGCAACCATGAACATGAGCGGTAGGAAATGATTGTAATACATGAGAATGTTTTATATTTTTAACATTATTATTATTTTTATTAAAGATTTGTCTGCGAGCCAGATGCAGCCACCAAAAGAGCCACATCTGGCTCGCGAGCCATAGGTTCCCGACCCCTGCTCTAGCTGATGCAGTGGTCATAGGACTAGGGCTGTAACTAAGAGGGCTGACAGAAGGGTGATCCTTAAGCAGAAATTATACTGATGTTTTTCACTTTTTTGTCAGAATTCTTAAGAGCTTTACTGGACAGGATGTGCCTTCAACTCCATCTGGCAAAATTGGGATCCACAGGGCAGCTGTATTGCCTGGTGATAAGGATAGCCCACTAGTTTGTCCTTGCATAACAAGAGTGAACTGAGGAGGAAACACTTGCTAGACCAGTATCTCTCCCTACAATCTACACCAGCACAGTGGCCCAACCTAATGTCTCTTCCTGAGGTAGAAAAGAAAAATTAACAGCTATGGGTAAAGGAATGAATGGATTATATAATGAGGGTAATATAGTATTTTATTAACACCTCACAAGAGGCTCAGAGCAAGAGCTGATACTCAAAGTTTCTTCTTACCAACCCTCTAATTTTATTTCTTTTTATTCCATGACATACAGGCCAAACCATTAGCCACTGCTCATGAATAAATGCTGTTACAGGTTGAATTGTATGCTCCCTGAAGGAGATATATTGGTATCCTATTCTAATACCTCAGAATGCATTCTTATTTGAACATAGGGTCTTAGCAGAGGCAATCAAGTTAAAATGAGGTCATTAGGGTGGACCCTAATTGCCTGGCCTGAGGTGGCACAGTGGATAATGCGTCAACTGACATGCTGAGGTTTCTGGTTCGAGACCCCAGGCTTGCCCAGTCAGGGCACATACAAAAAGCAACTGCAAGTTGGTGCTTCCCATTCCTCCCTCCCCAATGTTTTTCTGTCTCTGCTGTCCCTAAAATCCATAAATAAAACTTTTTAAAAGGATGGGCCCAGCCCTGGCTGGTTGGCTCAGTGGTAGAGCATCAGCCTGGCATGCAGGAGTCCCGGATTCGATTCCCGGCCAGGGCACACAGGAGAAGCGCCCATCTGCTTCTCCACCCCTCCCCCTCTCCTTCCTCTCTGTCTCTCTCTTCCCCTCCCGCAGGCGAGGCTCCATTAGAGCAAAGTTTGCCCGGGCGCTGAGGATGGTTCCATGGCCTCGCCTCAGGTGCTAGAATGGCTCTGGTCACAACAGAGCAATGCCCCAGATGGGCAGAGCATCGCCCCCTGGTGGGCATGCCGGGTGCATCCCAGTCAGCCGCATACAGGAGTCTGTCTGACTGCCTCCCCGTTTCGAACTTCAGAAAAATACAAAAAAAAAAAAAAAAAAAAAGATGAGCCCTGCCTAACTGGGCGGTGGCACAGTGGATAGAGCGTTGGACTGGAATGTGGAGGACCCAGGTTCGAGATTCCAAGGTTGCTACGTTGAGTGTGAGCTCATCTGGTTTGAGCAAAGCTCACCAGCTTGGACCCAAGGTCACTGGCTTGAGCAAGGGGTTACTCGGTCTGCTGAAGGCCCATGGTCAAGGCACATATGAGAAAGCAATCAATGAACAACTAAGGTGTCACAACAAAAAACGGATGATTGATGCTTCTCATCTCCCTCTGTTCCTGTCTGTCTGTCCCTATCTATCCCTCTCTCTGACTCTCTATCTCTGTAAAAAAAAAAGAAAAAAAGGATGGACCCTAATCCAATATGATTCATATCTTTATGAAAAGGGGAAATTCGGACAGAGGCAGACACACACAGAGGGATGACTAGGAGAAGAGATACAGGGAGAAGATGGCCCCAATAAAGGAGGTCTAGAAAAGATTCTCCCAGCCTTCACAGAAAACCAACCCTGTAGCATCTTGATACCAGACCTCTAGCCTCCAGAACTGTGAGGAGATAAATTTCTATTGTTTACGCCACCCAGTCATGATACTTTGTGTGGCAGCCAAAGAGAGTGAATACAAATGCAACTCCATACCTCTGGCCATCTTTCTTTCCGATTTATGGCTTGAAGTCCTTTCTTCTCAGGAGGAGGTCCCTTCCGAGTCAGTCCTGTGGAATGTAATACTCTAGCAGTCTCCTTATGACTTGTGCCTGATTTCTGTGTAGAAATGTTTCTAAATTACACCCAAATTTTTCCTCTCTAGTAATATGATCACAGGAAACTCCCAAGAAGACCATAGATGGAGGTTGAAAGAGAGGAGCAGTAGGTACATTGTCAGTGTAAACCATCCACTCATGAGACATATTTTTGCTCCTCAGACCTGCTCAGGTATGATCATGCATTACTACTTCCACTTGAAGGAGTGCCGTTACACATGAAACCAATTCTATGATAACTCAGGTAACGCCTGGTAAATTAAAGGCATTTTTAGATCACGTGTTCATTTAGTGCCCCATACTCAGGGGTTCAATCTCTACCATGGTCCAATATCAAACTAGAAGTTATTTTACCCAAGTTGGGATTTCTAGGAAGCATACTCTGAGATAGAGTTAGAGTGTAAGGTGTTTGGTAGGGAGTTTTTGGGGATTGTTACCTATGGAATGGAAGTGGCAGAGGGAGGGTTTAGCAGTAGCTATTCAACAATGCAACAGGGGAACAACGTTTCTTATTTGTGTCCTGGCTGTGTAGCTCATCTGGTTAGTGTCCTCCTAACCAAGTTTGTGTGTTTAGTCCCCAGACAGGGCACATACAAGAATCAACCAGTGAATGCATAAATAAGTGAAACAACAAATAAATGTTTCTTTTTTCCCCTCTCCTTCCCTTCCTCTTTCTCTATAATCAATCAACAAATAAAAATAATTTTAAAATATTTTTAATTGCCTGAACTGGCAGTGGTGCAGTGGATAGAGCATTGACCTGGGATGCTGAGGACCCAGGTTTCAAATGCTGAAGTTACCGGCTTGAGTGCGGGTTCACGGGCACTCATGACTCCATGGTTGCTGGCTTGAGCTCAAAGGTCACTGGCTTGAGCAAGGGGTCACTGGCTCAGCTGGACCACCCACACCCTGGTCAAGGCATATGAGAAAGCAATCAATGAACAACTAAGGAACCACAAATACAAAATGATGCTTTTTTCTTCCTGTCTGTCCCACTCCCTCTATCTCTCTCTCTCTCGCTAAAAAATTTTTTTAAATAGCTTCTCATTTGTTTGTTTTTGCTGCAACATTGCATGAGTTAAAAAAAGTCATTAGAATTATCATGAGAACTATGTGTGCACTATAAAAATTAGAACTTTCACAAATGTGAGAAAGAGGGCATCAAAGGATTGGAGAAAATCTCTAATTATATCCTGAAAGAGCAGTATGAATTGGTAGGCTTGAATTTGCAAGTAAACTCAAATAGTTGTGCACATCTAGCCACCAAGGTAGGACCACAAAGAGTGAGTTTATGGAGATATTTGTGGGAGCTGTGGCCTCTGAGGGAAAGCTAAGTGCTTGGTGATTGGCTTGGGGCTGATGTTTGGAACTTATAAACACTCTGGATACGTCTGTCCATCTCCTACTTCCATATACATTTGAGATTAAAGGCTTCTCAATTTTTGCATTCCAAATCCTGTGCAGGTTTCTCTTTTGCCCAGTTCTGTAAGGAGTTAAATTACAATAATTTCTTGTAAGGGCTGAGTCACAAAATTTCTCTCAAGGAGTTAAGGCACTGTCAGATAACTAGGCGGTAGTTCATAAACCTTAATCTTTATCTTGTTGCCTGAAGAGTACAGGGAGTTCTCTTGCAGAAGTTCCCAGAGGCATCATGACCCCGGCTATTCCAGAGCAACAAGGATGCCAGAGAGGACCATGCTGATTATGCCTGTGCTACATCAGAAGAACTTGCAGAGGAGACGTTCCTGCAATCTGCAGTCCCACTTCCTGCGCATTGTTACGTGACTAACTGCACGGACTTTTTCCTTTTTTTCTCTGTTGCCCCTTACACCATTACTAACAGCCCCTGAACCCTATAAAAACTGGCAGGTACCAGGAAAGTGTTAAGGCAGTTCTTTTGGGCAGGAGTCACCTGTCTTCTCAAGTTGCTGGAATTTAAAATTAAATACACTCTTATACCTACTCAGTCTCTCTTATTAAATTAGCAAGAAAGGATGACAGACAACACTAGACCTGGCCTATTCTGGTAACAGTTCTAACTTATAACCATAAAATGAAGATAATTCTAGAAAATGTAGTTCTAAGGCTTATATACCAAAATCTTGCACAACCATCAGGACCTTTAGCTTTCATCCTCATGGTTGCAAGGTCTTTCATTTGAACTTGAAGTATTGTGTTGAAGTTGAAGGAAGAACAAAGTACAAAAGTGCCGTGGACCAGCGCGGCTCCTAATAATGGTGCGGAATTAAGGAAACATACTCATCAAGAAAAAATGGGCCCTGGAGGACTCTTCAAATGCGGATGGCAATATCCGAGTGCCCCACAGCTCCAGTTTGCTTTATTATCTAGCCATATGCAAATCAAGAAAGTCCTTCATACAAAGTTACACATCCAGGGCTAAAACAGGAACTGTCCCAAGGCATAAACAGGATGTATTAGTGAAATCTACTAACATAGGAAAACAAAGAGTCAGAGAAAGGGCATGTAAATTGCTTCCAGCAACCCAAGGAAGCAAGTGAAGTGGGTGCAAATATCAGCATCATAGCCAATATGGAGGTGAAGGGGGGAGAACTTAGCCTTTTGTTATGCCTTGAATCTACAGTCCACAACATATCCCCCTTTTCTTTTTTATTTTTAATTTGTGTGTTGAGATTTGTATTCATCTGATTTCCTAGTTTCCCAGATTCTAATTTGGAGGCAGACTGAAAAAATACAGAATAAATACAAAATTAGGATAGCCAATACCAACAAATACTAAAACAAACATTCTAATACATTACAGTGATTAAAACCTTTAAGCAAATTCTTAGCCAATATAACAAGAATCTATAAAAGAGTAATGTCCTTAACATGTTCACCAAGTCCAAGTTGGCACCAACACCATTCCAAATCTCTGCAAATGCAACCCAACCCCAGTTCAGTCCACTAAAAGCTGTCACAGGAGCAGGAGTCTAGGAAACACATTCAGGAGAGGTCCACATGGCACTGGAATTGCTGTCACACTTCCACACTCTGCAGCTAGCGTCAAAGTCCCAATGACAACTGCTTCTAGCTGGTAATGATTCAGGTAGACTGGAAAAGCCATTTGCAGCATGTGTGCAGATGGAGCTTCTGTTCTCTTCAGCCTGGAGAGATGAGACCAGGGTGCTTTTCCCTGGAGCTCTGCAACCGTGGTGTGGTGGAGAGAACCTTGGAATACACTAAGCTGGGTGGCAAAGGTAAATTTGTAATTGAAGTTGACAAAAAGGAGAAAGAGAGATCTAAATTAGAAGTAGGTCCCAGGCTAAAATATGATATGAATGGGGCATTGGGGCAAGAAGAATAAAGGAAAACTATATATTAAACAAAGCAGCAGAAAATAGGACTATCAACACCCACAACAGAGATCTTCGAGGGAAGAATAAAAACCCTGAATATTCAGGCACGACATAGTAAAGTGGCCTTTGTGTAAATGAGATTAGTTTACTGCTACTTGGAAGAAAGACCCTAGGCTCATCCACAGTGTCGTAGATGGGGCCAACAGCCCTGGGCACCTTCAGCCTTCAGTGGCAAATCCCAGCATTCTGGGCAAGGTTAGGTCACAGGTGGCTGGAGCAGGGCTGGAAGAGACTGAACCCTCCCTTAGAGGAGCGAGGGGGAAGCCTACCTTCCAGTGTCCCTTTTTCATCACAGCAAAAGCATGTAAGTCTAGCAGGCTTTAGCTTAATGACCTTCCTTTCCACTATTGAGGCAAGGCCCAGATGGATTCCTATGAGACCCCTTTGGGGCATTGGAGCCTTTAAGGGCATATCCCAGGTGCTGGTATTTCACTTGATCTCTATTGGGCTTTCTGCCTCTTGGTACCTTAAAAGCCATGCTTAGAAGATTTCACTGAGGGGTTTGAGGATTCCCATTCGCCTATATAAACCTTTTCCATATATCTGGAGCTATTTTGAAAAAGACAAAACAGTGTTATTAGCTTAATCAAATAAAAGAGGGTAGAAATTTTCAGCAGAAAAAGATTTAGCATCTCCTGTTCATCAGCATTCAAAAGAAATTTTTAAAAAATAAGGTAGATTTTCAGGAATTCCAGCATATGACCCTCTCTTTTATATTTTTTTAATTGATTTTAAATATTTGTTGGGTATACTTTAATAATATCTTGACTTTAAAGATTTTAAGAAATACCCATAATTTGAAAGGTTTATAAAATATAGTAAATGCTTTTGCTACATATGCAGGAGCATTGTCAGTTTTAATTACATCAAGAAGTCTAATAATAGAAAATGCATACAAACAATGAGGTATAACATGTTTAGCAGCCTCTCCTGTTCTAGCAGAGGCTACTATAAATCCAGAATAAGTATCTCCTGTAACATGGACAATGGACTGTTTGCCAAATGAAGTAAACATTCATTTGCCAAAGTTGTCTTGGCAGGAGTCTTTGAGGGTTAACTCCAAATGAAGGGACAGATTGTAGTATAGGACATCTTGGACAGGATTTAACAATTTGCTGTGTTGCTTCTTGAGAAAGTTAAAATTGTTTACATAGGGCTGCAGCATTTTGATGATGAACAGTATGAGACTGAATTGCTTGATTTGTTATGGTTGCTTCAAATAATTTTCTTTTGGGTAGCTTGATTAACAAGGGCATTCCCTTGTGCTAAAGCTTTAGGGAGCATGGAGTGAGCTCAAATATGTCTTATAAAACATGGAGCTCTATGTTGACGTTCAAGTCTTTGAAGAAGGAGAAATTGCTGAAATAGTTCCTCATTAGCAGTTGTCCCTAAGATGGTATTCTCTATAGTGGAAACAACCGTAAATAGTGAGAATCAATTTGGCCTGTAAAATTTGCAAAAGCAATTTGCCATTTAGTGGAAGTTTCCCAGAGCCATTGTTGTTGATTCTTTGAAAAAAGAAACAACAATAATTTGAGACTCAAAACCTATAAGCTGTAAGAGTTACCTACACCCCTTGATAATCAAGGAGGTGATAAGATTAAAATATGGACATAAAACTTTCTTTGGAGTAACAGCTAAATGAATCCATTTAATAGGACTTGAAGCTTGCCACAATAGTCCCGTTGGAGTGTAACTTGAGGGACAAATTAGTAAGGCAATTGATTGTTCAGGATTTATGCGCTTTAGTTGTGTTTATTGCAAGGCTTTTTCTACAAGCTTTTTTTTTTTTTTTTGCATTTTTCTGAAGCTGGAAATGGGGAGGCAGTCAGACAGACTCCTGCATGTGCCCGACTGAGATCCACCTGGCAAGCCCACCAGGGGGCGATGCTCTGCCTCTCTGGGGCATCGCTCTGTTGCATCCAGAGCCCTTCTAGTGCCTGAGGCAGAGGCCACAGAGCGATCCTCAGTGCCCAGGGAAACTTTGCTCCAATGGAGCCTCGGCTGCGGGAGGGGAAGAGATAGACAGAGAGGAAGGAGAGGGGAAGGGGTGGAGAAGCAGATGGGCGCTTCTCCTGTGTGCTCTGGCCGGGAATCGAACCTGGGAGTCCTGCACGCCAGGCTGATGCTCTACCACTGAGCCAACTGGCCAGGGCTACAAGCTTTAAAGCTTGCTGTCTTTCAGCTGTAAGTAGCCAAGGAGAAACTGTTTTAGCCGAGCCTCTAAGATTTTGTGGCTTTAGTTTTCAGGTAGTTGATTTCAAAGAAGGTCTAAACCAATTAATATTACCTAATAATTTTTGGAAATCATTTCAAGTTTGCAAATGATTCGTCTTGATTTCTATTTTCTGTGGACAATTTGTTGTCCCTCAATAATTTTTCCTAAATAAGAAAAAAGTAAAGATTGCTGTACCTTTTTAGGAGCTATATAAAGTCTTGATTCTTTCAAAGAATATTCTAGTTGTTGCAAAATGGTCAACACAGTGTCTTTATCTGGATGAGTGATAAGAATATCATCCATATAATGAATTATGTATGCCTTAGGGTGTTGCCTTCGTACTGGAGAGATAGCTTGAGAAACATATTTTTGGCACAAGGTAGGAGGACTGTTAGCCATACCTTGAGGCAAAACTCTCCACAGGTATCGCTCCATTGGAGCCTGGAAATTAAATGAAGGAACACTGAATGCAAAATGCTTGCAATCATGAGAGCTTAAAGGAATAGTAAAAAAGCAATCCTTTAAGTCAATAATTACAGGGTAAAAATTCCATGGAATGGCAGTAGAGGAAGGAAGTCCTAGTTGGAGAGGACCCATAATTTCCATAGTCTTATTTATTGCTTCCAAATCTTGTAATAGCCTCCAGTTTCCTGATTTCTTTTTAATGACAAATATAGGCATATTCCATGGGCTATTAGATGGTTCAATGTGCCAAGCTGTAGCTGCCCTTGTATCACTTGAGCAGCTGCCTTAAGTTTCTCCTGGGAAAGGGGCCATTGGTCTACCCATACAGGATTATCTGATTTCCAAGTAATTGGGTTTGCACAATGCATTATTGGAGCAGCAGGAGCTACCAAGGCCTCTATGCTAAATTTTGATATCCTAATCCACGCCTTCTGGTATTGGATGCCACTTCTATGAGGGTGAGAATTCCCCGCTGTTTTTTTTCCCTAGACCCTTAGTGGGCAAAAAAATCCCTGATCAAGCATTTGAGTATTGACTAAACTAAACTATTAGGACTGACAGGCAACGCTCCCATATTTTTCAAAACATTTCTACCCCACAAATTAACTGGCAATTCAGGGAGCACATAAGGCTGAAAAAATTCAGAATGACTTTCTTAATCTTCCCAGTGCAGAAAACTAGAACTTTGTTGAGGGGATTTACTCTGCCCTATACCTTGTAATTCTGTGGCTGCTGCATGAGTGGGCCAGGAAGGCAGCCAATGTAGCTTAGCAATAACAGATACATCAGCCCCAGTATCTAAAATTCCTTTAAATTTACACCCTTGTATTGTTAGTTCCATTTCAGGGCATTCCTGACCTATTATTTGAATTCAATTGGCAAAATCCGAGGAGCCAAATCACTAATTTCCTTGGGGCCCCCTTTGCAGGACATGGCCTGAGAAGCAGAATTAGCATCCTTATACTATTCTTTTAACTGCCTGAATTAGCCATGAGACAAATTCCTGAAATGACTTATTAGGGCCCTGCTTAATTTTGCTCAATTCCTTTGTTTTGCCTAATTGAGTATAACCTTACATATAAATAAGACAATTTACGCACAAAAAACACAAATATAACATATAACTTTGATTAATCCTAATACTTAAATTGCTATTTGGCTCCTAACTCTGAACACACCTCACAATGCACTAACCAAATCAGTAAGTCTTAAGGATTTACATTCTATTCTATTTAAATTTAAATGAGCGCTTCTTACAAGTTCTAAAAACATTTTATTTTTTCCTAAATATTAGAGCCAGCATTTCCAATTTTTGCATACAAAAAAACCTTAATTCAGGCCTTAAAAACACACATTTTAGACAACATTAAACAAAGACTAAACAGAAACAAGAATTAGATGAACCAGACAAACCAGAGAGAAACCTGGGATTTCAGAGTATATCCATATTAGAAAGATGCCCACCTGACATTAATAAGGGCATTTTTAGACAGAGGGACTGAAGGATGTGACTAAACAAAATCTCCCTGAGAAAATTTGCTCTTGGCAGCTGCTGGAATATTTTTTATGTTCAGATTCAACACAGGTCGTCTGCCTCAATTTCCAGGCAAAGAATAAGAAAGAAACAAAATAATAGTTCAGAAGATTCTAGTTAGAATATTAAAGAAAATCAGACCATAACAGGAAAAGCTGTAACTTTCCTAATACCTGAGTCTTCTATCCATTCTCAAATTCTATAGTCGCTGTAACTGGTGACTCAGGTTGACTATGCTGAGATTTTTCTCCTACTTTAACAGCCCCTTCATGAAAGTCCAACTTCCACAGCAAATAATCAACCCTGGAGAGACAAGCACAAGCTTGTCCCTTCCAGTCATTTGGGGGAAGAGCCTTTGCCCTAATAGTATCTAATAAACCAAGTGAAAAGGGGGCAGTAGGCCCATACTGTACACAAGCAAATTTAAGCTCTTTCAGAGTTCTAAAGGTACAGGTTCATGTTCCCGCACTAGTCTCCCTGTATCATCCTGTCTTTCTACAATAGGAAAACGGGTAAAGCCATTTATTGTTTCCCCTACATTTCGAACCTGGTCTATAGATTGTTGGAGAGGGGATTTCCCAGATTTTGAGCTATAGACTCTGCAATCAGCCTGATAAGGGAACGGAGGAGCAGAGGGTTGAATGTAGGAAGGAGCTGAGGGCAGCGGAGGCCCTGCGGCTAAGGCAGCCATAGCCACGGATTTTTTATCCCCCCTGTCATCCTCAGACTTCAAGTTATTCTCATATTCACATACCTCTGTTTCTAGCTTACCCTGATACTCTTCAGACAACGATCTGTCTTCATATGGAAATATTTTTACAAAAAGGTCCCTTATTTTTTACCCTGTCTCATAATCTTTTACTCCCAACTAAACTTTCCCCAAAAACTTTCTTTACTCACTGTGCACACTTCATTTTGGGGAGTTCTGACACCTTCCTTCAGTTTTAGTTTCCTCGTACTCATATTCAAGTCTCTGTTCAGGCGCCACTTGCTGTGGACCAGCGCGTCTCCTAATGATGGTGCGGAATTAAGAAAACATACTCATCAAGAAAAAATGGGACCTGGAGGACTCTTCAAATGCCGATGGCAATATCCGAGTGCCCCATAACTCCAGTTTGCTTTATTATCTAGCCATATGCAAATCAAGAAAGTCCTTGATACAAAGTTACATATCCAAGGCTAAAACAGGAACTCCCCCAAAGCATAAACAGGATGTATTAGTGAAATCTACTAACATCTGAAAACAAACAAAGAGTCAGAGGAAGGGCATGTAAATTGCTTCCAGCAACCCAAGGAAGCAAGTGAAGTGGGTGCAAATACTCAGCATCATAGCCAATATGGAGGTGAAGGGGGGAGAACTTAGCCTTTTGCCAAGCCTCAAATCTACAATGGCTTTTCGCCATTTATGGTCCACAACACAAAAGGTTAAATTACCTCTGATGAAACTATTCTTTTTTTATAACTTTACACATTTATTTATATCAACTTCTTATTGACCAAGATAATTAGTTTTAGACTACACTAGCTACAAAAATACTGAAGATACATCTCTGAACAGTAAAGATCAATAACCCCAAAATTTCCAAGCTCTTTTAGTAATAAAGAAGGGTGGAACAGATATCAGGTAGACAAATCCCAGGGTCTGTCACAGAAGGTAAGAAAGAAAATTCCAACAAGTACCAAAATCAATAGTAAAATGACCACACACATTGTATATAGTGGAAATTAATTAGAAACAATAACAAATACATTCACTTGAATATTAAAAATAAACTTTACTTCAGTTTAAGAAAACTTCACAATATAAGTGACCCACAAAAATAATAATATATATGAAAAGTTATGTGATATAGGTGAAAGGGTGTTGGGAGTTACAACTGCAGAGATTTATGCTAGAAAATGGAAACTATAAATTATGAGCTATGGATCACTTTAAAGATGAGACAATGTCAAAGCAATTCCACATTTACAGCATTTTAAAGAGTTCTCTTCCAGTATAAATTTCCTCATGCATAAGAGAAAAGATGCACCTGAAGGCATTCACATTGATTACATTTATTGGTTTTCTCTTCAGAGTGAGTTTTCACGTCATTGAAGTATGAGGGAAAATGAAAAGATTTTCCACATTCTTTACATTTTTGTCTCCCAATATGAGTTCTCATTTGCTGACTAAGAAATAAGATTTGAAGGTTTTCCCACATTCTTGAGATTTATATGAGTTCTCTTCAGTATGGGTTCTCACATTTGCACTCAAATGTTAGGAATTATACTTTCCCACATTTCTTTGTTTCTTTTTTCTTTACTTTATTTTCTTTTTTATTAGTGAGAGGAGGAGAGATAGAGAGACAGACTCCCACAGACTGGGCTCCAGCCAGCAACCCCCATCTTGGGCCCACCCTCAAAGCCAACACTCGGACCAACTGAGCTATCTTCAGAGCCCCAGTTGCCGGTGGAACCAATCGAGCCACCAGCTGTGGAAGAAGAGAAAGAGAAGTGGAAGAGGGAGGCGAAGAGAAACAGATGGTCGTTTCTCATGTGTGCCATACACTGGGTGATGCTCTGCCAACTGAGCCAACTGGCAAGGCCACTTTCCTACATTTCTTACACTTACATGGTTTTTCTACAGTGTGAATTTTCATATGGCTTTGAAAAAGACTAGATATAAATTAGGACTTTTTTTACACTCCAAATATTAATAAAATATTCTCTCCAATGTGAGTTGTCACATGTTTCCTAGGGAATGATGAATACTTGAAGGCATGCCATATACTTACAGTATTTCTCTCCAGTGTGCATTATCACATGTACAGTAAAATCCAAAGAATAAAAGAAAATTTTATCACAGTGTTTACAATTATAGGGCCTTTCTCCAGTGTTTGTACTTATGTGGTCATTAAAAGAGAAAGGAAAACTGTAGACTTTCCCATATTCCTTACATACTTAAAGCTCCTTTCTGATATTTTTCTCACTTGCAGAATAAGCGTTGAGGAATAAATGAAGATTTTCCCACATTCCCTATATCCATAAAACTTTTTTTCCAATATGAGTTCTTAGATGTACAGTAAGGGATGTGAATGAAATTAAGACTTTCTTACATTCTTTTACATTCATAGAATATATTTTTAATATGTCTCACATATGCCTTAAAGAATGAGGGACAATTGATTCTCCCATACTTTTACATTTTTTACATCATATGAATATAAAGATTATTTCTACTATGACTTTTTACATGTAAAGCAATACATAAAGAATGAATAAAGGCTTTACTACATACTTTATATTTATAACATTTTTCTCCAATGTGAATTTTTTCATGAGTCCTAAGATTAAAAAATATAGCTGAAGAGCTCTTTACATTCCTTATATTGATATGGTTTGTGTCCAGTGTGTGGTCATATATATGTCTCAGTAAGTAAGTAATTAATAAAGGCTTTATTTTTAAAAAAATTTTAGATTATATTTATTGATTTTTAGAGTGATGAGAGAGAGATAGAGTAAGACAGAGAGAAAAGGAGAGAGAGAGAGAGAGAAAGAAGAGAGGGGGAGAAGTGGGAAGCATCAGCTTGTAGTAGTTGCTTCCTGTATGTGCCTTGACCAGGCAAGCCCAGGATTTCAAACCAGTGACCTCAGCATTCCAGGTTGATACTTTATCCACTGTGCCACTACATGCCAGGCAATGAAGGTTTTCTTGTATCCAATAAATTTATAGGATTTTTCTTCAGTATGAGTTCTCTTATGCACAATTAAATTTGGAATCTGGCTGAAGACTTTTCCACACTGATTATCCCCATTATATTTCTCTCCTGTATGGACTATCTTATACACTGTAGATATTAAGGTCTCTCTGAAATATTTTCCAATTTAATTATATTCATAGAGATTCTCCACTATATGAATTCTTAAATTTTTCCTGTGTCTTACACTAATATTTTGTGCTATGGAAAAATGAATGAGGGTTACATAATAAAGTTTTCTAACATTGTAGGTGAAGTTGTATAATATTAATTTAAGGTAGATTGTGACAAATAAAAGCTATATATTCTTTTTTTGTGTGACAGAGACAGAGAGAGGTACAAATAGGGACAGACAGACAGGAAGGAGAGAGAGATGAGAAGCATCAATTCTTTGTTACTACACCTTAGTTGTTCATTGATTGCTTTCTCATATGTGCATTGACTGGGGGGCTACAGCAGACCGAGTAACCTCTTGCTCAAGCCAGCGACCTTGGGCTCAAGCTGGTGAGCCTTGCTCAAACCAGATGAGCCCGTGCTCAAGGTGGTGACCTCGGGGTTTCAAACCTGGGTCCCCCACATCCCAGTCCAACACTCTATCCACTGCACCACCTCCTGGTCAGGCAAAAGCTATATATTCTTATCCTTAAAGAGAATACACCCCAAAATGTCATAGGTAAAAAGTCAATTTAGGATATAAAATGATATACCAAAAAATACACAAGTAAAAAAAAGATTGAGAAACAAAAGCATGAAAACAGAGTATGAATAAAAATACAATGGACACGATCATATGAATAATTATATTAAATATACATGAAATGAATTCTTCAATTAAAAGGCAGAAATGATAAGTCTGGATAAAAAACAAGATCCAACTCTATACCATTTACAAAATATGGACTTAAAACATAAAGAGAGGCTGGAAGTAAAAAGATAAAAAATGATATATCATACAAACCCTAAGTGTAAGAAATATGTATGGGATGACTAGTAACATCAGATTGAAGGTATTATTAGATATCAAAAAGGATTTTTCATAATGAATAGTGTCAATTCATCAAGAAGATAAAACAATCCTATCTATGTGCATATCTAAAAGTAGAGCTTCAAAATACATGAAGTGGCCTGACCAGGCGGTGGTGCAGTGGATAGAGCATCGGACTGGGATGCCGAGGACCCAGGTTCGAGACCCCAAGGTCACCAGCTTGAGCGCGGGCTCATCTGGTTTGAGCAAAAGCTCACCAGCTTGGACCCAAGGTCACTTGTTCAAGCAAGGGGTTACTCGGTCTGCTGAAGGCCCGTCATCAAGGCACATATGAGAAAGCAATCAATGAACAACTAAGGTGTCACAATGTGCAACAAAAAACTAATGATTGATGCTTCTCATCTCTCCATTCCTGTCTGTCTGTCCCTGTCTATTCCTCTCTCTGACTCTCTCTCTGTCTCTGTAAAAAAAAAAAAAAAAAAAAAAATCAAAATACATGGTGTTAAAATATGCTAAAAATAAAAGGAGAAATAAAATCATAATCATAGTTAAAGATGTTAACATTTTTCTTTCATTAGTTGATAGAACATGTAGAAAAGTGATAATATAGCCTGACCAGGTAGTGCGCAGTGGTTAGAGCATCGGACTGGGATACAGAAGACCCAAGTTCAAAACCACGAGGTTACCAGCTTGAGTGTGGGCTCATCTGGCTTGAGGGCAGGCTCACCAGCTTGAGTGTGGGGATGCTGGTTTGAGTGTGGGATCATAGACATGACCCCATGGTCACTGGCTTGAGCCCAAAGGTCGCTGGTTTGAGTAAGGGGTCACTTGCTCAGCTGTAGCCCCCCAGTCAAGGCACATATGAGAAAGCAATCAATGAACAACTAAGGTGTAATAACAAAGAATTGATGTTTCTCATCTCTCTCTCCTTCCTGTCTGTCTGTCCCTATTTGTATCTCTCTCTGTCTCTCTGTCACAAAAACAAACAAAAAGAAAGTGGAAAGAATACAGAAGATTTAAAAAACATCAAAGCAACTTGGTTTAATTGATTCTTATAGAACACTACACATTTATTTCACAACAAAACTCATCTAATTTCAAAGAATTTAAGTCATATAGACTATGTTCTCAGACCAAAACAATTATTTTGCATATCAAAAATTATATTCCTGGACATTTGGAAATTAAACAACACACTTCTAATTAACCAATGGGTCAAAGAAGAAATCAACAGGGAAATAACAGATTAATTCAAACTGAATGATAAAACCACAATATCAAAATCCATAAATGCAGCTTTAATTTATATGTTCATATATCATATTTACTCTATATTAGAAAAGGAAGGCCCAGAGTCAATGATCTAAAATTTCAGAAAAACTATAAAAAGAAAAGCAAAACCAAACTAGGTATAAGAAAAGAAATAAAGACATAAGAGTGAAAATCAAGAAAACAAAACAGAAATTAATAGGAAAATAACAAAGACAAGGGTTTTATTTAAATTATTGATAAATTTTATGCACTCACTGCAATACTGATAAAAACAAAAGGACAGAAAACATTTTACCAAAATCAGAAATAAAAAAATGGGGGCATCATACATAGAAAAGGTGATAAAGGAATATTATCAATAACTTCAGGCCAATAGCTTTAAAACTGTAGATAAAATAGGCAAATTACTTTAAAACACATCACCAACTACATAAGAGGAAATAGACAATTGGAATTGCAGCAAGCCTAAGACACTGTTTTCAATTCAAAACATTCCCACAAGAAATGTTAGCCAGAGATGGCTTCTGTGATAAATCTTATCAAATAAATAAAGAAGAAATAATAAATACCTTATGCAAACTTTTTCATCAAAGAGAAAAGGAGGAAACAATTGCCACTCATTTTATGAGACCAGGATAACCCTGAAACTAAAACCTGACAAGTGCATATGAAAAATCACACACACACACACACACACATACACACACACACACACACACACACACACACACACCAATATCCCTCACAAACATAGATGCAAAAATTCTTAACAATGTAGTAGCAAATTGAATCTACCTAATATATATTTTTCACATTGCTGCATGCCACCTGGAAGAAAAACATATGAACAATTTGCCTGTCAATCACAGTTATGTAGGCGCTTTTCCATTCCCAGAGTGCAGGGCTCCAATTGAGGAGATCTGCTTGGGTATCTTTGTATTCTTCCACTGTTGCTGCCGTTATCTCATATTCGAAATGGAGAGGAACTTGATTCAGATTTCACTGCTGGTATTTCAGTTGTGACCACCACCACTCCTGCTGCGATGATCATTTGAACTTGCAAGTTGGAAACAACCAAGAGGACCAGTACTGGGGCAAGGCAAATGTCTCAGAAGCAAAATTAATAGGTCACCCAAAAACTTGGTAGCAAAGACAGACAGTATGTAATGTAATATTCTAAAAAGCAAACTTAATACAAAAATCCATGATGCATAAAATTTCAACCTTGAAATAATGACAGGATCCAACCCTGCACTTATACAATTTGGTCTCACCCTAATTCCAGCCCTGTCACATCCTGACGTCAACTTTTTTTGTTTCCTGATTTCATTGGAAGATAAAAGACTGTATTTGTGTTACACTTCTCTCTCCTGGGCTGCTCCTTCAAGGTCAAGAGGGCTATCAAACTTCTAGATCAAATAATGCTGCATTGTTACATTTATAAGAAAACTCCTTTAGTTTGTAAATATGATCTCTACTAGAATATGTCACTAATGCCACTTTTATGACAAACATTTTTTTTTAAATCATGCTTTAAAGATGCTTTTATTTTACTTCATTGCTGGTAACTAGGTCATGTTCTATGAAGATTTAACCCAACGTTCTTTTTTTATTTAATTATTGTGTTTACATAGATTCTAGGGTCACCCCAAATGCATCCCCCTATTCCCCTCAACATCTCCTTTGCCCCCCTCCGTACAGCGCCCTCCCCCCCCTTCCCTTCAGGTTTATCCCATCCTATCATCCCCTTTCCCTCTGTCCTCTTTTCCTCTGGTCCCTTTGATCCCTCTGTTGTCTCAATTCCGTTCCTCAGTTCTCATTATTCCTTGGATTCCTCAAATTAGTGAGGTCATATGATATTTTTTTTTCTCTGCCTGGCTTATTTCACTCAACATAATAGTTTCCAGGTCCGTCCATATTGTTGCAAAAGGTAATATTTCCTTCTTTTTCATAATCCCATAGTATTTCATTGTATATATGTACCACAGTTTTTAAATCCACTCATCCACTGATGGACACTTGGGCTGTTTCCAGATCTTCGCTATTGTGAACAATGCTGCCATAAACATGGGGGTGCATTTCTTTTTTTTCAGTTGGTGACAGGCAGTAAGCTCACCGACATCTATTGCAGCAATATCTTTGCTGATTTATCTCCACAAGCAAATGAAATAAAAGACAGGATAAACAAATTGGACTATATCAAAATAAAAAGCTTTTGCACAGCTAAAGACAATATGAACAGAATAAGAAGACAAACCACACAATGGGAGAACATATTTGACAATACATCTGATAAGGGATTAATATCCAAAATTTATAAAGAACTTGTAAAACTCAACACCAGGAAGACAAACAATCCAATCAAAAAATGGGCACAAGAAATGAATAGACACTTCTCCAAAGAGGACATACAGATAGCCAATAGACAAATGAAAAAATGTTCAACATCACTAATTATTAGAGAAATGCAAAGTAAAACCACAATGAGATACTACCTCACACCAGTCAGAATGGCGCTCATTAACAAAACAACACAGAATAAGTGCTGACGAGGATGTGGAGAAAGGGAACCCTCCTGCACTGCTGGTGGGAATGCAGACTGGTGCAGCCACTGTGGAAAACAGTATGGAGATTCCTCAAGAAATTAGAAACAGCCCTTTGATGCAGCCATCCCACTTATAGCAATATATCCCAAGGACACCATATCACTGACTGAAAAACAGAAATGACAAACATTTATGAAATAAAGAAAAATATCTTTACACTATGGGAAAAATATAGAAAAGTAATGTTACTCTGGAATATGTACCTATATGTGCAGTGCATTTCCACCACCTACTGAAACTACTCCCCTAGACACACACACACACTAATGCACAGATATACACAAGCACATACATAGACAAACACTCTGGGTGTAGCTGTGAAGTTAAAATTGTGGTATTACCATCCATGCATAGTGATAGATTCCTATTAATTTTTCATGATTATGATGATAAACTGAAAGTAATGCTTTTTTCAAGATATTCCAGATCAAACCATGAAAGACATAAATATATATATATTTTTTTGCATTTTTCTGAAGCTGGAAACAGGGAGAGACAGTCAGACAGACTCCCGCATGCGCCCGACCGGGATCCACCCGGCACGCCCACCATGGGGCGATGCTCTGCCCACCAGGGGACGATGCTCTGCCCATCCTGGGCGTCGCCATGTTGCGGCCAGAGCCACTCTAGCGCCTGAGGCAGAGGCCACAGAGCCATCCCCAGCGCCCGGGCCATCTTTGCTCCAATGGAGCCTTGGCTGCGGGAGGGGAAGAGAGAGACAGAGAGGAAAGCGCGGCGGAGGGGTGGAGAAGCAAATGGGCGCTTCTCCTGTGTGCCCTGGCCGGGAATTGAACCCGGGTCCTCCGCACGCTAGGCCGACGCTCTACTGCTGAGCCAACCGGCCAGGGCAAAAGACATAAATATTAATCATTTGGAGAAGCCTTTACATTCTATACTTTACCAATAAAGTATTTGTAAAATGCGATAGGAAAGTAGTGGAAACTGACACATTGTGGTCTCTGGGCCTGATTCGAAACATGCACTGCCTTATATTGAAAAGGTTGTTAGGAATTTCTGACCCTCTCACCAGGCATATTCTACCAAGACATGTAGATTGCTTATGACTCATATTTAGTCAATTAATTTTACCAAATAAAAAGTTTAGCCCTGCTATTCTGAGAGGGAAGCCAGTGTTCCAGATTGCTGTAGTCATCTTATCAGATACCACTAATGCAGGTTTACATGTATAACTGGCATTTATCAGCTTACCTTTTGCTCTGTTCTCCAAAACTCAATGTTTTGGGTTGCTATCATCCAGGAATATTTCTTTGAAAGTTCAATTATTCATATATGTTTGTATTAGCCAAATTGCATAAAGATACAAACTCCGTCACAGTAGCTCAGACTACTGTCCTTGGATAACAACTAAGTGAAGCAAAAGTATTTTCCTGACAAGCATCTCAAACATCTTAAATAGAAAACCTAAGACTTAGTCAGACAACTGTGTCTTTACCTTACTTGTGAGAAGAGATATGTCAGTTTGTAATGCATTTGTCTGTAATCAACAGAAGACTCAGTTACAGTTGCTTAATCACATAGGGGTTTGTTTATATTATGCAGCCAGGGAGAAGGTAGTGTAGAGCTGTTGCAGCAGTTTAACAGTGCTATAAGAAATTCAGGGAATTTCCATCTTATCATACTATCATACGAGCCTATTATATAGGCTTTTGTTTTGTGGCACCTATGGTTGCAAGTTGACTGCTTCCACCCCAGGCTTCCCCTCAATGGCCATGCTAGTTAAGAAAAAAGAAAATGGGCATAAATCTAAGGAACATGCCATTTCAGAATAGCCCTCACAAAAATATTTCCCTTAAGTCCAATCCCTCAATGATACTTTACAATTGTTAGAACAGTGTTCTATAATATACCTACCTGCAAGGGATTATGGAATCATGAATATTTTGGCCTAGGAAGGCAAAATAACTGGGTTGGAAATAGATTTTTTTTAACTAGACACATTACAAATTACCACAAACTTAGTGTTTAAAAATCTAAAATTATTATCTTACAGTTCTAGAATTTAACAGTTAAACTGGACCAAAGTTAAGGTAGGGTTTCATTCCTTTCTGGAGGCTCTAAATAAAAATATATTTTCTTGTCTCTTCTGGGAGGGTACCTGCATTCTTTTGCTTGTGGCTCCCTTCTATCTTCAGTTGGTAACGGCTGGTTCAGTCTTTTTTATGTAATAACACTCTGATACTGACTCCTCTACTACTTCCTACTTCCACTTCTTATTAAGGGCACTTGTAATTATAGTGGAATCACCTGGGTAATCTAGGGCAATCTCCTTATTTCAAGGATAGCTTATTCTCTACCTTAATCCTATCAGCAATCTTAATTCCCCTTTGTCACATAACATCTTTGGTTTTCCTTTCAGAACCTGGTTTCCTGAGTATGAATCTCTTAGCTTTAACATTCTTTACAACTTGAATAGGCTGTGAATTTCCCAAATCATTAAATTCTGGTTCCTTTTTACTTAACAGCCCTTCCCTCAGTCTATCTCATTCCTTTCACATTTTACTAAAAGCAGCAAGAAGAAACCAAGCTGCAACTTCAACCTTATCCTGGAAAGTTTTCTCAGCTAAATAGCCAAGTTCATTGTTTCCAAGTCCTTCTTTCCACATTTCCTCTGTAGGGACTATTCAGCTAAGTTTTCTGCCACTACAACAAGGATTTCCTTTCCTCCAGTATCCAGTGACATTTTCATTTCTTTTCTGTGTAAAGACATCAGATGTGACTTTAACACTCATATTTCCACCAACAGTCTCTTCACAATTATTTAGGTATTCTGTAAGGCAATATGTGCTTTCTCACCATACTCCTCACTTTCTTTTGAGTCTTTGCTATCAGAATTGTCAACATCCATATTTCAACTAACAGTCTGTCGAAAACTGTAAGGACCAAGAGAAGATCAGAAAATAAGCAGGGCACTAATGGAACAGGGAACTTAAGGGTTACAGGCAGGTCCTGCTCCTGTTCTGTTAGGAATAACATGCCCAAGGTCGTTCAAGAAGCAGAGACAGATAGGGACTCTGGGAGGCTGAAAGAAAGAGAGAGAAAAAAAGGAAAAAGAGACAAATGTTTGCATTCTATTGGTTAAGAGACCCTTATCAGAAGTTTATGTTTGAAATTCTCCACTGAGTAATACCCCCCCCCCGTAACTGCGCACGACCTCCCTAGCCAATGACTAACAGCCACATCAGCTTCTGTATGATGCTTGCTCATCCTAGATAGCCACCCTATAAAAAGGAGCCATTTTAGAAGCTCGTGGCTGCAGTGCTCCAGTCTCTTCGGAGGCGTGGGTTGCCTGCAGTCCCTGCGCTGGTTTAGGGGGCTGCAGTGTTCCCCTGTGTGGGTTACCTGCAGTCCCTGCGCAGGTTTAGGGGGCTGCAGTGTTCCCCTGTGTGGGTTACCTGCAGTCCCTGCACAGGTTTAGGGGGCTGCAGTGTTCCCTTGCATGGGTTGCCTGCAGTCCCTGTGCAGGTCTGCAATAAAACTTATAAAATTTACTTTGCGTCTGCTGTGGCCTATCTCGCTAGGATGTAACAAAAACAGTCTAGGCTTTTTTGATCAGGCTTTTTAAAAATTCCTCCAGCCTCTGCCTACTACCCAATTCCAAAGCAACTTCTACATTTTGTTATTTGTAACAGTGGCACTCCACTTCCAGGTACCAGCTCTGTATTAGTCAGCATTCAACCACAGAAAGAGAACCAGCAGGTAGATATATTAAGAGATTTATTGCAAGTAAATGATTCATTCAATTGTGGAAGCCAGGGAGGCTAGTCCAAAATCTGAAGAGCAGGCAGTTTAAAAAGGCAGGCTGCAAGTCGAAGCACAAGCTGAAGCTGCTGTCCAGTCATCATTTCTTCTTCATCTCAGGAAGGACTCACTGCTGATTTTAAGGCCTTTTAACTGATCGAATCAGGCCAACCCAGATCATTTAGGATATCCTTTCTATTTTAAGGTTAGCTGATTAGCAACCTTAATTCCATCTGAATCTTAAGCCTCCTTTGCCATAAAATATAACATGTTCAGAGGTTTCAGGGAACAGGATGTGAACATGGTAAGGGGGTCATTATTCTGCCTATCATACCACTCTGTAGTATCTGCAAAGTTAAAAGGCTCCTGGAGATAAAGGAGTCCTCACAATACAGCTGATTATTTCTTCAAATCCTTCATCTACCTCATTACCACATCCTTTAATAAGTTTTCTTCAACTAATATTAATTATACAATGTATTTTTCCCAGATTCCTTAAAAAGCAAAGGCAAGTAGATAGATATCGGCATATTGTGCCATCAAAAGTTCCTTTAGGCCTAGAATTTGGAGCTCACTTGAGAATTTCTCTACAATAGCAAGAGACAATCTCAGGATATGCACCTGGTCCTGGAATCTATTGACCTTTAGAGTTTACATGAACAAGTTAAACACAGTCAATCTGGGTATCAGTAAAACTGTCCAGAACTCTTATCAGAACCATAACTTCAGTTAAATATAAGGAAGAACCATGAGTTTTTTCAACGTTAGTGAGAAAGATATATTTTCATGAGATAACATGTATTTTAGAGTGAAAGTCTACTAATTACAAGTGTGATTTTTTAAAATATAAATAGCATGAAATTATACATGTTGCTGACTACTGATAAAACAAAATGCAAACAGAGCTTGAAAGAAGCTGGACATGTGTGAATACAAACTGATTCCTCCCAAAGAGAAAATGGGTTATAAAAAAGCCATAGTTGTGTAAAAATACAAAACAAAAACAAAAAACCACAGAACAAACAAACAAAAAAAACCCCTAAAAACAAAACTCTGATAATTTAAAAATGAAATATGATATAAAGGAACCAGATATTCTTATACAGTGTCTTATAGTGAAATAAGTACTTCTAAAATTACAATTATGTTTATTCTGAGAGGTTAACTTTCATTTTATCCTTTAGTAATGAGTTCTGAATTTAAATTTTTTTTTTTAAGTGAGAGGCAAGGAGGCAGGGAGATGAACTCCCGCATGCACCCTGACCAGGCCACCAACCCCCCTACAGGGTGATGCTCTGCTCATTTGGGTCTACTGCTCCATTGCTTGGCAACCGAACTATTTCAGTGCCTGAAAGGAGGTCATGGAGCCAATCACAGTGCCCAGAGCCAACTTGCCCAAACCTTTGGAGCCATGACTGTGAGAGAGGAAGAGAGAGTGAGAGAGAGAGAGAGAGAGAAGAGGGTGGCAGAGAGGTGAAGAAGCAAATAGTCATTTCTCCTGTATGCTCTGACTGGGAATCAAACCCGGGACTTCCACATGCCGGGCCAACGTTTTACTGCTGAGTCAAGAGTTCTAAAATTTTAATCAAGTATGAACTTTCCTGATTTTAAAAATACAATAGTTAGAAAAGTAATTATAGGACAACAAAATAAAGAATACCTTTACTGAGAAAAAATATGAAAAATGAAAAACAGAATTAAAGGCTACCACTGCATTCAAAAAAATGTAAAGGAGACAACACTAATGCTGCACGTGGGGGAACTTCAGATACCTAAACTATTATGAAATGTTGGATTTCCCCCTGACTTCCTCCCAATGTCCTGGCCTACTATATTGGGGAAGGTCGGCTTTAAGAATTTGAACTCATTACACCCAGAGTCTCCCATCAAACACACCTCATACTGGTAGCTCTGAGACAGGGTCCCCGTGCCACTGACGTCTACCGGTTGGCCCGGAAAGTGACCCTCAGGCACCGAGCAGCCACCCACCCAGGCGGCCCTGCTCCGCCTGCACAGCCGCCCCGCGATGAACGCCAGCACCGAGAACAGGAAGAGCGACGACACCGACGCCAACGCGATGACCAGGTAGACGGTGAGCGGGTCGGCCTGGGCCGCGTCGGCCGCCGCTTCGGGCAGCGGCAGGTAGGGCTGCGAGAAGCCGTCCACCAGCAGCACGTGCAGCGTGACGCTGGCCGAGCGCGGCGGCTCGCCGTTGTCCTTGACCAGCAGCAGCAGCCGGTGCTTGGCCGCGTCGCGCTCGCTCAGCAGCCGGGCCGTGCGCACCTCGCCGTTGTGCGCCCACACGCCGAACAGCCCGGGCTCCGTGGCCTTGAGCAGCTGGTACGACAGCCAGGCGTTCTGGCCCGAGTCGCCGTCCACCGCCACCACCTTGCTCACCAGGTAGCCGGGCTCGGCCGCCCGGGGCACCAGCTCGGTGCAGGGCGCCGAGCCGTTCTGCGGCGGGTACAGCACGAAGGGCGCGTTGTCGTTGGCGTCCAGCACCTGCACGCGCACCAGCGCCTGGCTGCTCAGCGCCGGGGCCCCGCGGTCTGTGGCGCCCACGAGGAACTCGAACGCCTGCAGCGCCTCGAAATCCAGCGCCCTCAGGGCGAACAGGTGTCCGTTGTCCGCGTTGATGGACACCAGCGAGGCCAGGGGCAGGCTGGGGTCCTGGGGCGGCAGCAGCGAGTAGGTGACCTGGGCGTTGGCGCCCGCGTCTGTGTCAGTGGCGCTGACGCTGCCGATGTGCAGGGCGGGGCTGTTGTTCTCGCGGATGAAGAGCGTGTAGGAGGTTTGGGTGAAGGCGGGGGCGTTGTCGTTGACGTCTGAGACCAGCACGGTTATGTTGTGCTGGGTTTTCAGTCTGGGTGTCCCCAAGTCGATAACTGTAATAGTGACGTTGTACTCGGCTCTGGTTTCTCTGTCCAGAGCCCCATTTGTTACCAGGGTGTAGAAATTCTCTTCAGTTGGTTTCAGGAGGAAGGGGAGATCGTCTTGGATAGAGCAAATCATCCTTCCATTGTCCCCTGAGTCTCTGTCTCGAATCCGAAACAGGGCCACTTCTGTCTCTGAGGAATTTTCAGGAATGGGGCTGGTAAGTGATGAAATAGTTACTTCTGGAGAGTTATCGTTGACATCCACAACTTCAATGGAGACAGAGCATTTTCCAGAAAGTCCCCCGCCATCAGAGGCATCTATATCCAGCTCATATGATGATATTGTCTCAAAATCTAGTTTTTTAATTAGTCGAACTTCTCCTGAAAGGCTGTTTACTTCAAAAGTTGTGCTTATCTCCTGAGAACTGTAAGAAAGGGAGTATGATATCTGTCCGTTTGTCCCACTGTCTAAATCTCTAGCAGAAACCTTGACAACTAGGGAACCTACAGGGCTGTTCTCTGGGACCTGTACTTGGTAGAGCATCTGTGCAAACTCAGGGGCGTTGTCATTGATATCCAAGACCAAGATGTGGACCTGGGCGGTGCCAGACAGGCGTGGAGAGCCGCCATCCAGGGCTGTGAGGGTTAATCTGAGCTCGGCCTGCTCCTCACGATCCAGCTCTTTGTCCAGCACCAGCTCTGGGAATTTCCTACCTTCCCCCCGGTCGCGGGTGGAAACATGGAAGTGCGAGTTAGGACTGATGTTGTAGTTTTGGATGTTGTTGTTGCCCACGTCCAAGTCCTGGGCTTTTTTCAGAGGAAACATGGTCCCAGGAGGCCTATTTTCTGGGATTTTCAGCGTCATTTCTCTTTCAGGGAACTCAGGAGAATGATCATTTATGTCTCTCACCAGTAGCTCAGCTCGAAATACTCCCAATGGTTTTTTCAGTAACACTTGGAAATGCATTACACATGGATCAGTGGGGCCACACATCTCCTCCCGGTCCAGTTTCTCATTTAATATCAAGTCCCCGGTATGCAGATCAAGTTGCAATCGGGGTTCATTATCCTCAGTGACCACCCGGGCACCCCGCGAAGCTAGCTCTCCCGCTCCCAGCCCCAGGTCATCGGCCAAGTTGGCCACAAAGGAACCGCTCTCTGTTTCCTCCAACACAGAATAGCGACGGGATTCCCAGCCTGCCAGAGCCACTCCCACCAAAAGAAAGAGAATCAGGACTTGCCTTTGTTTAGGAAAGCGCTCCCCTTCGACCTCCATCTTTATTCTACAAACACCTTTCCAGGATCCGGGTCCAGCTCTACCTTAGGAAGCAATGAGACTGAGACAGTGTTGGATCTCTCAGTTGGTAACCTGTCCGGAAATGTCGGTGAATAGCCTTCTCTGGAGATTTACTAGTCCTCAGCAAGGCTTAGAGGCTTTTCTCCTCCGCTAGAGATCTGAAATGAGTTAGTTGAATAACCTGGTTTCTTTTCATATTTTTCTTTTTTAAAAACGCCTTAGCCTACAGCGCCACCATGTGTTGTCTTCAGGAAAAAAGGCTACAATTGTAGTCTCTCTATGTATCTGTAATAATCTAGTAAACCCAGTTATCTATGTAGTAGTACCAATAATCTATTGGCGGCTTGGAAATGTTTTTGGGATATGATGTAATCAGAAAACCATGCTATTAAATTATTTATTCTTTTATTCAAAGATGTATTATTGATATCTATGTATGAAGTTCTTAAATACATTTGTAAACAACTGAGACATGGTTTCTATCTTCTAGAAACTGTTAGTCTGGTTGGGATGTTCTGAAGAGAACTGAGAGGTGACAGAAGACTTCACAATAATCAGTAGTCTTGTAAAAATGACAGTTTGCCTATGTGATTAAACTCTCAGAAAAAAAAGGATGAATTTCTCTAGATTTTCTGTCAAATTCTAGGAAGCCTATGTGTCAGAATTGTAGTTCTCATGGGTTGAATGAAGTTCTCATTGGTTCACATCAAGGAAAAAGCTCTAGTTAATTGCAGTTTACATATTTATCTACATAAAGTTAGAGAGTTATGATCTTATGAAACTTTCAAACTATGGGAAAATGCATATGAGGGCAGTTCTATAGCTCTCAGCTTGCTTCATCTTCTTAGCATTGATCACCATCTGATATAGTAAATATGAAGATGTTTAATTATTTCTTTTCTGTGTCATTCTTGAGTTCCAAAACTTGGTTTTGTTTACTTCAGTGTCCCTCAACAGCTAGTTTCTGGCACATGGTAGACACTCAACAATTCATTTAAAATTTTTGACAGACGGAGTCTTCTTCTAACATAAAAGCCCGCTTTTTGGATTAATTCCTATGTAACACATAAACACAGACAAAAATGTGGTACTAGCCAGAGGGAAAGGGGTTGGTGGCTAAGTGGAGGTGGGCAAAGGGAAGGGAAATAGGAATGGAAAGAGACTTTGCTTTGAGTAATGGACTCAGAATGCAGAAGATGTTTTATTGGGTTGTATGATTTTGTGAACCAATGTCATCCCAATAAATTTAATTAAAATTAAAAAAATTAAAAACAAAAGCACCTTTTAGTTCCAAGTTCAAACAAACAAACAAAAGCCCACATTTTTTATGGGATCTTAGTTCAGTATATGAGACACCATTTTCCCAAGTAGCTATTTTATATGCTATTTAGAATAGTAATTTAAAATAATTCAGAATTATCTAAAATATTTTTCACTAAGGGGCAAAATATCCTAGATCTCCCATAAAAAAGAAAGACCATAATAACCACTTATAGTGATTCTACAAATAATGTATATATTTCTTTCAAACATATTTTACTTTGTCAGTGTTATATCACACTAATGCTATTATTACACTAATGATAGTAAAGACTATTTCTTATATAGAATTTTCTAAGAATTTCTACTAAACACTCCATAAGCTGTACAAACTGGAAATATCTATTAATTCTCAAAATTATGTAGTCTAACAAAAGCTTGTGCTTGTCCCTTTACAGACCACTAATATTTCACCACCTTTTGACCAAAATATTGTCAAATGTGTATGACAACCACAATTTTAAAAGTATGAAATTAATAGTAAGTTTCAATCCATACAAGAATATATAAACATGTCTTTGACAAGTGAAAAAACCCACCTCTCTACCTTAATTATAAGAAAATTTATTAAAAGAGCACTTGTTTCCAAAAACCCAAAAGAGAGCCCTGGCCGGTTGGCTCAGCGGTAGAGTGTCGGCCTGGCGTGCGGGGGACCCGGGTTCGATCCCGGCCAGGGCACATAGGAGAGACGCCCATTTGCTTCTCCACCCCTACCCCCTCCTTCCTCTCTGTCTTTCTCTTCCCCTCCCGCAGCCAAGGCTCCATTGGAGCAAGGATGGCCCGGGCGCTGGGGATGGCTCCTTGGCCTCTGCCCCAGCCTCTGGAGTGGCTCTGGTCACGGCAGAGCGACGCCCCAGAGGGGCAGAGCATCGCCCCTGGTGGGCGTGCCGGGTGGATCCCGGTCGGGCGCATGCGGGAGTCTGTCTGACTGTCTATCCCTGTTTCCAGCTTCAGAAAAAAAAAAAAAAAAAAGATACAAAAACCCAAGAGAGAAAGTAGACTTGGGGGGAGGCTAGGGAATGTACAATGAGATTGCTTTTTAGACATCTCTTTCCTTCTTGTCTCTAAGTGGACTGATTTTCTATGTTTCTTTCCATGTATTTACCCAACACTATCATGTTCTTGTTAAGTTTCTAACAAAGAGATTATTTTATACGTAGTTTCTAGAGCCATTTTTTAAAACAGAATCAGATTGGCACAGCTTGGATCTGCAACGTCTACCACCTTGTCTGACTGAAATCACAAAAAGAGATGGGTCATTAAAATAAAAATGGCTGCAACAGTAGACATCTACTGAAGAGAAAAGTTTCCAGAAATGAATGAGGTAGGATCTATTAGTTAAATATTTGGAAATAATCTAATACTCTTTCAACATGGTGATGAAAGATGATTTGATTTTGGGTGGTGAGCACAAAATGCAATGTACAGATCATGTATCATAGAAATGTATACTCACAACTTAAATAATCTTATTAACCAATGTTACCCCAGTGCATTTAATTTTAAAAATAATACTCATATATATCATATACTGGAGGTTGACAAAAAGAGGTGAAAATCTTTCAAATATGGAAGAAATTGCAGAGGATTTTTTCTATTTAATTCTACTGCAAAACAAACACATGCAATTTTTGCAGACATTTCTCTATTTAAAAATTTAAGACAAGTAGGCATAATACATTAAACTAATGATATACTAATAACTCGTTATATCTGTTTCATGCATGTCTCCTAAGAAACCAGAACATCAAAAAGATTTTTAAAAATATTTCTGGACATTTAAACTGAGAATGGTGCTGGGGTCATTTTCAAATCAATAGTGGTTGATGATGAAAAATTAATAAATTGAATAAATATTTCAGACTTTTTAGTAATGAAGTAAACTTGCAATTCTTTGTCCTAATCAAAAAGGAAATGATGAAAAAAGATGAAATATGAGTATATATTTAAAAGTTTCTAATCTCAACCATGAAAATGAAGTAAAAAAAATAAAAGAAATTCTATATAGATCAAAAAAAGTAACGGAGACTGTATATTTAGAAAGAACAAACCTTCCTCTTGAATGCTCTGAAAATTTAACAATTTCCTAATTGAATCCAAAACTATTCACAAAATTTGAGTGTTCTCCACCCTTCACAGACTCAGGATGGTTGGAGGCAACAGATTTCAGGAACTTGAACTCGCTGGTGGTCCCTGAGCCGCTGCTCAAACACACCTCATACTGGTAGCTCTGGGACAGGGTCCCGGTGCCACTGACGTCCACCAGGTGGCCCGGAAAGTGACCCTCGGGCACCGAGCAGCCACCCACCCAGGCGGCCCTGCTCCGCCTGCACAGCCGCCCCGCGATGAACGCCAGCACCGAGAACAGGAAGAGCGACGACACCGACGCCAACGCGATGACCAGGTAGACGGTGAGCGGGTCGGCCTGGGCCGCGTCGGCCGCCGCTTCGGGCAGCGGCAGGTAGGGCTGCGAGAAGCCGTCCACCAGCAGCACGTGCAGCGTGACGCTGGCCGAGCGCGGCGGCTCGCCGTTGTCCTTGACCAGCAGCAGCAGCCGGTGCTTGGCCGCGTCGCGCTCGCTCAGCAGCCGGGCCGTGCGCACCTCGCCGTTGTGCGCCCACACGCCGAACAGCCCGGGCTCCGTGGCCTTGAGCAGCTGGTACGACAGCCAGGCGTTCTGGCCCGAGTCGCCGTCCACCGCCACCACCTTGCTCACCAGGTAGCCGGGCTCGGCCGCCCGGGGCACCAGCTCGGTGCAGGGCGCCGAGCCGTTCTGCGGCGGGTACAGCACGAAGGGCGCGTTGTCGTTGGCGTCCAGCACCTGCACGCGCACCAGCGCCTGGCTGCTCAGCGCCGGGGCCCCGCGGTCTGTGGCGCCCACGAGGAACTCGAACGCCTGCAGCGCCTCGAAATCCAGCGCCCTCAGGGCGAACAGGTGTCCGTTGTCCGCGTTGATGGACACCAGCGAGGCCAGGGGCAGGCTGGGGTCCTGGGGCGGCAGCAGCGAGTAGGTGACCTGGGCGTTGGCGCCCGCGTCTGTGTCAGTGGCGCTGACGCTGCCGATGTGCAGGGCGGGGCTGTTGTTCTCGCGGATGAAGAGCGTGTAGGAGGTTTGGGTGAAGGCGGGGGCGTTGTCGTTGACGTCAGAGACCAGCACGGTTATGTTGTGCTGGGTTTTCAGTCTGGGGGTCCCCAAGTCGGTAACGGTGATGGTGATGTTGTACTCCGCCTGGTTTTCCCTGTCTAGAGGTCCTTCTGTTACCAGCTTGTAGAAATTCTCAAGGGAAGGTTTTATCATGAAAGGAACATCTTCCTGGGTGGAACAAACCATCCTTCCATTTTCCCCAGAGTCTGGGTCTTGAAGACTGAAAAGAGCTATAGTGGTTTCCGGGGAATTTTCTGGGATGGAGCTTGCAAGTGAAGCCATCGTCAGTTTCGGGGCGTTGTCGTTTATATCCAGCACCTGTATTATAACAGTGCATTTTCCAGAAAGACCTGCCCCATCAGACGCCTTAACATCCACCTCATATGACACAATTTTTTCAAAATCTAGTTTTTTAATTATTCTGATTTCTCCTGTGAGCTCATTAAGTGCAAATGTCCTAGTAATTTGTTCATCACCATAAAGAAATGAGTAGAACACTTCACCATTTATTCCCATGTCTAAATCCCTAGCGGAAACAGTGACAACAAGGGTTCCCAGAGGACTGTCTTCCAGGATCTGTAAACGATAGAGTGGCTGCACAAACTCAGGAGCATTGTCATTGATATCCAAAACATCAATGAGGACCAGGGCAGTGCCGGATTTGGGAGGAGCTCCGCCATCTACTGCCGTGAGAGTTAACCTCAGCTCAGGCTGCTCCTCTCGATCTAGAGCTCTGTCCAGAACCAGCACCGGGTATTTTCTGCCCTCACTACCATTTCTGGTAAGAACGTGGAAATGGGAGTTGGGGTAGATGGCATAATTTTGAACATTATTGATGCCTACATCCAAATCATGTGCATTTTTCAGGGAAAACACAGTCCCTGGAAGAGTATTTTCCATGATTTTCAAGATCATTTCTGCTTCTGGGAACACAGGTGAATTGTCATTTATATCACTGACCCAAAGCTTAAACCTATATACTTCCAAAGGTTCTTCCAGTAACACCTGGAATTGCAGCACACAAGGCTCAGTGGGACCACACAGTTCTTCCCGATCCAGTTTCTCATTTACTTGTAAATCTCCGGTCTGAAGGTTCAGCTGTAAATGTTTTTTGTTGTTGTCAAAAATGACCCGAGCCCTCCGCAGAGACAGCTTTCTTATCTCTAGCCCTAAGTCCTTTGCTAGATTGGCCACAAAAGAACCACTTTCTGTTTCTTCTGCGACAGTATAACCTTCCTGCTCTGCACAAGTCTGAGCCAGCAAAACAAAGAGAAGCAGGACTTGCCTTAGTGTAGGAAAGCGCTCCTCTTCAGTCTCCATTTTTCCAGTGTCAGAAACCTTTTAGGGTCCTGTGATTGTTGGGTCCCTAAGCAGTCTATCCTGGGAGTCAATCCTTGCCACAAGGTAATTCTGCTAAGAATCCTTTTCTCTTAGCTAGATCTGTGTAATGACTGTCAGAACAAGAACCCTCCGCAGCTCCGTTTTTCGCAGCCTTGGTTTACAGCGCCACCATGTGCTGTTCTTAAACCTAGTTTGCTGGAAATGCTATTAAACGTATTCCACTTGCTTAGATTTATGCACACACACAAAACAACCACCACGGATTATATATAGGGTGATTTGTAAATAAAATGGTAACTTCTATTTTCCTGTGAGATTGTGATTATGGAAATGGCGCCAGCCACTTTGGGAAACCATGCAAGAACAAAGCTACCTATATTTATTTTTTTGTTCAACAAAACTAACTGATTTCATACTTATGTCAGGCTGTATACTAAGTGGTAGGAATACAAACACCTTCTTTGTTGTCCTGGAGTTCACAGTATGTCTACTCTACCGTATAGTCTATATTCTGGGGGGAAAGGGATTGAGTAGAACAAGATGTGTTGCTATCAGTCTATTCCTAAAAAATCAAGCTAAACACACTGTCAGCACAGTACATGAAGAGATTCATTTACATACTCCAGGAGTATAAACTTAAGTGATAGACCAGCTACAAATGCTTTATTGTGCATACTAAATAGATAGCTTAAGGAATGGTGGATAACTTATTTTTAAATATTGTCTAAGGCAAATATCTCAGTAACTCTGTAAGCATTGTTGTATTGACTGTTACAATTTGTGGAAAGCACCTACATCTATTACTAAAACTAAGACACATACAGTTTGAAGCTAAGATTCACTGAGATCTTGAAAAGTGGGAAAGTCAAGATCACAAAGATAAAGGGGTAAAGTTACAATAAAAACTAGAGCGCAGAAGAAAATAAGTTAGGTTCACCTAAAAGAGCAGGTTAAACTTATTTCCAAGTATGAAAGACTACAATTCATTTTTAGCAAGCAACTCATATAGCTCTTGCAGATAGATTCAGATCTTGTCACCTTAAAATGGGACTAAAATTCTTTTAAGGATGAAAAAAATACTTTGGGGTCAGGGACCTAGGGTATCCAGACACCACACTGTAGCTAATATTTTAATATTGTTTAAATAATAGTATCACATATTTTGGCTTTCCAATTGCCTGGCTAACTGGGATAACAGCATGGGCCAAGTGTAAACATTATGTTGACTATTGGTTTAATTCTATTAAGGTATAAATCACTCAACTTGACATTCTACTTTAGAATATTTTCCTTTACATAGTGAAACGAATTTAAGTAAGGCTTGAAAATATAAGAACATGCTAGTTACAGTTACATCTGATAATTTTCCTCATAGATCTTGGTCATAGATTCAAACTCTTTATTATAAAATTAAATATGTAAGAAAATGTGCCCTTAATGTCCATACAGTTTTGAAAAATTAATAGAAACTGTTATCTATATCACTGAGTAAATTGATCAAAATTAGTTTTTCATTCCCATCTGTCACCTCTCAGAAAAATTTTCTCTTTTAAGGAGAAAATTTTAAGCCTGTAGACTTGGCAGGAAGCTTAAATTTTTTCAAAAGGCTTTCTAGTAATAGAGCATTTGTCACTCAAATACTACTTAATGAAATCATGAATCAACCCATATAATCTATAAATTGCATTATTTACCGAAGATTTTACAATAAGTGATAAAAATCATTCTGTTCACAAAAGGAATAGGTGCTAGGGAGGGTATGATGATCCTGAGAAAAATTATAGATACCTAAACAATAACAATTTCAGTGTTACTTTTAAAAACTGGTCCTGAGGCACATAAAATAATGGAGGGAAACCTGTCCAGAAAACCCTTTGTAGCATTTTTTTTCTGTTGAAAATGTTGTAAAGTATTGTACCTTAATTCTGCAGGTTATGCAGAGACACCAAAGCAGGATACAGAAGAATTTTTAGGAGGAGACTTATTTAATAAGCTGGCTGCATATGACTTACACGGGGTATAGCTGACCCAAATCGTGTGCCCCGAAAATAGCCCTGAAGCCAGTTATATAGACTTGATCATATACAGGTTGGGGGGGGGGAAGGAAGGGGAATATGGCACAATAATCAAGCATTAACAAGCTTATAACATTTGTCTATAGGATCTATAAAAAACATGCCTACATATTAAAACTTACAAGGTAACACAATAGTGATGTCATTTTACATATCAAAGACATTCACAAATCTTTTAGTGTCTATCTCCTATCCCTTTGTCTAGAGGTATATGTTACTCTCAGGATTCCAGGATGGGCCTGACCTGTGGTGGCGCAGTGGATAAAGTGTCGACCTGGAATGCTGAGGTCGCCGGTTCAAAACCCTGGGCTTGCCTGGTCAAGGCACATATGGGAGTTGATGCTTCCTGCTCCTCCCCCTGTTCTCTCTCTATCTCTCCCTCTCTCTCTCTCTCTCCCCTCTCTCTCTAATAAAAATGAATAAATAAATAAAAAAATCTAAAAAAAAAAAGGATTCCAGGATGGGAGGAAGAGGTAAAATCTGTGGAGGATATGCAAACATTGTCTCTTAGAAAAAGGGAAAGGAAGTTCTTCAGATAACCTTTATTCTTTCAATGCCTGACTTTTCCTCTTTAAAATGGTGTTGCCAATACTAAGTTTTACAGTTCTTTGGCACCTTAACACAAAAGAACTCAAATTATTTTTGAAATTGAGTTTTATAACAAAATTCTCTAATATAAATTGGTTATCTTTAAGCTTGTACATTTTTTATTCCATTCATTGATCAAGTTAATATTAGAAGCATGCAACAAAAGACTTGGGTTTGCTGCTACATAGTCTAATTGAGCACTCAAGACTGCATCTACCTTTCTTGTCTCTTTTGGTTTCCAGTAGTCACTCCTGCTCCAAGATGGGTTAAATAAAAAAGCTTTATTATTAGGAAACTAAAGTCTTATTGCAGAACTCAAGAACAATTAGACATTGGGGACTTACACTCTAAAATCAGAAAATGATAAGTCTAGAACTAAGTAGCTGTGTCAGTTTCTACCATTTCTTATGTTTCTGCTTCCTCCCCTCCCTTATTCCTTCTCACCTTTACTCTTTCCTTCCCTTTCTTCCTCTCTTCTTTCCTCCACATCTACCTGTGATTCTGTGCTGTCAGTCCAAACAGGAATAAACATGGCTACCTCAGCCCATGTTTAATATCTGTTACTGCTCACAAAAATTAGGGGATATTTCAAAATGAATATGAAGCTATAAAATATCCCCCAATTGTTGTTAGCAGTATATTTTCCAGTTACAAACAATGAAAAAAAGAAAAACTACATCTTAATTGCCAATTTAAGGGCTTGGAGAATGTAACTATTTCAGCTTTAATCAGGAGTCTATTACTGGATCAAACAATAATGGTCAGGAGAAGTAAAGGAAAATAGAACAAACATCTAATAGTAACTATCTCTCCTGGGTGGTACCTGGAAGTTCTCAGACAAAAGGTGTGGATCTATACCTTAACCCAGACAAGATTAGAATTTATTTTAATACAACACCACCTACCAGCAATATATACAGTTCACAAAATATTTATCCCTCAAAAAAAAACCTAAGTGGAGAAAAAATTCTTTCAAATATATGGCAGAAAAGAATGGAACAATAGATTATATATTTTTAAATCTTGGATAACATTAAAAACCAACATAAGTGTATGATAAAGCAATTATGTTTTTATTCATACCACACATTTTTTCTATAATAATACTATCAAACATCTTAAAACTGTTTTGGTGAGACATCTGGAGGCTAGAACACTCAGAGAATATGACTGAGCTGAGTGTGCAATTACACTTGAAGGAAAAATGCTATTTGTATACAGGTAGGGCAAAAGTAGGTTCATAGTTGTGCATATGCAAAACACACAGTTTATTCTTGTATTATTAATTAATTATTGTATTATTCTCCATACAAACAACTGTAACTTTACTTTTGTTCAACCTTGTATTTAAATAAATTATTTGAGGCTGCATTTTGTAAGAAAGACTAAACATATTCTAGCTTCCTCAGCTTTTTCAGTTAATATAAAGAAGAGCAGAATGCTCAGGTTTAGTAGTAACTCATCTGGTTAGAGCTTCCTCCCAATAATCCAAAATTTTGGGTATGATCCCCAGTCAGGACACTTACAAGAATCACATAATACATGAAGGAGTGGAACAACAAATTGATGTTTCTCTTTCTCCCTTCGTCTAACTCTAAAACCAAGAAATAAAATTTTAAATAGGAGAAAGTAAGCTTGAAATTTCTGAGCTTTTGTAAAGTTACCCAGAAGAATTTTACATTACAATGAATATATTTTACAAAGAAATAGCACTCATTCTAAAAGCTTTAAATAACAATGAAATCCCTAATTAAACCCAAAGCCATTTAGAAAGGGGTGGTTTTCCTCCCTTCCAGGATTTTGGGGCGGAAGGTTGGAGGTAACAGGTTTAAGAAACTTGAACTCACTGGTCCCAGAGTCTCCCCTCAAACACACCTCATACTGGTAGCTCTGGGACAGAGTCCCCGTGCCGCTGACATCCACCAGGTGACCCAGAAGGTGGCCCTCAGGCACCGAGCAGCCACCCACCCAGGCGGCCCTGCTCCGCCTGCACAGCCGCCCCGCGATGAACGCCAGCACCGAGAACAGGAAGAGCGACGACACCGACGCCAACGCGATGACCAGGTAGACGGTGAGCGGGTCGGCCTGGGCCGCGTCGGCCGCCGCTTCGGGCAGCGGCAGGTAGGGCTGCGAGAAGCCGTCCACCAGCAGCACGTGCAGCGTGACGCTGGCCGAGCGCGGCGGCTCGCCGTTGTCCTTGACCAGCAGCAGCAGCCGGTGCTTGGCCACGTCGCGCTCGCTCAGCAGCCGGGCCGTGCGCACCTCGCCGTTGTGCGCCCACACGCCGAACAGCCCGGGCTCCGTGGCCTTGAGCAGCTGGTACGACAGCCAGGCGTTCTGGCCCGAGTCGCCGTCCACCGCCACCACCTTGCTCACCAGGTAGCCGGGCTCGGCCGCCCGGGGCACCAGCTCGGTGCAGAGCGCCGAGCCGTTCTGCGGCGGGTACAGCACGAAGGGCGCGTTGTCGTTGGCGTCCAGCACCTGCACGCGCACCAGCGCCTGGCTGCTCAGCGCCGGGGCCCCGCGGTCTGTGGCGCCCACGAGGAACTCGAACGCCTGCAGCGCCTCGAAATCCAGCGCCCTCAGGGCGAACAGGTGTCCGTTGTCCGCGTTGATGGACACCAGCGAGGCCAGGGGCAGGCTGGGGTCCTGGGGCGGCAGCAGCGAGTAGGTGACCTGGGCGTTGGCGCCCGCGTCTGTGTCAGTGGCGCTGACGCTGCCGATGTGCAGGGCGGGGCTGTTGTTCTCGCGGATGAAGAGCGTGTAGGAGGTTTGGGTGAAGGCGGGGGCGTTGTCGTTGACGTCTGAGACCAGCACGGTTATGTTGCGCTGGGTTTTCAGCTTCGGTGTTCCCATGTCGGTGACGGTGATGGTGATGTTGTACTCAGCCTGTCTTTCTCTGTCCAGCGCGCCTTCTGTTACCAAGGTGTAGAAATTCTTGAAAGTAGGCTTCAAGAGAAAGGGGAGATTGTCTTGAATCGAGCAAACCATTTTCCCATTATCTCCAGAGTCTTGGTCTCGTAGGCTAAAAACAACTACCGTCATTTCAGGCGAAGAATTTTCTGGTATGGTGCTGGTAAGAGATGTTATGACTATTTCCGGTGGATTGTCATTCACATCTACAACCCGAACTAAAATTGTCGATTTTCCCGAGAGGCCTCCACCGTCAATGGCCTGAATATTTAATGTATAAGACTGAATTAACTCAAAATCCAGAAGCGCTTTTAAATGAACTTTGCCAGAAATTGGATGTATTTCAAATGTTTTCCGTATGTCTCTGGAGACTTGGGAAAATGAATAAGATAGTTCTCCATGTACTCCTGCATCTAAATCTGTAGCAGACACCTTGACGACTAAGGAGCCCAAAGGGCTGTTTTCTGGTACCTGGACCTCATAGACAGGCCTATCAAATTCTGGGGCATTGTCATTGACATCTAAAACGGAAACACGAACCACCGCAGTCCCAGACCTGGGCGGAGAACCCCCATCCAAGGCTGTTAGCGTTAATCTAAGCTCACGGTCTTTTTCTCGATCCAGAGCTTGGTCCAGTACTAGCTCTGGGTATTTTCTGCCCTCGTCACTGTCTTGTAATTTAAGGTGGAAATAAAGATTGGGACTTAATGTGTAGTTTTGGACAGCATTCTTTCCTACATCCAAATCCTGAGCACTCTCCATTTGGAATGAGGTCCCTGGAGCAGTACCTTCTGAGATTTTCAGAAGCATATCTTTGTCTAGGAATGTGGGAGTGTGATCATTTATGTCTTTGACCCAAAGCTCAGCCCGAAAAAATTGCAAAGGGTTTTCAAGTAACACCTGGAAATGCAATATACATGGCTCCGTGAGATCGCAAAGTGCCTCCCGGTCCAGTTTCTTATTTAAAAGCAGGTTGCCAGTCTGCTGATCCAACCACAAGTATGGTTTATAATCATCAAAGATGACTCTGGCCCCCCGCGCAGCCAGGTCTTCCTCACCTGAACCTATGTCTTTCACCACGTTGGCTATCAAGGAGCCAGTCTCCATTTCCTCTGCCACAGAATAGCGCCTGGTCTCTGAACAAACGAAAGACCCTCCCAAGAAAACAAAGAAAAGCATCACTTGCCTTATGTGCTGAAGGCCGCCCTCTCTCAGCTCCATGGTTCCTTAGCCCAAGGCCTTTTTGCAGAGACGTTTCAACTCGATCTCAAACAGCTCTGGGAGTTGTTCCTCTCTATCAGCCTGAACCTTTGGAAATTATAGATTTATAATCCTGTCGCGAGGGTGTTGTTGGCTGCCTTGCTTTCTTTTGAAACCTCTTTCTCCCTCCCTGCTTCTCTAGCGCTCTCAGTTCCACTGGTTAATGGAAGGCAGGGTTTCTGATGTAACGAAGATTACCCTAGCTTATCCTGCAGCGCCACCAAGCGACTCAGCAGTCTCAGGTTCTTTTTTTTCAAACTAAGTCAAGTGAGTTTGAGACAAAATATTAATTTACCTCAAGTGTTTATTGATGGATTTCAATTCTATTTCCCCCTATACCCCTATCTTCTGAATTGCAGTCTTTGTGATATGTGATGCCCTTAACACAATAAACCACAATCTGCTAGAACTGTGGTGGATATAAAAAGCATATTTAATATACAGCCTCAACCTCAAATATGTTATGATCTCTTTGTGAAGACAATAGATAAAGCAACTAAAAATAGTTAAGAGAACTCTTTTGTGTAATTGATTTAGTAAGCAAGTGGTTGACAGGTAAACTGAGAAGGGCAATCAGAGTTCTTCATTGTCTTTAGCTGTCAGCAAATACTCTTAGAAAATACAGTAAGAATAAGGTCATGCACCTGAAACTGAGCCTGGTATATGCAAATAGTTGTTTTGAGGAAGCTTGACATTTTAGGCTAATGGCACCATTTATTTTGTGATGCTCCATATGAGACTGATTGCACAACAGTAGAAAGTAATTGCTAAACAATAGTGAATAAAGTAAAATATGTCCGGTTTCTGAACATAAAAATGTTGAATAAATCAGACTCCAGTTTAGTTGTGGAACTGAATTTCATTCTGTAGACCCAGGTCTTACAGACATAATTCTAAATATTTTATTCATCCAATCAATAATTTGTTCATCAAATATTTATTGAACCTATACTTTGTGCTAGGTATGTTGATAAGTATTAGGAATAGAGTGGTAAACAGACAGATATAGTTTCCGTTCTGAAAAAGTGGAGACAGAGAAGTGATCACACATGTAAAATAGAGCATAATGAATGCCATGAAAGCAGAAGTTCATGCTACTGTTAGAGCATACATGAGAATCATCTAAGCAGAATTTGGAAATACAGGAAAGACTTCTCTGGAAAAAAGTGTCTTCTAACTTGATATATTAAAGATGAGTATGAAAACAAAAATTGGGTCTGAGATTAAATTTCTAGGCAAACTAAAAACATGATAGTTTTTAGTTTGAAAATGTGAAGAGTGTTTTGGAAGAACTGAGATAGGATCAATGTGGCTGAGTCATGGGGTTGTGGGAAAATGGCCTGAGGTTGGAATGTTTCCATGACGCAGATAAGAGTGTGGACTTCAGAACAACAAGTCCTGCCAAGACAGAACACTGTCCTGGCCAGCACATAATTATTTGCAGAAGGAGGCATTCGGACTTTCAGGCCATCCTTGAGAAATATGTGGACAGGGCAGTTATTAGAAGATAGCTTAGAAGAAAGTTATCCTCCTGTCCTTGAGCTTTGCAATAAATACAAAAAGGAACTTGAAGTCAGGGCTCTCAGTTCTTGAGGCTGTGAGGCCCCTGTTCCCATCTTTAAATCTGCTTTTATGTAGTCTTTTCTTATGCTCTGTGGTGTCCTCCACCCATTCCAACCCATTGCTGAGCCAGACTGACTCAACATGGGGTGAAGAAGAGATAAATGGTGAGAGTTGAGATTGGAAAGATCAGCAAATATTTCATAAGTTATGCCAAGATATTTGGACTCTACATCAGTGGAAATGAAAAAGTATTAAAGGGTCTTAAATAGAAAAGTGCCATGACCATATTTTTATTTTTCAAAAAAAAATTATCCTGTTTCAGAATTGAAATTAGAGGGAGTAACACTAGAGGCAGGAGACTGATTAGAAGTTGTTGCAGTAACACAGGTAGGAGATGATATTGGCCTCAACTAGAAATTCAGTAATGGGGTTACATTAAAACAACAAAAATAAAACATGTTGGATGTGTTGATAGGTTAGACATAAAGGGATTGAGGTAA
This sequence comes from Saccopteryx bilineata, assembly GCF_036850765.1. Lineage (NCBI taxonomy): Eukaryota > Metazoa > Chordata > Mammalia > Chiroptera > Emballonuridae > Saccopteryx > Saccopteryx bilineata. Next base: position 166,673,126 of record NC_089493.1, on the reverse strand, counting down.
GGAGTAAGCCTTTTTTTTCCAGGCTTGGGAAACTGAGTAAGTGTTGATGTTAACTGATAAAGTAAACATAAGAAGATAAGAAGAGAGAAAAAGGTCAAGAACTGGAGAAGGTGGTTTGTTTTGAGGGAGGAAAAAATTTAATTTAAAACATGAGTTTGATGTGTCCATAAAGCATCCATATAGTTATGTAAATGATTTTTCATTCATAGATGCAGTTGAGGAAAGAGATTTTGGCTGTGACCAAATTTGGAACTTATTGATATAAATGGTCATTGAAAATCTTCAATAAAGAACTTACGATGTAGATTAATAAGAGAAGTGTGTTTGGCCTGACCAGGCAGTGGCGCAGTGGATAGAGTGTCGAACTGGGATGTGGAGGAGCCAAGTTCAAAACCCTGAGATCACCAACTTAAGCCCAAGGTTGCGCTGGCTTGAGCATGGGGCCACTTGATCTGCTGTAGCCCCCCGGTCAAGGCACATATGAGAAAGCAATCAATGAACTACTAAGGTGCCTCAGTGAAGAATTGATGCTTCTCATATCTCTCCCTTCCTGTCTGTCTGTCCCTATCTATCCCTCTCTGACTCTGTCTCTGTCAAAAAAAAAAGTGTGTTTGAATTTGTGATTTCAGTTCTTAGAGACTACCATTTCTAGGAAGTGGCCATGGTCATAGGTGACTAAACTAGACTAGAAGTGATGTCACTAGAGATGAAGAAGGCTAGAAACAGATAGGTCAAACTCCTGTATTTAGAATTATGGCAAGGCACAGACAGCAGAAAACTATAAGAAATTATATTTGAGAGTAAAATGTCGCCCATGATCTTGATTCATTTAAACCCGAACTGATACCCAGTTGATTTCATTATCTCATTTGATGGTACAAGGATTATTTAAGCAGAAGGGTTTGGTAAATTCTTGAAGATATTTTTCTTTTAGTTTCTATTGTTACTGTTGAAAAATTGTCAATATGGAACATAGCTGTCAGTCTGTCATGTGTTTAAAGATTAAATGATTTTCCCCCATGGCTTATTTATTTATATTTTTATCTTTAAGAAGAGTTTCACTGAGTTTGTTTTTTAGAAAGAGAGGAGCAGAATGTGAGAGAGAAACATTGGTATGTTGTTCTATTTATCTATATATTCATTGGTTGATTCCTATATGTGTCCCCTGTCAAAGAGATTGAACTCACACCTTGTTGTATGGGGACAACACTCTAATCAACTGAGCAAACTGGCCAGGAATTCCATGGCATTCTTTTTAAAAAGACTTTTTCTTTGGCTTTCTGAAATTTCACAATGATGTTTCTAGGCATGGCTATCTTTTATTTATCTTGCTAGGTTTATTTGAATCTCTTGAATCTATCTGCAATTGTGTTCTAATCAATTCTGGAAAATTCACAGCAGTTATTTCAAAAATTATTTCTTTTGAACAAATCTTTTTCATTGCTCCTTCTGGAATTCTGGTTAAATATATGTAAACCATTTTTACACTGTCCAGTTTATCCTCCATGTTTTTAATCTTATTAACTTGCTGAGCTGCATACTGAGTAAATTATATTCTGACCTTTCACTTCATGAATTCTTTATTTGGTTTTACATAATTTTCTATTAAAATTTTTATTTAGGGCTCTGGCCAGTTGGCTCAGTGACAGAGCATAGGCCCAGTGTGTGGAAGTCCCAGGTTCGATACACTCCCAGGGCACACAGGAGAAGCACTCATCTGCTTTTCCACCTTTCCCTCTCTCCTTTCTCTTTATCTCTCTTCCCCTCTTGCAACTAAGGCTCCATTGGAGCAAAGTTGGCCCAGCTGCTGAGGATGGCTCTATGGCCTCTGCCTCGGGTGCTAGAATAGCTCTGGTTGCAATGGAGCAATGCCCCAGATGGGCAGAGCTTCACCACCTAGTGGGTGTGCCAGGTGAATCCCGGTTGGGTGCATGTGGGAGTCTGTGTCTCTGCTTCCCTGCTTCTCACTTCATAAAAATACAAAAACAACAACAAAAACCCCACTTTTATTTATTTTTATTTTTTATTATAATTTTTACTTCTAGTAGTTCTATTGAGTTATTTTCTTTGTTTTAGAGATAGAGGATGGGAGAGAAAGACAGAGAAACATTAATTTGTGTTCTACTTATTCATAATTATTGGTTTATTCTTTTTTTTATTTTTCAGAGGCAGAGATAGACAGGGACAGACAGACAGGAACGGAGAGAGATGAGAAGCATCAATCATCAGTTTCTCGTTGCGACTTCTTAGTTGTTCATTGATTGCTTTCTCACATGTGCCTTGACTGTAGGCCTTCAGCAGACCGAGTAACCCCCTGCTGGAGCCAGCGACCTTGGGTCCAAGCTGGTGAGCTCTTTGCTCAAACCAGATGAGCCCGCGCTCAAGCTGGTGAGCTCGGGGTCTCGAACCTGGGTCCTTCCGCATCCCAGTCCAACACTCTATCCACTGCGCCACCACCTGGTCAGGCTATTGGTTTATTCTTATATGTACCCTGACTGGGGATAAAAACCACAACCTTGGCATGTTGGGTGATGCTCTAACCAACTGAAAAGTCTGGCCAGGCTATTCAGTTCTTTTCTAATCTTACACATTTTTTGTTTTTTATTCTCCATACATCTTCAAGAATAACTTTTATTTTAATTAAAGTGGTTAGCATAATATAGACTTCTTATAATTAAAATATTTGAAGTGCTTATAGGTTTATTTCTGTGTTCTATTTTTTTCTGCTGGCTCTCACTCATGGTTACATGTTTCCTTCTGAATACAGTTATTTTTGTATTCAAGTTAAAAACAAAAAAAATATATGAATAATTCTAAGAAAAATTAAACTTACCCTTTTCTGAGTTTCCTTTCTCATTTGTCTATTTACAAAATCCTATTGGTTTACCTCACTTTTTTATTTTGCTGATCTGCCAGAGTTATTTGAATAATCTAAATATTAATTATTTTGAGTTAAAATACTGCAAATAGCTTTTCCCTGTCTGTTATCTGCCAGCTTGTCTGTGCTATGTTCTAGTTCTGAAGTTGCAAAATTTGTTAATATTTATCTTACTTGTTTGTACTTTTAAAGTCTTGTTTAAGAAATTCAAACCAATAATAAGGTCATAAAGGTATTTTGACTTAGATTTATTAGTTTTTTTTCAATTAAAGTGTTTCAAATTTACCTTTTAGATCCATATAAAGTTTATATTTCACATTTACTTCCTAGAACCATATGAAGTTTGTTTTTGTATGGCATGAGATAGAATTCTGTTTCTTTATATTCACTGCTCACAAAAATTAGGGGATATTTTATCACTTCATATTCATTTTGAAATATCCCCTATTTTTTTTGAGCAGTATAGTTAGCCAGCCAATTTTCCCAATAACATTGTTAAGTAATCAATCTTCCTGCCCACTCCACACCCATCAATGATTTGACACCTCCTCTAACATGACCAAGTTATTTTATATAAAAGGATCTCATCCTGGATTTTTTTTTTTTTTTTGTGACAGACACAGAAAGAGAGACCGATAATGACAGATAGGCAGGAAGAGAGAGAGAGATGAGAAACATCAATTCTTCATTGAGGCTCCTTAGCCTCCTTAGTTGTTCATTGATTGCTTTCTCATATGTGCCTTGATGGGGGGGGTGCAGCAGAGTGAGTGACACCTTGCTCAAGCCAGCAACCTTGGGCTTCAAGCCAGTGACCTTGGGCTTCAAGCCAATGACATTTGGACTCACGCCAGTGACCACAGGGTCATGTCTATGATCCCACGCTCAAGCCAGTGACCCTGCACTCAAGTTGGATCAGCCCGTGCTCAAGCTGGCCACCTTAGGGTTTTGAACCTGAGTCCTCCGTGTTCCAGTCCGACACTCTATCCACTGTGCCACCACCTGGTCAGGCTCACCCTGGATTTATTCTACCTGGTACTCTACAAGTCTGTTTCTTATTATTCAAATAGGATATTCTTTTCTTATCTGTTTTTATTCTTATGCATAAAAATATATGATTTGATTCTTAGGACTCTGAGGGACAAAGAATGCCCAAACATTCTTTTTCATGATTTTATTACTGAAATGTCTATTTAAATGAAATACTCACAGTAAGCATGTCTGTTGGAACAAAAAAATAAAGCCAATAAAAATTGCATTAAACAAAAAAGAAGAAAGGTTCCTAAAGAAATTAGAATTTGTTTCACCTATTTCATGATTTCAGGTGAAATTCCACTTTACTACACCATGTAGCCCATCATATTTAGTTTTGTGAGAGAAACTATAGAAATGTATATGCACACTAGATCTATACCCATACTATATTCTAGTTATCAAAATCTCTTCTATAATCCTCCTTTGAACCATCTACTTGTAGATTTCAGACATATAATCTATAACACCATGAGTCATTCCTAAACTGTAGGCATAGACCCATTCCTTCTTTATGGATATCTGAAAGAGACTACTCAGTATTAAGATTTTCTTCTTTGGTTTTTAATATAGCCTTGTTTTTTTTCAAGTGTAAATAAAGAATCTGGTAATGTGAAGTTGATTCCAAATTAGTTTATACTTACTCAAAAAATCAATAGGAAAGTGAAATTTATTTCATTAACAGTTTGAATTTTCATTTCAATTTCTTAAGTTTAAAAAAAATCTGTATTCTGATAGAGGGCTACTTTACTCAGGATGATACTATGAACTACTTTCTAGTTTAGTAATGCACAATATAAAATACTACAGACACAATATATTAAAAAACAAGAACAGTAAAGGAGCAATATCAAGTTCCAGAACATTATAAGACTCCTTCCCCAAAACAGCATCAACTACAACAAAAAAGGAAATAATTTAAGAAACCAACAGTTTAAACACAGTCATTTTTATTCTGTCATAAATTCTTTTATTTTTTAAACTGTCACACTAAATAACAAAAAATAAGATATTTTAGTACTAAATATGGAAAGGTACATTTTTGTTTATAATTAAATTTTCCAAGAATAGTATGATAAAAATCCAAAATATTTTTTATTCAGATTCAAAGGCATTAAAATTTTGCTTTATATGTGCTTTGATAAAATGTCTAGAAGTTACATATATTGTGAAATTACTCTTAATACTTGTTTGAAACTCCAAATAATAACATAGTCTTGCATAACAATACCTTTATCACAACATAATTAGCAATGACTTAATATAACATTTTTGACTGAAAAAACGGGAAAATACACATATTTTCGTGTTATAATAGCCACTAATAAAGATTTTTAAAGGAACGGTAAAAGCGTGAGAAATAATGCATGCAACTACAGTAAAACTTAAACTCTATTGTGTACTGGCAAAAAGTATTCTCAGTCCAAAATAATAAATGATTAGATGTTTAAAATAAATTATTTCATTGAATATTGAATCCAAAGATATTACTAAAGTTCTCATTTTCCTCCACATTCCTACCAGTGTCATGAACAGGAAGATTGGGAATAACTGGCTTCAGAAATTTAAACTCATCTGTCTCGATACCTCCCGTCAGACACATCTCATACTGGTAGCTCTGGGACAGGGTCCCGGTGCCGCTGACATCCACCAGGTGACCCGGAAAGTGGCCCTCAGGCACCGAGCAGCCACCCACCCAGGCGGCCCTGCTCCGCCTGCACAGCCGCACCACGATGAACGCCAGCACCGAGAACAGGAAGAGCGACGACACCGACGCCAACGCGATGACCAGGTAGACGGTGAACGAGTCTGTCTGGACCGCGTCGGCCGCCGCTTTTAGCAGCGACAGGTAGGGCTGCGAGAAGCCGTCCACCAGCAGCACGTGCAGCGTGACGCTGGCCGAGCGCGGCGGCTCGCCGTTGTCCTTGACCAGCAGCAGCAGCCGGTGCTTGGCCGCGTCGCGCTCGCTCAGCAGCCGGGCCGTGCGCACCTCGCCGTTGTGCGCCCACACGCCGAACAGCCCGGGCTCCGTGGCCTTGAGCAGCTGGTACGACAGCCAGGCGTTCTGGCCCGAGTCGCCATCCACCGCCACCACCTTGCTCACCAGGTAGCCGGGCTCGGCCGCCCGGGGCACCAGCTCGGTGCAGGGCGCCGAGCCGTTCTGCGGCGGGTACAGCACGAAGGGCGCGTTGTCGTTGGCGTCCAGCACCTGCACGCGCACCAGCGCCTGGCTGCTCAGCGCCGGGGCCCCGCGGTCTGTGGCGCCCACGAGGAACTCGAACGCCTGCAGCGCCTCGAAATCCAGCGCCCTCAGGGCGAACAGGTGTCCGTTGTCCGCGTTGATGGACACCAGCGAGGCCAGGGGCAGGCTGGGGTCCTGGGGCGGCAGCAGCGAGTAGGTGACCTGGGCGTTGGCGCCCGCGTCTGTGTCAGTGGCGCTGACGCTGCCGATGTGCAGGGCGGGGCTGTTGTTCTCGCGGATGAAGAGCGTGTAGGAGGTTTGGGTGAAGGCGGGGGCGTTGTCGTTGACGTCAGAGACCAGCAATGTCATGTTGTGTTCGGTTCTTAGCCTGGGGGTTCCCATGTCGGTGACAGTGATGGTGATGTTATACTCGTCCCTCCTTTCTCTGTCTAGTGTTCCCTTCGTTTCCAATGTGTAGTAATTCTCAACTGAAGATTTTAACATAAATGGGAGGTCTTCTGGGATAGAACAACTTATTTTCCCATTGTCCCCGGAATCTCTGTCTCGAATACTAAAAACCATAACAACAATCTCAGGTGAATTTTCTGGAATTGGACTGGTAATTGATGACACGGCGACTTCAGGAGCATTGTCATTCACATCCATCACCTGAATTCTGACTGTCGATTTTCCAAAAAGGCCTCCCCTATCTGTAGCTTGTATGATTATTGAGTATGATTTAATTGTTTCAAAATCCAAGGATGCTGTTAAAATGACCTCTCCAGACTTTTGATTAATTTCAAATGTCTTGCGAATATCTTCAGAAGCATGGAAAAAACTGTACGATATTTCTCCATTCTTCCCTGAGTCTAAATCCCGAGCTGAGACCCCGACAACTTGTGAGCCTAGGACACTATTCTCCGGAATCTTCACCTCATAAAAGGGCTGCTCAAACTCCGGGGAGTTGTCATTAATGTCTACGACCACCACGCGAACGGAGGCAGTCCCGGACCTGGGCGGAGATCCTCCATCCAGAGCAGTGAGGATGAAACTGAGCTCAGACTGCTCTTCATAATCCAGCGCCTTGTCTAGAACTAACTCTGGGTATTTTCTATTGTCTGGATTGACTCTCATTTTGATGTGAAAATGAGAGTTGGAGCTTATTGTGTAGTTTTTTATAGCGTTGATGCCTACATCTAAATCCTTTGCACTTTCTAATAAGAACACCGCTCCGACAGGACTATTTTCTGGGATTTCTACGAGCATTTCTTTTTCCAAGAAGACGGGAGAGTGGTCATTTATATCCTTTACCTGGAGCTCAATCCGTGAAAACTGCAATGGGTTTTTCATTAATACCTGGAAGTGCAGAACACAGGGTTCGCTGGAGCCACAGAGCTCCTCCCGGTCTAGGACTTCGCCTAAAAGCAAATCCCCGGTGTTTCTGTCCAGCAGTAAACGGTGTTTGTTATCATTAGAGACCACCTGAGCCTCCCTGGAGAACAGCTCATCCACTTCCAGTCCCAGGTCCTTTGCTAAATTGCCTACCAAGCTCCCGTTCTGCATTTCCTCTGCCACCGAGAAGCGCCCAGACTCAGAGCCCGCCTGGGACATTTCCAGCAAAAAAAAAAGTAGGAGGACTTGCCTGATCCGCAGAGTGCCAGCTCCTCGGTTCTCCATAGCTCTTTTCCCCAAGTCTTCCTGCAGAATCATTTCAGCCCCACTTCGCCGTTCCGGGAAGGGAGCTTCTGCTATGTCCACCGAATCTTCAGAGGCTAAGAATTTTAGACCCTTTGAATAGCTTCTAGTTCACCTCTTTAAGGATTTCTCTTCCTGTTTTCCTAACGCTCCGTGTGCACTACACGTGATGACGTGTCCAGAACGTCATCCAGCGTAGTTCCTCCCCCGCGATATTATCCAGCAGCGCCACCATGCGTCTCCACAGATTATCAGTGTTTGAGGAAAGCTACCTAAATTCCATTCACCTAATATCGTTTTATTCACTGTGTTAAATGATTACGAATATATTGTATCTGCCATAAGTATTGATTTGTACTCTTTGTAGTTTGTGATGCCGTTAGTATTTGTTTTAAAGCATTTAAGTGTCTCTTCCCACTCTCCCAACAACCTAAAGTGTCCAGTTGTGGTGAATACAAAAATACAAGATAAAATTCCTGGGCCCCAGGAGCTTGTAATCTTTCTGAGAAGATTGAAAGCCTGCAACGAGGAGAGTATAAATGACACTGAGCAAAATCCCATCACTACTTGGCTTTCCTTAGGTGATAGAGAAAGGCAAAGTGTACATGAGTCATTTCAGAAGTCTATGAAACTAAATTAACCATGAGATGGGGCATATATAGATAGTTGTTTTAGCACAAAAAGGCATTTCAGTAGATTTTCTAGATATCAATAATTAGTGAACTGGAAGAAAATGAAGTAAGAGTTATTGGGGTGCAGCACATTATGTAAATTCGTAATTTAATTCTAGTTTCTCAGAATTTACCAAAATATAATACGTACACAAGCACAAACATACTAGTTTCACTTAAAGCAGAATTATTCCTACAATTGGCTTCTCTCAAGCTCCCAAACTTGATTCCAGCTATAATCATGATCATCTGCTTTCTCTTTCAGCCCAGAGTGAGAGATAATTTCTTTACCAATTATAAAACAAAATATTAGTTTTACTCTGACTAGACCCATTAAGTTTATACACCTGTTACTGAAGCCATCATTATTTCAAGAGATTTAGAATTATAGATGGAGATTTTAGTCTCAGATTCTGAAGATTTATATTTGGCCTTTTTTTTTAATCCTATCTGGGACCACCTCTTAAACTTAAGGTGGTTTGAATCCTAGCTGAAGGGCATAATGAGAGAGGTCATCTGGAATAGATGCTAGAAGCTCAGCAATGATGTGCACTATAGGAGGTCTCAAAAGTGTTCTCAAGAATAGATGGAAGAGCCCAGGCCAGGTAGCTCAGTTAATTAGAGCAGCATCCCAGATACACCAAAGTTGTGGTTTTGATCCCCAGTCAGGGCACATACAAGAAACAACCAGTGAATGCATAAATAAGTGGAACAACTAATTGATGTATCTCTTTCTCTCCCTTCTCTCCAACAACAACAGAAAAAAAAGAAATAAAGAAAGAAAAGATGAAAGAAAGATCTAACAAGTTTGCATTTTAACATGTTAAGTACAAATTACATTCTTAAAATACTAAGTTATATACATGGTTAAAAATCAATCACTACAAAAGGATAGAAATGGAAAAATAGGTGGATGGACTACACACAGCTATTCTTTCTTCTTTTAAAATACTCATTAATATGACAAAAATAATAAAAATGATATGAACTCAAAGACTAAGAATGTGCAATGAACACATATTTAATGACAGAAAGCAGATGGAAGGTCAGCTCAGTTAGCAGTTCCAAGAAATGTCTAAAGTATAGTTCTTGCATTGCAGGTAATCACAAGAAACCAGTGGATTTATCCCACACAGCCTCATTTAGGTAAAAGATTTGGAAGAACTAAGTATATAAGGAAACTGAAGTCAGTTAAGAACTAAAAGTAAGTTATTAGTTGAATGTACATATATAGGAGAGTTCAATGATCTGATCCTCCTATCCAACATAGACAGGAAAGAAACTCAGGGACAGAGAATGGGAAGTTTATTCTGTAGAGAAATTAAATGGGACTGTGTCTAGTTTTGGATATCCTAGGCAAAGTTGAGTGCATGTGGTGTGTGAAAGTAAAAATAGAAAGATTAATCAGAACTGCATCCTGAGTGGTGAGATTTCTAGACACTTTCAAAAAAATACTCTCCAATTGTAGGACACAAGGTATATGCCTGGTTCCTTTTCTAACTCTCTCTCACACATAGATATTGCAGAATTCTAATCTAGAGAATATGGAAAACTCAGATAAAAACATATACTGATATTTGAGGATTTTCCAAGGTAATAGCCCCTTCCTAGCATGGTTGCATTATAGAGAGAAGTCCTGCCATCAATAGGCCTTATATACTCACAAAGAGTTGAATGTCAGCACTATAATATTTCATCATTTAAAAAAATTTTAAAGACTTTTTTCATTTTAGAGAGGAGACAGAGAGAGAGGGAAAGAGAAGGGGCAAGGAGCAGGAAGAATCAACTCCCATATGTGCCTTGACCAGGCAAACCCAGGGTTTCGAACTGGTGACCTCAGCATTCCAGGTCAACACTTTATTCACTGCACCACCACAGGTCAGGCTCATCATTCTTAAATAACAGAAGAGAGCCAAGGACCATGGGATATTTGAGGAAATGCCTACAATGTGACATAAAAAGGCCAAAACCACCATACACACAAAAAATGAACAGTAGGAAACAGATATAATTGAGAAAACACTTTAAAATGTCTGATTAATATCCCCAGAGTAGTAAAATCTAATGAGCTATTTTTTTTGGGTATTTACTTTGTGCTATTGTTTAGTGCCACATATGTGTTTACCCATTTTATCTTAACAGTAACTGTATGCAATATGTATTCTTATTGTAAAAAAAGAATAGATTAGTGTTTAAGTTCCACTATTAGTTATATAATCTTGGGAAAGTTCTAACACCCCAGTATTATACTTTTTAAAATAAGTATAATAGTAATTTTTACTGTATAATGCATTTTTACAGAGTGCATTTAAAAATAAATTAATTATAGATGAGAGAAGATATTACATTTACAAATCTATAACAAGATGCTATGGAAAATAGCCAGAGAACCAAAGAGAGCTTTTACAAATAAATATTTTTAAATCCAGAAGAAAAATGTACAAGGATTGGATGACAAAATAATTGTCTGTAAAGTAGAGTAAGAGACAAAGAGAAAAGAGAAGAGAAAAAAGTTAGAGTATCAGAGATTCAATCCAAAATATCCAATATTCAACTACTGAGATTCTCATTAAAGTGAGAGTGTAGAAAATTCAAGGAAAAAATTAAGAAAATATAACAAGAAAATTTCTCAGAATGGAGTGATTGTCTCCAATGTTTTTCAACCAGTGTGCCGCGGCACACTAGTGTGACGTGAGACATGTCAGTGTGAGTATAAATACATTTAGAAACTATATTCTTTTTTTTTTTTTTTGTATTTTTCTGAAGCTGGAAATGGGGAGAGACAGTCAGACAGACTCCCGCATGCGCCCGACCGGGATCCACCCGGCACGCCCACCAGGGACGATGCTCTGCCCCTCCGGGGCGTCGCTCTGCCGCGACCAGAGCCACTCTAGCACCTGGGGCAGAGGCCAAGGAGCCATCCCCAGAGCCCGGGCCATCCTTGCTCCAATGGAGCCTTGGCTGCAGGAGGGGAAGAGAGAGACAGAGAGGAAGGGGGGGGGGTTGAGAAGCAAATGGGCGCTTCTCCTATGTGCCCTGGCCGGGAATCGAACCCGGGTCCCCCCCATGCCAGGCCGACGCTCTACCGCTGAGCCAACTGGCCAGGGCGAAACTATATTCTTAACTATATGTGTAATATGTACTATTAGAGTGTCATTTTGTAGGTGGTGTGCCCCAGGATTTTGTAAATGTAAAAAAATGTGCCACAGCTCAAAGAAGGTTGAAAATCACTGCTTTAGCAAGGTATACTCATGTGATCACATACATAAATAAATAGCTGACATGAAGGTATTTTCAGAATATGTGACAATTTTCCAATGTATTCACACACATAAAAAAAACATTAGAAGAGAAAAGAATCAGAATGGAATCATTCTTCTGAACAGCAACTCTATATGAAATCAGTAGAAAGAGCACTGCTTTCAAAATCTGAGGGAGCCATAGGTGGATATCTCAGCTGGTTGGAGCTTCCTCCAGAAGTGCAGAGGTTGCCAGTTTGATCCATGGTCAAGGTACAAATTGATATTCCTGTCTGTCTCTCTTATAATTTTCTTCTTTCACTAAAACCAATACATTTTAAAACATCTTTTTAAATCTGAGGAAAAATTATTTTCAACATAGAATTTTATACCCAGTTAAACTATCAACTGGAAAGAAAATAATGTTACCTTCACAAGACAAGGTCTCAAAAAATTTACATCTTCTGCATCTATTTTTATGAAGCTATTGACAGATATGTCAGCTAAATAAAGAAGTAAGATAAGAAAAAAGAACATACTGAATTTTGTAAAAGGGAACCAATACAGGAATGTATTAAAGAAAGAAAAGTCCTAGGGTGACTGCTTATAGAGCAACCAGTGTAAATGAAACAGATATAAAGGAATCTAGGTGAAAGATCTTAAGAATATAAATATAATTGATAGATATATGGCACATTTGAATATAAATTAATTGATATATAGCATATTTAAATATTTAAGGAAGCTTAATATTTAAATGAGAAATAATGTAAAATTAATAGCAGTAAATAGAAAATGATGCAAGTAAAACAATTATCAGCTCTAGGAAAAATATAATTATACTACATTAACATGTATTTTGAAATAATCTTAGCTATCTTGACAAAAACTATGAGTTTAACTTTAAAAACCCTATGACAACTCTACTGAAAGAACAGGAGAAAGGAAATGTGCACTGTTTGTATGTGTGTTTGTTAGTTGAAAAGTAAAAAAGTTAAATCCTTTTTAATCATAGGAAAAGGTGATTAAAAGTATAAGACTGAATGTCCAGATAGAGCAATATAAAGATATTACTTATATTGAGATCATTTCTAAAGAAACCACTCATAGAAGGAATCTGGAGCTTTTTGAATTTATAGTTTTTCTTTATAACTTTAGTTAATTTGATTTTTAACTTTGATAAATAAATTTGCAAAATAAAATGAAAAGCATCTTTCCAACAGTCCACCAATATTCTCACACTTAAAATTTCAAAATGATTGCATTTATAATCATTTTCATGCAGATTATTACATTTTGTTTGAATTATAAGACATGTTCTGTTTCACATGTTAGCAAAAGTGACCATTAAAAGATATTGCATGGGCCCTGGCCGGTTGGCTCAGTGGTAGAGCATCGGCCTAGCGTGTGGAGGACCCGGGTTCGATTCCCGGCCAGGGCACACAGGAGAAGCGCCCATTTGCTTCTCCACCCCTCCGCCGCGCCTTCCTCTCTGTCTCTCTCTTCCCCTCCTGCAGCCAAGGCTCCATTGGAGCAAGGATGGCCCGGGCGCTGGGGATGGCTCTGTGGCCGCTGCCTCAGGCGCTAGAGTGGATCTGGTCGCAACATGGCGACGCCCAGGATGGGCAGAGCACCCCCCCCTGGTGGGCAGAGCGTCGCCCCTGGTGGGCGTGCCGGGTGGATCCCGGTCGGGCGCATGCGGGAGTCTGTCTGACTGTCTCTCCCTGTTTCCAGCTTCAGAAAAATGCAAAAAAAAAAAAAAAAAAAAATTGCATGAATAGTGTATGCAAAGAAAATGAAGTAATATCAACAAGAATATTATTGGAGTCCAATACCATTCACAAAATGTTTTATTTTTATCATGAGCAGAATACAGAAATATTTTTAAATGCTATAGTTTAAACTACATGACATGAATTTCTAACATGATTATCGTATTTCCCCATGTATAAGACAGTCCCATGTATAAGACGCACCTTAATTCTGCGGTCCGAAATTTGATTAAAAAAAAGTATTACATAAAGTTATTGAACTTAAGTTTTATTCATCATAAAATTCATGCAGCTCTTCATCACTGTCAAAACTCCCTATCATTAGCTTGTCCTTATCTTGATGACGAATCACTGTCCTCATATATTGCCTCGCCGTCAGTTCCATCTATGGTATTTGAAATGTCACACTTCTTAAAAAATCTACAACCACTGTATAAGACGCACCCAACTTTTAGACTCCAAATTTTTTGAAAAAGGATGCGTCTTATACATGGGGAAACACGGTAAGTAGAACGTTAGAATAATGTCAGAAGTGCAGGCATGTCTTTTTACACGGAGGAAGTACAATAGAAGGGTGGATAGAATAGTGAGATGCAGTCTCTGAGATACTATAATATACTAGACAGTAATCAAAACCTTAGTTTTCTAGAATGAGAAATAATAATAACTAAATGTCCTTGTACATTTGCAAAGAATCTAACCTTTTAACTATTATTTAGAAATGGACTAATTAAAGCCAACTGTTGATTAATGCACAATAATGAAATAATGTAAAAACATATCTAGCACTTTAAAATTAGGCTGAAGTTGCATAATAATTTAACGCAAACTTTTAAAACTAAATGAATATTGACGTGATTGTATAACAATTAAAGTAACATAAAATATTTTAAAATTTTTACTAAAAATTAAATCCTGAGCTGTTTCCAAAGGTGGGTTTTTTATCACTATTCCCCTCAGGGCCCTGATCCTGAATATTGGGGAGAATTGGCTTCAAAAACTTGAACTCGCTTGTCCCTGAGCCTCCCATCAGACACACCTCATACTGGTAGCTCTGGGACAGGGTCCCCGTGCCACTGACATCCACCAGGTGGCCCGGAAAGTGGCCCTCAGGCACCGAGCAGCCACCCACCCAGGCGGCCCTGCTCCGCCTGCACAGCCGCCCCGCGACGAACGCCAGCACCGAGAACAGGAAGAGCGACGACACCGACGCCAACGCGATGACCAGGTAGACGGTGAGCGGGTCGGCCTGGGCCGCGTCGGCCGCCGCTTCGGGCAGCGGCAGGTAGGGCTGCGAGAAGCCGTCCACCAGCAGCACGTGCAGCGTGACGCTGGCCGAGCGCGGCGGCTCGCCGTTGTCCTTGACCAGCAGCAGCAGCCGGTGCTTGGCCGCGTCGCGCTCGCTCAGCAGCCGGGCCGTGCGCACCTCGCCGTTGTGCGCCCACACGCCGAACAGCCCGGGCTCCGTGGCCTTGAGCAGCTGGTACGACAGCCAGGCGTTCTGGCCCGAGTCGCCGTCCACCGCCACCACCTTGCTCACCAGGTAGCCGGGCTCGGCCGCCCGGGGCACCAGCTCGGTGCAGGGCGCCGAGCCGTTCTGCGGCGGGTACAGCACGAAGGGCGCGTTGTCGTTGGCGTCCAGCACCTGCACGCGCACCAGCGCCTGGCTGCTCAGCGCCGGGGCCCCGCGGTCTGTGGCGCCCACGAGGAACTCGAACGCCTGCAGCGCCTCGAAATCCAGCGCCCTCAGGGCGAACAGGTGTCCGTTGTCCGCGTTGATGGACACCAGCGAGGCCAGGGGCAGGCTGGGGTCCTGGGGCGGCAGCAATGAGTAGGTGACCTGGGCGTTGGAGCCCGCGTCTTTGTCAGTGGCGCTGACGCTGCCGATGTGCAGGGCGGGGCTGTTGTTCTCGCGGATGAAGAGTGTGTAGGAGGTTTGGGTGAAGATTGGGGCATTGTCATTTATGTCTGAGACCAGCACGTTTATGTTGTATTCAGTTTTCAGCCTGGGGGTTCCCATGTCTGTGACAACGATGGTGATGTTGTACTCTGCTTGACTTTCTCTGTCCAGAGCTCCTTCTGTCATTAGAAGGTAATAATTCTCCACAGAGGGTCTCAGAAGGAATGGCAGATTTTCTTGAATGTAACAAACTATTTTTCCATTTTCTCCAGAGTCTCTGTCTTTAATCCTAAAAACAGCCAGTGTGGTCTGAGGAGAGTTCTCAGGAACATGATTAGAAAGTGATGACATGATCAGTTCAGGGGGATTGTCATTGGTGTCTAACACCTCAACCAAAACTATACATTTTGCAGAAAGACCCCCACCGTCGATTGCCTGTATATTTATTTTATAAGACTTTACTAGCTCATAATCAAGCAACATTCTAAGAATTATTTCCCCTGAAAAAGAATTTATTTGAAAGGTTGTTCGAATATCTTCAGAAGCATCAAAAAATGAATAGGATATGTCTGCATAGACTCCAGAGTCTACATCTGCTGCAGAGACTTTAGTAATAATAGAACCTACTGGGCTGTTCTCTGGAGCCTGGGTCTGGTAGATAGCCTGTGAAAACCGTGGGGCATTGTCATTGACATCCAGGATTACAACACGTATAGTGGAGGTCCCAGACCTAGGTGGAGACCCACCATCAAGTGCTGTGAGTGTTAAACTTAGCTCTTGCTGCTTCTCTCTATCCAGTGCCTTTTCTAACACTAGCTCTGGATATAGCATGCCTTCATCACTGTCACCAATTTTAACACGGAAAAAAGAATTTGGGTTGATGGTATAGTTCTGGATACCATTAAGTCCTTCATCTGAATCTTGTGCTCTTTCTAGTTGAAATGTTGTCCCTTCAGCTGTATTTTCTGGTATTTTAAAGACTGTTTCTTTGTCCTGAAACACTGGTGAATGATCATTTACATCCCTGACCCTCAGCTCAGCCCGGTAAATCTGAAAGGGGTTATCCATTAAAATTTGGAAATACAACATACAGGGCTCTGTGAAGCCACACAGTTTCTCCCGGTCTAGTTTCTCATTTGTGAGCAAATCCCCAGTATGAGAATCCAGGAGCAAGTGTTGTTTGTTATCATCAAAGACCACCCGGGCTCCCCTTGCAACCAGCTCCTGGTCCCCTAGCCCCAGATCCTTTGCCAGATTGACCACAAACAATCCTCTCTCTGTTTCCTCTGTCACCGAATATTGTCCAAACCCAGATTCTGCCAAAGATACTCTCCAAAACAGAAAGAGAAACAGGACTTGCCTTTGTCTTGGGCAGCGCAAGCCTCCTGCCTCCATAGCTTCTTCTGAACACACGTTTAGTTGATACTGGTCACAATCACAGCTCCCAGCACAAAGAAACAGCAATTGCAAACCCTAGAGCTATGCAATGTAGTAGCAGGAGTCTGGGGTTTTGTTTTCTTCCCCAAAATCTTGAGCAGCTATGGCTTTTCTTTCAGCCTGTCTGCTACGTTCTTCCTTTTTCTGTTAGTGACTTCTGCAGCATTCTCAATTCAATTCTTTATTTCATCTTTTTAGCCTGCAGCGCCACCGCCTGGCATCCAACAGACTCAAATGGCTGTAGTTAATTTGTGCATGGTATATATTTATATTTATAAATATCTTCCTTAGTGGCTCATTTTAAAGTTTCATTTCTCTTTTGTAAAGTATAATGTATAGACTTGTTCACGTTGTTGAGATTTTTCACTGCTTCATGGAGAAAATAAAAAATTTAACAGTTGTAAAAAGAATGTTCTAGCACTTAAATATGTGCACCTCATTGTGTTATATTTTGTTCTGTACTAGGATTTTCACTCCTGAAACCACTTCCCTGCAATGTCAAAAACGAAAAGGAAAATTGTAGTAACATCTGAGACCACTGAAATTATAGGTTTTCCTTCTCCAGAAACATTGGAGATAGGAATATCAAGAATCGATCAAAGGAACTTGTTTCACATCTTCTTAAACAAATTCCTCAAAGCCTAATTACATTGCCTAAATAGAGTCATCACTGTATAATCCAGAAGTAACTGTTTCAGTTTTCTCTCCTCTGTGCTCCCATAAGAGCTTTTATAACTGCCCTGTAAATATTATTGCTTTCTGTTTCATGTCAATCTGTCCCTACTTAAGGGTGGAAACTATGTCTTTGTCATCTTTGGTTGGCAAATCAGACACTAAATGCTTGCTGTATTCAGGCATACATAAATAAACCTTTGAGTGAAATAAAAACAAATTTCAGTACTTTTAAATCCTTATTGTTTAAAAATTGTATTCTTTCACTTATTATTTGCCATTTCTGTTCCCTTTTATAACTGTCTTTGTTTTTCTTACATTACCTTTAGATTTACTTGCAGAATTAAAGAAGGGCAGACATTTATTTTAGGACACGCCCTCAGGCCCTGGCCAGTTGGCTCAGTGGTAGAGCATCATTCCGTCATGTGGAAGTCCCAGGTTCAATTTCTGGTCAGGGCACACAGAAGAAGTGACCATCTGCTTCTCCAACCTTCACCCTCCTCCTTCTCTCTTTCTCTCTCTCTTTCCCTCCTGCAGCTATGGATTGAATGTTTTGAGCAAGTTGGCCCTGGGTGCTGAGGATGGCTCCATGGCCTCACCTCAGGCATTAAAATAGCTCGATTGAGGTTGTGAAACAACAGAGCAGTGGCCACAGATGGCAGAGCATCACTCTGTAGGGGGCTTGCCAGGTGGATCCCAGTCAGTAGGTCAGTCGGGGAACATGCAGGAGTCTGTCTCCCTGCCTCCCTGACTGTCACTTAATAAAAATAAATAAATAAGGTCTCCCTTAATTAAACTATAGTGGTATCTAATTTCTCTTCATCCAAAAAGGGAGAATAGACCACACTAATATCTATCTTAACACCACTGAAAGTAAGAACAGCATTATAACATCTCAAATAGAATTTTATTCAAAGGCCTAATATCTAGCTCTATTTTTCTAACAATAAGTAAGAGATACAGAATAAGTTCAAGTATATTATACAGAAGAAGGGCTAGATACTGCCCAAAAAACCCCACAAAACACTCTAATGGTTGACTATAAAAGCTACACTATATAAACCTCTGCCTGATGATTTCTACAGTTTTTTTGCCCCTCAACTAAATGGGACTGTACTGTTGGCCATTAAAAACTTAATATGGATTTCTGATTTTTTTCTTATAGAATTGAAGGTAAAAAATCACTTAATATTTCTATATGGTGCTGTAAAATGCCCGAAACGTGCTCCCCCCCTCCAAACATAAACACATTTGTTATCTTTTAATGCTGTTTCTTCTTATTTTCAGATAAAGCTGATTAGATATTTATTCATCATATCATAACAGATATATTACATGTTAAATGAGCAGCTATCAGTTCAAGGAAAATAAATCTCTTTTAAAAAGTAACATAGTTAAGAAAATTGCTATAAAAACCAAGGATGACAAACCAACAACAAATACCAGTTTTAAAATGAAAATAGAAGTATCAGAAAATAAATATACAGATCACAAGAACAGATTATTTTAATAATTGAAGTTGTAGAATAAGGAGAACTAAAATGAAAAATGTAAATAGAAAGTCAATAATGACACTTATAGGATGGAAAAATTTAATGATATGTATTTTTAAGGTAAAGGCTATTTCATTAATTGGAAGTCCATTGAGAAATAATTCACTGTTCTAAAGTATGAGGACGAGAAAACTTCTGAACTTCAGCATAACATTGGGAATTGAGGGTAAATTAAATAAAGAAAATTAAAGTATCTATTGATGGTGGGCACAAACAATTTAGTTAGTTGACAAAATATATTGTCTTTATTAAATAAGTTCCTATCAATAGTTAAATTCTAAAGTTATTCTAGAAGGAGAGATTTTTTTCCCCCATTTTACTCCCCATGCTCTAGTATGTGAGATTAGGAATAATTGGTTTTAAAACTTTAACTCACTGGTCCCTGAAACGGTAGTGTGTAGTCAGACACACTACAATATCCCCAGTTTGCCAAGAATAATAAAAGAATAATAAAAGGTTAAATGTTTAAAACTTAAAAAAATTATTGGATGTTGAATCCAAAGCTATTCCTAAAGTTCTCATTTTCTTCCACATTTCTACCAGTGTCACGGACGGGAAGATTGGGGATAATTGGCTTCATAAATTTAAACTCCTCTGTCCCAGTACCTCCCATCAGACACACCTCATACTGGTAGCTCTGAGACAGGGTCCCCGTGCCACTGACGTCCACCAGGTGGCCCGGAAGGTGGCCCTCGGGCACCGAGCAGCCACCCACCCAGGCGGCCCTGCTCCGCCTGCACAGCCGCCCCGCGATGAACGCCAGCACCGAGAACAGGAAGAGCGACGACATCGACGCCAACGCGATGACCAGGTAGACGGTGAGCGGGTCGGCCTGGGCCGCGTCGGCCGCCGCTTCGGGCAGCGGCAGGTAGGGCTGCGAGAAGCCGTCCACCAGCAGCACGTGCAGCGTGACGCTGGCCGAGCGCGGCGGCTCGCCGTTGTCCTTGACCAGCAGCAGCAGCCGGTGCTTGGCCGCGTCGCGCTCGCTCAGCAGCCGGGCCGTGCGCACCTCGCCGTTGTGCGCCCACACGCCGAACAGCCCGGGCTCCGTGGCCTTGAGCAGCTGGTACGACAGCCAGGCGTTCTGGCCCGAGTCGCCGTCCACCGCCACCACCTTGCTCACCAGGTAGCCGGGCTCGGCCGCCCGGGGCACCAGCTCGGTGCAGGGCGCCGAGCCGTTCTGCGGCGGGTACAGCACGAAGGGCGCGTTGTCGTTGGCGTCCAGCACCTGCACGCGCACCAGCGCCTGGCTGCTCAGCGCCGGGGCCCCGCGGTCTGTGGCGCCCACGAGGAACTCGAACGCCTGCAGCGCCTCGAAATCCAGCGCCCTCAGGGCGAACAGGTGTCCGTTGTCCGCGTTGATGGACACCAGCGAGGCCAGGGGCAGGCTGGGGTCCTGGGGCGGCAGCAGCGAGTAGGTGACCTGGGCGTTGGCGCCCGCGTCTGTGTCAGTGGCGCTGACGCTGCCGATGTGCAGGGTGGGGCTGTTGTTCTCGCGGATGAAGAGCGTGTAGGAGGTTTGGGTGAAGGCGGGGGCGTTGTCGTTGACGTCTGAGACCAGCACGGTTATGTTGAGCTGGGTTTTCAGTCTGGGGGTCCCCATATCGGTGACTGTGATTGTGATGTTGTACTCGGCTCTTTCTTCTCTGTCTAGTGCGCTCTTCGTCACCAAGGTGTAAAAATTTTTGACTGAAGGTTTTAGAAGGAAAGGAAGGTAATCCTGGATAGATGAAATAGTCTTCCCATTGTTCCCAGAGTCAGGATCTGAAACACTGAAAACAGCAACTACAGTCTCAGGCGAGTTCTCTGGGATGGGGCTGGTCAGTGCAGAAATGGTCACTTCTGGGGCATTATCATTGACATCCACCACTTGCAGGAGAAGAGTGCATTTTCCTGAAAGACCTCCCCCATCAGTGGCCTTGATGTCCACTTCATAAGACCGAAGTGTTTCAAAATCTAATTCTTTTCTCAGTCGAATTTCTCCTGTCATAGGATTTACCTCCAAAGTTTTGGTAATATCTTCTGAGGGCCGAAAGAGTGAGTATACTATATTTCCATTGACTCCGCTGTCTAAATCGCTGGCAGAGACAGTGACAACCAGGGAGCCTGCATTGCTGTTCTCAGGAATATGCACCTTGTAAAGAGGTTGCCTAAACTCTGGGGAATTGTCATTGTTGTCCACTACTTCAATGCGCACCTGAGCAGTCCCATAACGTGGAGGAGAGCCACCATCCAGCGCCGTCAGGGTTAATGCGATTTCTGGCTCCTCCTCCCGATCCAGCTCTTTGTCCAACACCAGCTCTGGGTATTTTCTGCCATCGCTGCGGTTGTAGGTTAGAACTTGAAAATGGGGGTTGGGGCTGATTTTATAGTTCTGAACATTGTTGCTTCCTACGTCCAAGTCCAGAGCATTACTCAGAGGGAATGACATTCCTAGAGGAGTATTTTCTGGTATTTTTAGAATCATTACTCTCTCGCTGAACATGGGAGAATGGTCATTTATGTCTTCCACCCTTAGTTCAGCCTGAAATATCTCTAAGGGATTGTCCATTAGCACTTGGAAATGTAGTACACAAGGCTCAGTGGAACCGCATAACTCCTCACGGTCCAGTTTCTCATTTATGAGCAAATCCCCAGTCTGAACCTTGAGCTGCAAATGCTCTTTGTGCCCCTGAGAAATGATCCGGGCCCCGCGGGTGGACATTTCTGTCAACCCCAATCCCAGGTCTTTTCCTAGATTTGCCACAAAGAACCCTCTCTCTGTTTCTTCCACTACTGAATAGGGCCCTAAATCGGCTCCCACCCCAGGCATGCTCAGCAAAACAAAGAAAACAAAGACTTGCCTTTGTCTTTGATTGTGCATCCATCCGATCTCCATTGCTCCTTCCTGAAAATTTGGTTCACAGGAGCTTCCAGTATGTATGCTCAAGATCCTAGCAGCCTGGTCCTGCAGTCCAGAATGGCAAAACTATGCAGAAAATGGGTTTTTAAGGTGGTTTCACACTTCCTTTTGCTCTGTGTGGGAAAGCTATTCTTAAGCTTCCAGGCAGCCTGAAACTGTTTGGCAGAATACGAGAGCTGTGTAGGCAATTCCATTTTCCATCATTTGACCTGCAGCACCACCATGCGTTCTTACTGAGTCTCACATGTTCTGTTTTAACATTGGGTACAAAATTCTATTACTGTATGTAGAATAAATTGCGCAAATAGTGTTCTGTATTATCAAACGCTGAATTCTATTTTCATGCAGTTTCTGTATGTTCAGATAGAACTTTGTGTTGTTGTACAGGAGAACTATAGAAAGCAAACCCAATTATGTTACTGTTTAAAGCTGTTGAGGGATTTGATGAAATAATTTAATTAACATTTAAGCTGAAAATATACATTTAGGAGCAGAACTTTTTCAAAGTAACCTTGAGCCAGCTTCACAAGTACCTGTTTTTCACGGTACATATTATAGAATTACAAATGACTAAACACTGCAAAACTGCAATCAGTGGTAGTTCTAAAGAGAGTGTTTAACCAATGCCCTATCTGAGGTAGATTACTTCTCCTCTGTGCAATGCCTAAGTGTGGAAACTGTGAGGTTTTGCAATTTAAAATTTATTTCCCGAATTAAAAGTTCTGAAGCTCATGCCTTGCCAAAATTTTGAATTCTCTTTTTTAATTATCATGGCTTAAATGATTTTTTTTAAAAAAGAACTTTAATGAAATATAATTCACATACAATTTACAGTGTATAATTTAGTTGCTTTTAGAATATTCAGAGTAATAGATCTATCACCACAGTCAATTTTAGGTCATTTTCATTACCTCAACACCCCCATAGTCTCTAGCTATCACCCTCTTATCCCCCCAGCCCTCCTCCTCACATCCTATCAAATACTAATTAATTTTCTGACTTCTCTATCCTAGACTGTCATACAAATGGAATAAAACAATAT
The DNA here is from genome assembly GCF_036850765.1 of Saccopteryx bilineata. Lineage (NCBI taxonomy): Eukaryota > Metazoa > Chordata > Mammalia > Chiroptera > Emballonuridae > Saccopteryx > Saccopteryx bilineata. Next base: position 166,650,154 of record NC_089493.1, on the reverse strand, counting down.
GTGGACTTTTGTGACTGTCTTCGTTCCCTTTCCATGTTTTCAAGGTTCATCCAAGTTGTAGCATGTGTCAGTATATCATTTGTTTCTGTGGTAGGATGAGTCCACTGTATAGATATATCACATTTTGATTATCCATTCCACTGTTGGTAGACATTTGAATTGTTTCTGCTTTTTGACAATTATGAATAATGCTGCCATAAAAATTCATATATAAGTGTTTGTGTGGACATATATTTTCATTTTTCTAGGAGTAGAATTGTTAGATCATATAATATCTTTAATGTTTAATTGAGTAACTGCCAAATTGTTTTTCAAAGCAGCTGCACCATTTCATATTCCCACCTGCAGTGTATCAGTACTTTGATTTTTTCACATCCTCCCAACATTTACTATTCTGACATTTTTATTCCAACCACCCTAGTGGGTGTGAAGTTACATCTCATTATGATTTTAATTTGCTTTCTCTAATGAGTAATGATGTTAAGCATCCTTCCATGTGCTTATAGGCATTTATGTCTCTTCCTTGGAGGAGTGTCTGTTCAGATCTTCATTTTTAACTGCATTTATTAGTCATTTTTAATTGAGTTTTAAGAGTTTTTTGGTTTTTTTTTGTATTTTTCTGGAGCTGGAAACGGGGAGAGACAGTCAGACAGACTCCCGCATGCGCCCGACCAGGATCCACCCGGCACGCCCACCAGGGGCAACGCTCTGCCCACCAGGGGGTGATGCTCTGCCCCTCCCAGGCATCATTCTGCCGAGACCAGAGCCACTCTAGCGCCTGGGGCAGAGGCCAAGGAGCCATCCCCAGTGCCCGGGCCATCTTTGCTCCAATGGAGCCTTGGCTGCGGGAGGGGAAGAGAGAGACAGAGAGGAAGGAGGGGGGGGGTGTGGAGAAGCAAATGGGCGCTTCTCCTATGTGCCCTGGCCGGGAATCGAACCCGGGTCCCCCGCATGCCAGGCCGACGCTCTACCGCTGAGCCAACCGGCCAGGGCGAGTTTTAAGTGTTTTTTATATGTTCTAGATGCAAGTCCCTTATATTTGTATTGTTTTATTCAGTTTTTCCATTTCTAATATTTGAATTGAATTTCAGTGGAAATTTATGATGTCTTCACCCATTCAATGTCTTTGTTGATTTTTAGAAGTTTCTTAATTACCTTGTTTGGGGTCAAAACACCTAATTAATGAGTCCTAACCTCCTTGTATAATGACCTTTATGTGCCTTCCTTTGGCCATAAGTGGTACAACTAGTTTGGATCATTTCCTTCCCAGCAGCCAAACTGTAGTAGGCAGAGTAATGGCCACCCATACAAAGATGTCCACACCCTAATTCCCAAAATCTGTAAATATGTTATATTATATAATAAAGGAAACTTCACAGATATCAGTAAGCTGAGGACCTTGTAAAGCAGTGGTCTCCAACCTTTTTTGGGCCACGGACTGGTTTAATTTCTGACGGACCGGTCAGAAAATATTTTCACAGACCGGCCTTTAGGGTGGGACAGAAAAACGCATAAAATAAAATTATGCGACTGGCGTAAAAACTGTGGTATTTTAAAATATAATTGTCTGACTTACGATATTTATTGGGCTAAGTTAAAGGAAGAACGAGCATGTCCTCATTATTCAGGCTGTATTTAAATTTATTATTCTGACAACATTTCATGTCTGACATCAATGTGTAATATGATAGGTTCAGGTTCGCTACCAATCATGAACCTATGACAATAAAAATAAACATGAATCCACTGTGTACTCGTATGCAACTTTATTAGAAGTATCTTCTTAACATCGCACCAACAACATAACATGAGTAACATCCTCTCTGCCTCCAAACACTTTCCAGTCACTATGGTAACATTTAAACATGCCATAAGATACAACACAAAAACAAATATAAAGTGCATGAAAAATATAACTCACCATTGTTATGAATATTGTAAGTTAAGGGTTATTTTTTATAATGTTTATATAGAATGAGAGATAGTAGCCTATCTCTCAACAACCATAAAGCTAAATCAATGGGAGCCCTGAGCTTGTTTCTCTGCAAGAGACGGTCCCATCTAGGGGTAATGGGAGACAATGACACCCGAAGTGTGTTGCTTATTTCCAGTCTATTCCGTAATTTTGTTTTGGTTGCTGTCACTGCAGAAAATCCCGCTTCACACAAATAGGATGTCGGAAATGGTAACAGGGTTTTTCGTGCTTTTGTGGTGATCTCGGGGTATTCTGCCACGACTTTAATCCAGAACACCAGCAGAATTGTAGTCTCAAACATATTTTTAAGGCTGTCATCATTTGCGATCTTCAGTAGTTGATCCTCTTCTTGCATAGACACGCTGGATTCACCTGGTTTGTTGACAAATGGATCGCGGATCCATTCCTTGGCAATTCGTGGGTCTTTTGTGGTTAGGAAGTAGCATTCAATCTCTTTTAAAAGCAAATACATGTGATCATGCACCAGCTGGGACAATGAAGGCTTGGGCTCAGTCTCTTCGAAAATTCCCGTGAATGTTTGAAACATGTCAAATATACCTCTGTTCATGCATTGTCCCCACAAATACAGTTTGGCTTTAAATGCAGCTACTTTATCTGCCAACTTGAAGACAGTTGTCATTTTCCCCTGAAGTGACCGATTGAGTTCATTGAGGAGGTTAAATTAAATATGTTGCACAAGTAAGCGAGTTTTGCAACCCATTCCTCATCACTGAAATGTGCTGCTAGCGGTGACTTTTTTTCTGAGAGAAATCTCTGCAGTGGCTCTCGTAATTCAAATGCTCTGGCCAGGGACCTCCCTAGGGACAACCATCTTATTTCTGTGTATAAGAGAAGATGTCTGTGCTTTGCATTCATTTCCTCACAAAGCTGCTCTAACAGGCGCGAGTGAAGGGCGTGTGCTTTGATGTGGCTAATAACTTTAACGACATCAACATCATTCAATACGCTGTTACGTTCTGGTGGTATATTTCGGCTAGCCAGCATTTCCCTGTGAATGACACAATGCGTAGACTTGCATTCAGGTGCAACCTCCTTAATCCGAGTAGTTAAACCAGGCATCCTTCCAGTCATGGCAGTAGCTCCATCTGTGCATATGCCAACACAAAAAGACCATTTCAGTTTTTCTGATATATAGTCATCCAGCGATTTAAATAGTTCTGCGGCTGTGGTTTTGGTTGGCAATGATAGTGCACATAACATATCCTCATGCACAACCTCTTGATAAAGATAATGCATGTAAACAAGTAGCATTGCCTTGTTGCCAATATCTGTAGATTTATCAACCTGGAGAGCATACCACAGTGATTTATTAATCCTTTCCAACAATTGTGATTCAATGTCCTCTGCTATTTCCTCAATGCACCCTGTGACGGTGGTAGCCGAAAGAGGCATCTGTGCTATCTTTTTAACCGCAGCCTCTCCTAGAAGTTCACAACAAATGTCTTTAGTGGCTGGAAGGATCAATTCTTCACCAATGGTGAATGGCTTCTTAGCCTTAGCAATACAATTAGCCACCAAGTATGATGCTCCCAGTGCACTCGCATTTACTGATGTAGTGGCCACCAGTAATTGTTTCTGTCCTTCTTGTTCATGCTTTTTTCTTTCGAAATACTCAGAAGGTTTGTCTTTTAAAATAGGGTGCTTGGTCTCCAAGTGCTGAAGCAGTTTCGAAGGCTTCATTGCCTCATGACAACTTGCCGGTTGTCACATATTATGCAGAGCAGCACTGCTGTGCAAGAATCACCAGTTGCAATAAATCCATAAGTCAAGTAGGACTCCTGGTATTGTCTGTTAAATGAAGCCTTCTTTTTCTTTGAGGTCATAGGTTCTTCTGTCTCCTCACTGGCCCTTTTCCACTTGGCAAAAAAAAAAAACTTTTCATGAAATTTTGTTTCTCACTCATTTTGCTAGTTTATGGGTTTAATTTTAGCAGTAACGTATCACATGACCGAGACCAGCATCAAGAGTGAGTCTTAGATGGATGTAACAGAGGGAATCTGGTCATTTTTAAAAAATAAAACATTGTTCAGACTTAAATATAAATAAAATGGAAATAATGTAAGTTATTTATTCTTTCTCTGCGGACCGCGTCCCAGGGGTGGGGGACCACCATTGTAAAGGGAAAGTCATCCTGGATTATCTGGGTGGGACAGAACCTTTCCTGGCTATGCTCAAAGGGAGATATGGCTACAAAAGAATAGTGAAAGAGATACAATGCTGCCAGCCTTGAAGATGGAATAGTGGGATATTAGTAAGTGAAGTAGGCAGCACCTAGAAGGTAGGAAAGATGAAGAAATGGTTTCTCCTCTAGGGCCACCAGAAAGAAATGCATGCCTCCTGATACCTTGATTTTAGCCCAGTAAGACCTAAACTTAAAATGTGGCCCATAGAGCTGTAAGATAATATATTTTTATTGTTTCAAGTAACTGGTCATTTTTTATAGCAGCAAGAGAAACCTAGTACATAACACAAGCATAGATTCTCATGCACCCATCAGCTGAGTCAACAAAATTTCATCAATACACAAGAATAGTATTATCGCCAATAAAATGATGGACAGTGTCTAGTATAGTTCTGGTGAACCATTCTTTAAAATAAATTTGTTGGTAGCCCCTGACATCTTTCTTCAGCATACTTTTAAAGAGGAGTTGTCAACAACATATGGTTAATGTTAAAAGGAAATAACTGGCCTGACCTGTGGTGGCGCAGTGGATAAAGCGTCAACCTGGAAACGCTGAGGTTGCCGGTTCAAAACCCTGGGCTTGCCTGGTCAAGGCACATATGGGAGTTGATGCTTCCAGCTCCTCCCCCCTTCTCTCTCTCTCTCTCTCTCTCTCTCTCTCCCCCCTCTCTATAATGAATAAAAAATAAATAAAAATCTTAAAAAAAAAGCCTTAAAAATAAAAAAAGGAAATAACTGGAACCTACCTATATTTCTTATTAAAATTTAAATATCTCTAAATTATTTAGTGATAAAATTCCTCCACAAAGTTGTGTATAATTTTCTAAAATTATTTATTAGGATTAATACCAGAATACAACTTTTTTTAAAAAATGGTGTGCTAAAATAAATATAGTATATTTAGTTTGAATAAGAGATTTCCAAAGCAAGTTTCAACTTTCAAGAGGAAATGAAAATATATTTCAGGGGTGACAGAAAAATACTGAAGGGATAATATAAGAAATGAAAGAAATACAACCATAGGATAATTCTACTCCCAATTCAGGGCATTCATTTTTACAATAAGTGTAATATCTTAAGAATGTACAGGAAGATATTTGGACTGATTCATTTATAATAAAGACCAATTGTGGTGCCTGACTGAGCTTAGATAGGTCAGTGCTTCTATAAGAACTTTCAGTTTATTTGTTCAGGGTGGTGTGGCCATTGGTATAGAAACAAATACAAACTACAGACCCAAAGTTACATTTCTACATAGAAATGTAATTCATGGAATAGATGGATTTCACTTCCTTGCTTAGGAAGACAATGCTACCAGTTAACACCTGCCATTATAGCACATGAGTTAAGAAGTGGGGCACTCAACTAAAGTAGACTTAGAATATGTCTCAAAAAATTCCTTTTACGCCTGACCTGTGGTGGCGCAATGGATAAAGCATCGACCTGGAACGCTGAGGTCGCCGGTTCAAAACCCTGGGCTTGCCTGGTCAAGGCACATAGGGGAGTTGATGCTTCCTGCTCCTCTCTCCCCCTTCTCTCTCTCTCTCACTCTCTCTCCTCTCTAAAAAATTAATAAAAGAAAAATTGAAAAAAAGGATTTTTAAAAAAATTCCTTTTACTACTCTGATTTGAGAGCATGCTACTTAACCTTTCTTAGCTTCAGTTTCTCATATGTAAAAGAAGGGAATGATATACCAACTCTCATAGGTTTGGCAGAAGGTTAAAAAGATACTTAATGTAAAGCACCCTGTACATTACTCTTAATTAAATTAGAAATCAAAAAACAAAAGCTTAAAACAGATTCATTAGCTCATACTATACAGTTGAGATCTGTGTGGTTTACTAATTATGTAACATCTTAATGAAAAACCGTAATGTTAAAGGATTAAGATTGGATTTTACTGGAGGTACAACAAAACTGAAATTATGATAGCTTAAATAAGATAGAAGTTTCTTAATTTCTCAAGTAAAAATATTTAGAAGCAGTCAATCCAGAGATGACATACTGACTTCTTGATCATCAGGGACCCACATCTCCTTAAAGTTTATTCCATACTCACTGTCTTTAGCCATTATTTCCATTCTTACTGTTCTTTAAAGCCCAACACAGCTGACTTTGTTCCAACCATAACTTACACACTCTAAGTAGCAATGACTAGTTGGAAAAGAACAAAAAGGACCCCTTCCTAGATGAATCATCTCCCTTTAAATAGTTTTCTTGGAAGTTCTTCTACACCACTTGTATATACATCTCATTGGCTAAAACCTAGTCAGGTGCTCCATTCTAACTGCCAAGAGATTGGCAAAATGTATTCTTCTGAATAAACAGACTAATGCCCTCAATAAAATTTGGGATCTGTTAGAAAGTAGAAAAAAATGAATGAATATTGGCTGGCCACTGCATTGAGCACAGGTGCTCAATGTTTCTTAAATAGGAAAAGCCAGTTTCACTGCTCTGCTGTTTCATCTTACTGGATAAACACCATGTAGCTTCCCCCCTCCTTTGAATATCAATAAAGCTAAATAGAAAGCAATTAAAACAATTACATTAAAACTAACACTGACATATTAATGAAAGGAAGCACAATTAGCATGAAATTGTAAGAGGAAACAGTATCAAAGATAAGTAGTACTGGGAGAGAAGAATAAAGCAAGAGCCAAATTCTCCTGGCACCAGGGCTATTCTTCCTGGTTAGGCATACTTCTCCGTGAGTGTTAGTGCACTACTGCTCTTAGATACCTAACAGTTTAAAAACTAATTAAAAAATAAAAATCTTAAGAGACACAATCAATTCTATAGAATTTTTTTTTTAAGAATTTACTTCCTACTATTTTTTTCCTAACACATCCATAAGCTATTCAGGATCAAAGATTTTTTTCTTTACAACTATTGACTTCATCAGTCTTTTGAGAGGCAAGAAATAGGACCACTCATCTCTCACAGCAATGAAGAAAAGATAAGATACCATTCTTTAAAACAAAGGAATAATAAGAGACAGTTTGTAAAAAAGCTTAGTGTGATTTAAACGTTCATAATAGGTTGCCAGAAAAACCATCACCTTAAACTTACCAATTTAAAATATTTTTGAATAACATAAACAATTATTGTCACTGAATATTAAAGCTGAAGTCATTCCTAAAGTTGGGGTTTTCTTCTATTTCTGGACGAGGGTAATGGGCCCGGGAATTGGACATTATAGGCTTCAGAAACTTGAACTCGCTTGTCCCTGAGTCTCCCATTAGAGACTCCCAATATATTGTCTTTATTAAATAAGTTCCTATCAATAGTTAAATTCTAAAGATATTCTAGAAGGAGAGATTTTTTTCCCACTTTACTCCCCATGCTCTAGTATGTGAGATTAGGAATAATTGGTTTTAAAACTTTAACTCACTGGTCCCTGAAACAGTAGTGTGTAGTCAGACACACTACAATATCCCCAGTTTTCCAAGAATAATAAAAGAATAATAAAAGGTTAAATGTTTAAAACTTAAAAAAATTATTGGATGTTGAATCCAAAGCTATTCCTAAAGTTCTCATTTTTTCCCACATTTCTACCAGTGTCACGGACGGGAAGATTGGGGATAATTGGCTTCATAAATTTAAACTCCTCTGTCCCAGTACCTCCCATCAGACACACCTCATACTGGTAGCTCTGAGATAGGGTCCCCGTGCCACTAATGTCCACCAGGTGGCCCGGAAAGTGGCCCTCGGGCACCGAGCAGCCACCCACCCAGGCGGCCCTGCTCCGCCTGCACAGCCGCCCCGCGATGAACGCCAGCACCGAGAACAGGAAGAGCGACGACACCGACGCCAACGCGATGACCAGGTAGACGGTGAGCGGGTCGGCCTGGGCCGCGTCGGCCGCCGCTTCGGGCAGCGGCAGGTAGGGCTGCGAGAAGCCGTCCACCAGCAGCACGTGCAGCGTGACGCTGGCCGAGCGCGGCGGCTCGCCGTTGTCCTTGACCAGCAGCAGCAGCCGGTGCTTGGCCGCGTCGCGCTCGCTCAGCAGCCGGGCCGTGCGCACCTCGCCGTTGTGCGCCCACACGCCGAACAGCCCGGGCTCCGTGGCCTTGAGCAGCTGGTACGACAGCCAGGCGTTCTGGCCCGAGTCGCCGTCCACCGCCACCACCTTGCTCACCAGGTAGCCGGGCTCGGCCGCCCGGGGCACCAGCTCGGTGCAGGGCGCCGAGCCGTTCTGCGGCGGGTACAGCACGAAGGGCGCGTTGTCGTTGGCGTCCAGCACCTGCACGCGCACCAGCGCCTGGCTGCTCAGCGCCGGGGCCCCGCGGTCTGTGGCGCCCACGAGGAACTCGAACGCCTGCAGCGCCTCGAAATCCAGCGCCCTCAGGGCGAACAGGTGTCCGTTGTCCGCGTTGATGGACACCAGCGAGGCCAGGGGCAGGCTGGGGTCCTGGGGCGGCAGCAGCGAGTAGGTGACCTGGGCGTTGGCGCCCGCGTCTGTGTCAGTGGCGCTGACGCTGCCGATGTGCAGGGCGGGGCTGTTGTTCTCACGAATGAAAAAGGTGTAGGAGGTTTGGGTGAAGACGGGGGCGTTGTCGTTGACGTCTGACACCAGCACGGTTATGTTGTGCTGGGTTTTCAGTCTGGGTGTCCCCATGTCAGTAACAGTAATAGTGATGTTGTACTCTGCTCTGGTCTCTCTATCCATCGGTTTTTCTGTGACTAGAGTGTAAAAATTTTTCAAGGAAGATTTTAGAAAAAAAGGTAGGTTGTCCTGAATGGAGCAACTCATTTTACCATTATCTTCAGAATCCAGATCTGAAACACTGAACACTGCAACCACTGTCTCAGGGGAATTCTCAGGGATCTGCCTGGTAAGTGCGGACATGGTCACTTCTGGGGCATTGTCGTTCACATCCATGACTTGAGTCAGAACAGTGCATTTTCCAGACAAGCTTCCAGCATCTTTGGCCTCGATATTGACCTCATAGGACTGAATATCTTCGAAATCAAGTTGTTTTTTCAGTCGAATATCTCCTGTAATGGGATTGAGTTCAAAGGTTTTTCTAATCTCCTCTGAAGCTTGGAAAAGTGAATAGGAAATCTCGCCATTGGCTCCTGTGTCTACATCCGTAGCAGAGACCTTGACAATCAGGAAACCTATGGGACTGTCCTCAGGGATCTGTACTCTATAGAACGGCTGTTCAAATTCAGGGGCATTATCGTTGATGTCCACAACTTCGATGTAGATTTGAGCAGTGCCAGACAGGGGTGGAGAGCCACCATCCAGCGCTGTGAGGGTTAACCTGAGCTCAGGTTCCTCCTCACGATCCAATGCTTTGTTCAGCACCAGTTCGGGATATTTTCTGCCATCGCTGCGTTTGCGGGTGAGGACGTGAAAATAGGAGTTGGGACTGATTATATAGGTCTCAATATTATTTTGGCCTACATCTAGGTCCTGAGCGTTCTTCAGAGGAAGTGCAGTCCCAGTAGGACTGCTCTCTGATATTTTTAGCACCATATCTCTTTCCACGAATACCGGAGCATGGTCATTTATATCTATTACTTGTATCTCAGCTTGAAAAAACTCTAAGGGATTCTCTAGCAACACCTGAAAACGCAGCACACAGGGCTCTGTGTGACCACATAGTTCCTCGCGGTCCAGTTTCTCATTTAGCAACAAATCCCCTGTCTCCTGATCGATCTGCATATGCAGTTTGTTCCCTTTGGAAGTGACCCTAGCTCCTCGCCTGGTGAGTTCCCTCTGTCCCAGACCCAGATCCTTTGGTAAATTGGTTACAAAAGAGCTTCCCTCAGTTTCCTCCACTACAGAATAGCGCCTAGGTTCAGTGCTCGCCTGAGATAAGCCCAAGAAAATAAAGAAGTAAAGGACTTGCCTTTGTTTGCAAATGAGCATCCTGCTGGCCTCCATTGTTCTTGGTACAGCCTCTAGTGAGGCTGGTTCCGCTGAGCTCTGAAGAACTCGGTATCTGAGACTGTAATAATAGCACGGGATACCTCAAAAACGTCCCAGTGATTAGTCCTTTTTAGAGGACCCAATTATTCTGTGACACCCGAGCTTCCCGTGGGCTTGCAAGCTCTGCTGGTAAGTTTTGCCTGTTAATGGAGCCGCCGTTGCAGTTCCGGTTTGTACCTTCTTATCCTGCAGCGCCACCACGCGTCCTAACAGGATCTCACATTTTCCGGGATAAAAATGAATTCACTATTTCTAATTCTTGCCAGATTGTACAGGTTATAACAATAACTTTATTATCGCTAGACCTTACAGTGCAGATAATAGTCCGAGGACCACATGAAAAATGGCATTAGTAGGGGCTTCTTACCTTTACTAGTGCTGAGTTTGGAGCAAAAAGAAAATATGTATGTAATAGCCTGGCTGAGAAGAAAGAATACATGCAAAAAAAAATTAAAACATATAATTGAAATAACATAGAAAATTTCAGAATATGCTTTTGTTGCCATGAACCTTGGGAAAAGTATTGAACCTCTGCCTCAGTTTTCTTATCTGTAAGGTGGAGAGTATAATAGTACTTATTACATAGGGCTGCTGTGAGTACCCCCCATAGAGATGAGGACATTGAGGCAGAGATAGATTAACTTTATAAACACACACATGCATCAGACATGTAATTTGATGCCACCGGGTAACCGAGTTTGCATGAGTCCATTATGACTAGAAAAACACTCAATATGTGTGTGGCAGAAGAATGCATGAGCAGAATTAGTTCAGATAGTAGTTATCATGTTAAAGACACAAGGAAAGGTGGGAGCATTTGACTAATAGAGGTATAATCTTGACAGCAGTGGTGATTCTGTATTCAGAAAGATTTTCTATTTTTGTTTGCTGCTTTTCTTACAGTATCATTTTGAAACAAAACCTTTTATTTTGAAAAAATTAAAACTCCATAAAGAAGAATAGTATGATGAACACTCAGGTACTCATAACTAGCTTCAACAATTATAAATATTTTGCCGTATTGTTTATCTCCTTAACATTCTTACATCCCAGACAAACTAAATTTCACCCATAAATAACTCATTATGCTCTTCTAACTATAAATGAACTAAAAAACAACTACAATGCTATGTCATACCTAAGAGATTAGGTTAAATTATTTCATACACATGTATATTAAAATTTTCTCCATTTCTTTCACAGTTGTTTAAATCAAGATCCCAACAAGATTCAGTACAAAGTGCATTTATTTCACTGTGGAAAATTACCTCCCGTCCTTTTCCATGTCATTGATTTCTTTTAAAAAATAAAACTAATTAATTTTATCCTGACACTATGAAAACAATATAGAATTCTACTGCTTTTTTTTTGTCCTTACACTATACCCCATTAGTAACACCCAGTAATAGTACTATTTTAAGAGTTACTAGAGTAATTCATAATATATTCAGAATACAGCTATGCTAAAATTATCTGGTTAATGTTAAGCAGTTACAGATTATTACAGACAAAGCTTCTTATTATCTCCCTAGCATCTCTAAATAATTTAATTATCATTTGTTTCTTTTTAATATTACATATTTAATACTATTCTTTTTCTTATACTTTCCTGATTTAGCGATACAGTATATTGAATACAGCTTTAAAAAAGTAAACTTTCAAATTAAATCAGAAAATGTGTTTTTAAAAGTAAGTAAAAACTACTGTAGAAATATTACGATAATGTAAGGAGGTTAATAAACAAACAAATAAAAATGATGTAATGTTTCTGTTCAGGTTCATTAATCTTTTCTGTGAAAAAAAAGCACAGCATAAATTGATCTTTTAATTTTTTTGGTTTTGATTTGTTAGATAAGAGCTTTAATAATAATAAATAAATAATTCAGAAAAGCTGGATTATTGGTTTATACTCAGTGACAGAAAAATCTAGAAAAGATATTCAGCTCTGTCTATTATCAGTTGGTGATATTAACAAATTCACTAAACCTCCATGAATATGCTCACTTAAAAAATACCTCTCCTTATAGGTTTACATCTAAGATTAAGTGTTAAAATAGTATATGATGTGAACATCAATTTGTTCCTCAATGTGCCCTGACAGGGGACCCGTAATCTCTGCATATCTGCACAATGCTCTAACCAACCGAGCTCTCTGGCCAGGGCTGTAAGAACTTTTAAAAACGCTTTAGGTTTAGAAGATACTGTAAAAGCTGTGCTTCTAAAACTTAGGGTAGGTATACATCTACAGCACTAAAATCAACTCAAAAAATAAAAAAGCAATAAAGTTTGAAGACAACAAAAATTAATTTATAACATCTCAAGAAAGATTTGTCATGTAATAAATAGACTGCAAATGCATAATTTTTAGAGAAAATAGACACATCTTTCATGCTTTGTGGAGGGTTCTTCGGGCTAAAGCTAAATAATTTTCTGTGTAAAATAATTTATTCTGTGATGTTAAGAATACTTGAAATAATGTGAAAGCAGTTCTCTACAGGTAACAAGGAATAAAATTCTGATGAATATATGCACACAGTAATCGCATTTATTTTTCATTATTTATCAGAAATCCAAATTATTCCGAAATGCAGGGTATTCTTCCTTCTCTGTGTCCTGGGACTGCAGATTAGAAATAATTGGCTTCAGAAACTTGACCTCGCTGGTGGTCCCTGAACCACCCCTCAGACACACCTCATACTGGTAGCTCTGGGACAGGGTTCCCGTGCCGCCGACATCCACCAGGTGGCCGGGAAAGTGGTCCTCGGGCACCGAGCAGCCACCCACCCAGGCGGCCCTGCTCCGCCTGCACAGCCGCCCCGCGACGAACGCCAGCACCGAGAACAGGAAGAGCGACGACACCGACGCCAACGCGATGACCAGGTAGACGGTGAGCGGGTCGGCCTGGGCCGCGTCGGCCGCCGCTTCGGGCAGCGGCAGGTAGGGCTGCGAGAAGCCGTCCACCAGCAGCACGTGCAGCGTGACGCTGGCCGAGCGCGGCGGCTCGCCGTTGTCCTTGACCAGCAGCAGCAGCCGGTGCTTGGCCGCGTCGCGCTCGCTCAGCAGCCGGGCCGTGCGCACCTCGCCGTTGTGCGCCCACACGCCGAACAGCCCGGGCTCCGTGGCCTTGAGCAGCTGGTACGACAGCCAGGCGTTCTGGCCCGAGTCGCCGTCCACCGCCACCACCTTGCTCACCAGGTAGCCGGGCTCGGCCGCCCGGGGCACCAGCTCGGTGCAGGGCGCCGAGCCGTTCTGCGGCGGGTACAGCACGAAGGGCGCGTTGTCGTTGGCGTCCAGCACCTGCACGCGCACCAGCGCCTGGCTGCTCAGCGCCGGGGCCCCGCGGTCTGTGGCGCCCACGAGGAACTCGAACGCCTGCAGAGCCTCGAAATCCAGCGCCCTCAGGGCGAACAGGTGTCCGTTGTCCGCGTTGATGGACACCAGCGAGGCCAGGGGCAGGCTGGGGTCCTGGGGCGGCAGCAGCGAGTAGGTGACCTGGGCGTTGGCGCCCGCGTCTGTGTCAGTGGCGCTGACGCTGCCGATGTGCAGGGCGGGGCTGTTGTTCTCGCGGATGAAGAGCGTGTAGGAGGTTTGGGTGAAGGCGGGGGCGTTGTCGTTGACGTCTGAGATCTGCACGGTTATCTGATACTCAGTTTTTAGTCGGGGCGTCCCCAAGTCGGTGACAGTGATGGTGATGTTGTACTCGGCTCTGCTCTCTCTGTCCAGCGGTCTCTCTGTTACCAGGGTGTAGAAATTCTCTACTGATGGCTTCAGGACGAAGGGGAGATCATCTTGGATGGAGCACACCATCTTTGCATTGTTACCTGAATCTTTGTCTCTAATCCTAAAAACAGCTACAATAGTCTCAACTGAGTTTTCTGCAATTGAGCTAGTAAGTGATGACATGAGCAGTTCCGGTGGATTATCATTTATATCTGTTACATGCACCACCACGGTACATTTTCCAGAAAGCCCTCCGCCGTCTTTGGCCTGAATAGTTAATGTGTAAGTTTGCATTTCCTCATAGTTTAATTCGGCTTTAAGATAAAGATGGCCAGTTGTTGAATTGATTTGAAACGTTTTGAGAATTCTTTCAGTGGCATAAAAGAATGCATAAACTATTTCCCCATTACTTCCTGTGTCTAAATCCCTAGCTGACACGGTGACAATCAGGGAGCCAACAGGGCTGTTCTCCGGCACCTGCACCTTGTAAAGAGACTGTACAAATTCGGGGACGTTGTCATTTATGTCCAAAATGAGGATGCGTACCATGGCGGTCCCGGATCTGGGCGGAGAGCCACCATCCAAGGCGGTGAGGGTTAAACTGAGCTCAGGCACCTCTTCGCGATCTAGCACTCGATCCAGCACTAATTCGGGATAGATATTCCCCTCCCCACTATCATGCACATTAATATGGAAATAGGCATTGGCGCTGATGGTGTAGTTTCTCAAGTTGTTGGTTCCAACGTCTGAATCCTGTGCCCTTTCTAGGAGAAATGCCGCCCCTGGAGTGGTGTTTTCTAATATTTTCAAGGGAATCACTCTATCTAGAAACACTGGAGAATGATCATTGATGTCTCTGACGCATAGTTCAGCACGGAAAATCTGAAAAGGCTTTTCAAGTAACAACTGAAAGGGCAGCAGGCAGGGCTCTGTGGGGCCGCACAGTTCCTCTCGATCTAATTTCTCATTTAGAAGTAAATCACCAGTAAGCGGATTGAGTAATAAAAAGCGTATGTCCTGATCTGAAACAAGTCTAGGTCCCCGAGCTGACAGTTCCCCCACCCCCAATCCTAGGTCATTTGCTAGGTTGGCCAGAAAGGTGCCTCTCTCGGTTTCCTCAGCCACAAAATACCGACGCGGTTCCGCGCCAGCCCAAGACACTCCCAGAAATAGACAAAGAAGTAGGACTTGCCTTTTCTGCATCGCACGCTTCACTCTGTCCTCCATCTTCTTTTTATCAGTCTTTCAAAACTACTTTCACTCGGCCCCAAGCAGTTTTCAGAAATGGCAGCAACCGAATCCTTAGAAATGAGCTTATAATAGCAATGCTTGTAGGGAGGTATCCCTACTTTTCCCCAAATCCTGTCAACACGGTTTTCTTTACTGTACCTTTCTGTCTGGCCAGATCTCCTAACACTGGAATCTGCAACATCCTTTGTGTATTTTATTTTTCCTTTCTCTTTTTAGCCAGCAGCGCCACCTTGCGTTTTGTGGATGTTATTCCCGTTTTAAAGAATAGAACAAAAAGATGGCGGATTAAAAGAATAGTTGCTGGAGTGGTTTTATGTTCTTCAGGGTCTCTGCTGTTTCATTACATTTTTCACCCCTCAAATGGTCACAGCAATGCTAGTAAGCGCTTACATCATCCTCCCCTTTTATCATGTGGATTCGTAGAAAAATAAACCATCTGTTCTCCTTAATCTAGTGCTATGCACTTGAACTCTGAATCCCTACCAGGAGTAAATCCTAAAAAAAATAAAATAAAAAAAGAAAAGAAAAGAAAAGAAAAAGACTCCTGTTTTTTAAATGGATAGTAAAGACTATATTAAAAAATGAAGCTTCATCAAAAGTTAACCTTTAAATTATTTGTTAACTGTTTGACAATAATGCTGTTCATACTACAAAGTAACAGGCCTCTTTTTTTTTCAGTTTCTTGTGAATTAAATAATCCTTCTGGTTTCAAGGTCTTCACTCTTTACCCATGATACTTTCTGGAATACTTTCTGTCCCCTAACCCTCACCTGCTATAAGTAATAATATTATTTACTGTTCACATATAATTTCTTTTCTTTTCTTTTTTTTGTATTTTTCTGAAGCTGGAAACGGGGAGAGACAGTCAGACAGACTCCCGCACGCGCCCCACCGGGACCCACCCGGCACGCCCACCAGGGACGACGCTCTGCCCACCAGGGGGCGATGCTCTGCCCCTCCGAGGCGTTGCTCTGCCCCACTCTAGCGCCTGGGGCAGAGGCCAAGGAGCCATCCCCAGCACCCAGGCCATCTTTTGCTCCAATGGAGCCTTGGCTGCAGGAGGGGAAGAGAGAGGAAGGAGGGGGGTTGGAGAAGCAAATGGGCACTTCTCCTATGTGCCCTGGCCGGGAATCGAACCTGGGTCCCCTGCACGCCAGGCCGACGCTCTACCGCTGAGCTAACCGGCCAGGCCACATATAATTTCAATGGCTAGCATCTCCAAGGGTGTGCAATGTATACTCTTAAAAATAACAATAGCAAGTAGGTCATTCTTACCTTTGTGGCAGTGCTCCTAGTATTTCAATTTTAACTCTGATGGTTTGATCATGATTTGGGGTAAATATTCTTTTTTGGATTAAAAAAGTTTTCTTTTTTATCTTTGTTCTTTCATATTTTAAAATAATTTTTGATATATTTTGACATACCTTTATTTTTATTTTTATTTTTTTGTATTTTTCTGAAGCTGGAAACGGGGAGAGACAGTCAGACAGACTCCCGCACGCGCCCGACCGGGACCCATCCGGCACGCCCACTAGGGGCGACGCTCTGCCCACCAGGGGGCGATGCTCTGCCACTCCGGGGCATCGCTCTGCCGCGACCAGAGCCACTCCAGCGCCTGGGGCAGAGGCCAAGGAGCCATCCCCAGCGCCCGGGCCATCTTTGCTCCAATGGAGCCTTGGCTGTGGGAGAGGAAGAGAGAGACAGAGAGGAAGGAGGGGGGGTGGAGAAGCAAATGGGCGCCTCTCCCATGTGCCCTGGTCGGGAATCGAACCCGGGTCCCCCGCACGCCAGGCCGACGCTCTACCGCTGAGCCAACCGGCCAAGGCCTGACATACGTTTATTTTTAATTGTACCTTTTTAATTCTCAAGTTGTTGGTATAATGGCATTTAACCATGACAGATTTTAACTCTTAGTTCTCTTTTGCTGTTAATCTGTATTTTAATTACTTTATTTTAGACATTATCAGTTGACTCTTTATTGCATTAGATTTGATTTCAGCTTTTGTACACTTCCAAGGATCTTCAGTGCCTCTTTCACTCACAGTGTCATTCAGAGCATTGTTGTGTACTAATTATATTTTCTTTCTCACTTTTTTGAAGATAATGTTTGCCGTGCTTTTTCATTTCATTTACTTGATTTTCTTTATATATATTACTTATTCTTCCCACACTTTCAATTGCCTCTCATTACAGTTTTTCACATGGTCATTCCAATATCTTCTGAGATACCAATTTTCCCTTAAATTGGTTGGGTGGTGTCTACATCTGCTGTCAGCTATCATTCCAAGACTTTCCTTTGCTAGCATTCTTGGAATTCTCCTTGCCTTTCACTGTGGTTGAATCTCCTGTTTCTAAAATTTTATTTCTCCCATTTTCTTTACTCTGTGGCTTTAATAGTTTTATCCAATTGATTATATGTTGAGAGAATTGCTGATGATATTCTTCAAAATACCTGTCTCATACAGCTTTGCACTGGATGGTCTGTATTTGAGACACAAACCATCATCCAGGAATCATTCTTCAATATCATTTGGAGATCCATTTCATCTCTTTCTGTTTTGGATCCTCTTTTTTCTGTTTCTTCTGACTTCCTCTCTCTTAGACTACTCTCTCATTTTATTTATTGTTTTTGTGACATACACAAAAAATGGAATTTTGTGCATTTTTTTTTTAATTTTCTGAAGCTGGAAAAGGGGAGAGACAGTCAGACAGACTTCCGCATGTACCCGACCGGGATCCACCCAGCACGCCCACCAGGGGCGAAGCTCTGCCCACCAGGGGGCGATGCTCTGCCCCTCCGGGGAGTCGCTCTGCCGCAACCAGAGCCACTCTAGCGCCTGGGGCAGAGGCCAAGGAGTCATCCCCAGCGCCCGGGCCATCTTTGCTCCAATGGAGCCTTGGCTGCGGGAGGGGAAGAGAGAGACAGAGAGGAAGGAGGGGGGTTGGAGAAGTAAATGGGCACTTCTCCTATGTGCCCTGGCCGGGAATCGAACCTGGGTCCCCCGCACGCCAGGCCGACGCTCTACCGCTGAGCCAACTGGCCAGGGCTGTGCATTTTATTTTAACAATTCAGGTCATAGAATGTTTGTAACTTAAATCCCTTGTATGTACTATATGCATATATCCCAGAGAAGACAGAAAGTAATGCTTGAAAGAAACTGTTTTTTCCCATGGCTTCTTTATAAGATCCTCAGTTATCATCTTTTTCTTTTTTTACATTAGGATTGTATTTGAGGAGAATCAGTAAAAGACCCTTCCTTTGCATGTTGATTTTGCATTTCCATTCCCTGCCTTAACCACTCTTTTAATTCTGTATTCTTTTGAGTGTGATGAGCTCTGATATTCCATGACCTGTGGAAGTTTTCCTGCTCCAGGAATATGAACTTTATCAATTCCATGAAATTATTTAGTCACCCGTATTCATTATTTACACTGAGAGTATTTCTGCAGGCAGAGTTACTAACCACTCGAGATCTAAATTCAGTCAGTAACACCTTCCTTGGAAGCATCTTGCCATCATCCTGAACCCTGTCCTTGTTAGACAATTCTTCTTTAGCTGACTGTTGTAATTCTTCTTTTGAGCTCACATTTGTTCTCAATTCTATTTTCTTGCAATATTTTGCTACCTTCTGGTATTGTTTCACCATTAAAAGAGTCGTTTATATTCAATATTGGCTTTTATATTCAATATTGGCTTTTTTCTAATATTGACATCTTCTTCTTGTTTTTAAACTTTCACTTCAACATCTAACTTTGGTTTTGTGTTCTTGAATGACTGTTCCAATACTTCATTTTCTATAGATAAATCATCAATTTTCAAATTTTCCTTTTTTTTTTTTATTACCTTAGTCTTTCTGTAGAGATTTATCGGCAGAATTTTTCACAGTGGATTTTGAATCTACATATGTAAATGAGTTATCTGGTTTTCCTCCACAGGCTCATTCTGAGATAGATGCTGCTCTTTATTTTTCCATACAGAGGGTGTAGCAAGTTGTGTTTGTTCTAGAAGACAACAAGACATTTCCATTCTTACTGATTTAGATGAAGAAATTGAAATTTCTTGTTTTTCTTCATCTTGTTCCCTTTTTTTGGTGGATGGCTGGAAGCAGTTTCTGATGGAGCTGATCTGTGGTTGCTGGGAAGCCCAATCTCTACTTCTGTTTACACCTGGGATCCTCCTTGGTGAAAGCTGATAGTTTGGGATTTTCATCCTCAGCAGAGTATTTGATAACACAGTATTATCAGAGCTTATTTTGGGGGATTCTTTTACAGTAAATATTTCTTGTGATTGCATCCTGGATTTTTGTTCCATTCTGGAGCTTTATATGTATTTCTTTTGGCCTCTCATTCAAATTCATACATGTGTCTGCCTGCTCTGGTTCTGTGTCAGCTATGTATGTCATAGTGTTCACTGGGGCATTTGGCATGAGCTTCTCTTTGGCAAGCCTTGGGAAAGGCTCTGCCCTGGAGTCATCTTCCTGAGTCCTGTACTGTCTGGCTCTATAGTCATGAAAATAAATGCCAATCCAATTTCTGCTTCAGGAATCTAAGACCCTGTCTTTGGAGCATATTTATAATTGAATAAATCCACTTTCTTTTCTGGGAGTAAAAAATTAAGGTCTGTGAATTTGTTATTCCTATATCAATAACATAAGTTCCAGGAGCTGAACAGAAACTATCTTCTTCATTTTCATCTGTTACCAGCCTGGTATCTCCTCCTCCAAACACAATGGCTAAACTTAATTTTTTTATGCTGCTTGATGTTCAGAAATACAAACGTTTTCCTTTTGAAGATCTGTTTTTTTCCCCCCTGTCATCTTGACGGATCAATATATTTTAACTTCTAATAGCTGGTTCATCAACAGGTGGGTAAAAACTTTCAATTTGTGGAAACTGTTTCTTGGACTAAACTGCTTTAAGAAATTAGGTAAAATATTCTGGCTTTACAATTGGACATCTGCAAATGAGTACAAAAATTTTTTTAAAACTTTTTATTTATTGATTGATTTTAGTGAGAGACAGACAGTAACATCTATTTGTTCTGTATGTGCCCTGACCAGGGATCAAACTGACAATGTCTGCATTTTGGGACAATGCTCTAACCAACTGACTGTCCTGCCAGGGTTTGCACATATTGTTTCAGCAATACTGTAACTGATATCATGACAATGTGAGTAAATTCTTCTGTCAAATTGTTTTCAATAGGTTCTCCAAGATGCAATATGACCTCATTTAAAGCAGTTTTCCCAGAGACATCTAAATAAGAAGAGCATGCAACTAAAGTTTTATACTCCTCTCTGAATGCTCCAAAAGTAACACTAGCCACTGTCTTCAAACATCATTCTGCATATTTTCTTTTTTTTTTTTCTGAAGCTGGAAACAGGGAGAGACAGTCAGACTCCTGCATGAGCCCGACCGGGATCCACCCGGCACGCCCACCAGGCGGCGATGCTCTGCCCACCAGGAGGCGATGCTCTGCCCATCTGGGGCATCGCTCCGTTGTGACCAGAGCCACTCTAGCGCCTGAGGCAGAGGCCATAGAGCCATCCCCAGCGCCCAGGCCATCTTTGCTCCAATGGAGCCTCAGCTGCAGGAGGGGAAGAGAGAGACAGAGAGGAAGGAGAGGGGGAGGGGTAGAGAAGCAGATGGGCACTTCTCCTATGTGCCCCGGCCGGGAATCGAACCCGGGACTTCTGCACGCCAGGCCGACGCTCTACCACTGAGCCAACTGGCCAGGGCCATTCTGCATATTTTCTTAATTAACAAAGGTACCATACTAAGAATTATCTTTTTTATGTTTATTTTATTTATAGACAGGGGAAGGGAGAGAGCAGGAAAGAGACAGGAACATCTGTTCCTGTATGTATCCAGACTGGGGATCAAACTGGCAACCTTTGCACTTTGGGACAGTGCTCTAACCAAATGAGCTATCCGAAGAATTATCTTTTATTGTCATTTTTAAGATTTCATATGTTAGACTTAAGCTGGTTATGGAAAAGTTGGAAGTTAACACTTCAGCTGGGTGACTAATTATTTTCTTTTTTTTTATTTATTTTTTATTTTTTTGCATTTTTCTGAAGCTGGAAACAGGGAGAGACAGCCAGACAGACTCCCGCATGCGCCCGACCGGGATCCACCCGGCACGCCCACCATGGGGGGGTGCTCTGCCCAGCAGGGGGCGATGCTTTGCCCATCCTGGGCGTCGCCATGTTGCGACCAGAGCCACTCTAGCGCCTGGGGCAGAGGCCACAGAGCCATCCCCAGCGCCCGGGCCATCTTTGCTCCAATGGAGCCTTGGCTGCGGGAGGGGAAGAGAGAGACAGAGAGGAAGGCCGGCGGAGGGGTGGAGAAGCAAATGGGCGCTTCTCCTGTGTGCCCTGGCCGGGAATCGAACCCGGGTCCTCCGCACGCTAGGCCGACGCTCTACCGCTGAGCCAACCGGCCAGGGCGACTGATTATTTTCAATGAGAATGCCACAGTTCTTCCTTCCAACAACACCTGGCCTCAACACCCATCAAAATTCTGTATAGTTCTCAGCTTCTTACACAGTGAGTGCCTGCTGTCTCTTCATGTTTGGATCACAACAACCAACCACCACAGGGGCCACTGTCACCTGGGCAGTCAGACCACTTCAGGAACCCCATTGGTGTGGGTGGCCAGATCACTCTCATTTTAATAGTTATCTTCCAGTATTTTCCATTGAATGGTGTATTAGAGTTAAATTATGTTGTGACCTTAAATATATTAAATTATTTATAATTTACTCTGAAACTTAATTGAAAGTTTCACCCTTCCCTTCAACTCCAGGGAATTATACAGAAGGATCTCAATAATAAGCAGAGAAGAAGACAAGCGAAAAAGAAACCATGCCTGGGAAATTGTACCTACTAATTTGACTTCATGTGTATTTGTATTTTGAATATTCATAAATTGAGTTGCAAGAAATCTCAATCCATAAACTTGTTTTGTGGTGGTCCCTACTGATAGTGTTTCTAGAATTCTGGCTGAAACAAATGAATATATGTTTTGAAGAAAGAAACATGCAACTTAAGCTTGGAGGACACCCTACAAATAAAAATTTAAGGTAATCACCCATATAAGTAAAAGAAACAAACACAACATGAATGAGAAGAATCAGAACTAATGTAGCAGAAATATGCCTACACAAAATTCATATATTGGAAGTATCAGACAGATTTAAAAACCAATTATACTTACTAAATATAAATAAATAAAAAGTAAATAAATGACACACTTGAAAATATTTGCATGAAACAGATTGAAAGGGTACATTGAGTTCCAGGAGGAAAGGTGATAAAAAATTATCAAAATCAAGACATAGCCTGAAAATGATAATGAAATTTGAGGATAGAAAACAAATCACCTACAGGTAAAGCAAACAGGCTTCATATTTATCCTCATCAACATTCAGTACACAGAACATGATAGGAATGTCTACAAAGTTCAATAATTTTATATCTAGCCAAGATGTTGCTCAAGCACAAAGATAAAAATGCAACGTACAGGAAAGAATTCATAAAGTACTTCATTAGCCTTTATATTTATTTTAAAATCCTACTTAAGGATGAAATTTAGCCAAATATAAAAAAATATAGAGAAAGTATGATGGAAAGACTAATAAATACTTGACGTCAACACATCTCTGAGGAAGTGAAAGTTGACTAATGAATTTTATATCCATTTGAATTGTACTTCTCAAGTGTGTGAGAATTCAAGAAATACAGCACTTATAAATTTTTCTTTGAAGAACTACATCTGATGAAATCCAACAAACCAAGACATGAAAAATATAAATGATTCCAGTCTGGGGAAGTTTCAATAAAATGACTAACAGTAAAGACTGCATTTCATTCTAGTCTGAGCACACCAACTTATCTCAATTCCCTCCTGAACCTCATCCAGGCAACAGAGAGCAGAGGTTTAAAAGAAATGGACCCATAAAGACAAAAAAGGAAGGATCAGAGACAAGTAAACAGCAGAAAGACAAGTCAAGGAAAGCCTTCAAAATACTGGCAGCAAATGATTTCTTTTCTTCTTTTCCAAGTCAGAGGAGGGGAGATAGAAAGACAGACTCACAAATGAGCCCAGACCAAGATTCACCGGCAACCCTTCTCTGAAGCCCATGTTCACTCACAACTGAGCTATTTTTACACCTGAGGTGGAGGCTCCTTGGACCCATCTTCAGCACCTGGGGCCTATGCGCTCTAACAAATCAAGCTATGACTGTGGGAGAGGGAGAGAGAGAGCATGAGAGAGAAAAAGGGGGGGGTGGTGGAGAAGCAGATGGTCACTTCTCCTGTGTGCCCTGACAGGAATCAAACCCGGTACTTCCACATGCGGGGCTGACACTACCACTGAGCCAACCGGCTAGGGCACAGCAAATGATTTTTAGATTAAATCCCATACTCAATAATAGAAAATGTTTAATTTTATAACATCTGAAAATTTCAACTATGCAAATTCTCAATAAATTTATTACCAAATACTTTTCAGTAACTCAGGGAGTAAACCAAAAGAGAGAAGAGCGATAAAAGAGATTCCCAGGATGGAGGGTAAAGTGAGTTCCAAATTGCCAGCTATGCAATAGGTCTACAGAGCAAATAGTATACAATTGGCAGGAGGCTGCATCGCTCCAGGATGGCTCCAAGAATAAATAATGGAACTGAGAGATTTCTTGGTAAGTTTAATAATACAATTAGGAGCTTTAGATTTTAGAGTCTATATAAGTTCATAATGTATAAATTTATATAACTATTATTAATTAAAAATCTGTACACAGAAAAATAAAGTGAAAAATGAGGCAATTATTTACTTGAGGCAAAGAAAAAAATCTCAGTACACCACGAGGTTCAAATGTAAGCTATATATACATAGTCAAAATTATATTTTTATAAACACTAAACAGAATTTTGTGATATTGATATGAGAAAGGATGGGGGAGAGGAAATGTGCAAGTGTGCGTGTGTTTATGTTTGCGCCCTTTAAGAAAAAACATAAATGGATAATATCTAAAACTAAAATTTGAGAGAAATCACTTTATAAGCATATTATCTAGAAATATGAAAGTATCTTGGGAAAAAAGCAGTTAAATGCTTCAAAAGTTGTTACCTCTGTAAGCCAGACTTGCATAAAATTTGAAAATATGAAGCATAATTGTATGATGAATTAAAATTTTAAAACAAAATATCTAAAGAATTATGGCAATTATCTTTTTAATATGTATACATTGTAGATGTTATAAACATTGATAAGGTAACTAGATATAACAAAATATAAAGTAAGGTGAGGAGAGGAGGGTGAAAGTGTAAGAATGTTTATCTGCTTACTTAAAAATATTTTATTTATTGATTTGAAAGCAAAAGAGAGAAACATCAATTTGTTATTCTCCTTACTTAGGCAATCATTGGTTGACATTTTTTTTGAGAGAGAGAGACAGACAGACAGGACAGACAGGAAGGTAGAGAGAAGAATCAACTCATAGTTAGGGCACCTTAGTTGTTAATTGATTGCTTTCTCATATGTGCCTCAATGGGGCGGGGGGGGGGAGGGGGCTCCTACTGAGCTAATGACCTTTTGCCAGCAACCAGCAACTTTGGACTTCAAGCCAGAGACCTTGGGGCTTCGAATTTAAATCCTCAGCTTCCAAGGCTAATGCTGTATCCACTGGGCTACCGCCTGGTCAGGTTGGTTTATTCTTTTTGTGTCCTCACCTTGGAGTATTGGAGGGTACTCTAAATTTAGCTACCCAGCGAGGGCTATTTGCTCATTTTAAAGCAGGCAGTTACATTAATATAAATATAATAATCTTGTTTTTAACCTCATAGGAATTGTCTAAGCTTAAGCAAATTCCATTGTTTCATATTGTTTTGTCTTATTATATCAGAGGAAAATCTAGTAGTTTCAATGATGAACATAGATATTTATTATAGGTCCATGTTATAAAACTGTTATTACCTATCTGCTAACTTATCCTTATATGAATTCATAAAAATATTTTAAAATGATGTTGACTTAATAATAATGGGCTCAACTAATTATGTTAATTTGCTTTCTTTTTCATATTGAATATGTTCAAATCATGTGACTAAATATAAAAAGAATGAGTCATTATTTACATACAAAACAACACAAGATTCCTAGCCATTCAGAATGTAAAATACTTCAACAGGTTGCAGTAACAATAAATACGACAATAATTATAAATGTCTGCATAAGCAAACTCTGTGAATGAAAGGGCTGGGAAATACATTAGTGAATAATATCATTTCTCACATCTTGTCAAGAAGAAATTTCTAATTGAACCCAAAATTACCTCTAAAGTTAGAGTCTTCTTGGGTGTCCCTACCAGCCCCATCACCCAAGAAGTTGGAGACAATCGGTTTGAGGAACTTGAACTCTCTGGCCCCTGCGCCTCCCATGAGACACACCTCATACTGGTAGCTCTGGGACAGGGTCCCCGTGCCACTGACGTCCACCAGGTGGCCCGGAAAGTGGCCCTCAGGCACCGAGCGGCCACCCACCCAGGCGGCCCTGCTCCGCCTGCACAGCCGCACCGCGACGAACGCCAGCACCGAGAACAGGAAGAGCGACGACACCGACGCCAACGCGATGACCAGGTAGACGGTGAGCGGGTCGGCCTGGGCCGCGTCGGCCGCCGCTTCGGGCAGCGGCAGGTAGGGCTGCGAGAAGCCGTCCACCAGCAGCACGTGCAGCGTGACGCTGGCCGAGCGCGGCGGCTCGCCGTTGTCCTTGACCAGCAGCAGCAGCCGGTGCTTGGCCGCGTCGCGCTCGCTCAGCAGCCGGGCCGTGCGCACCTCGCCGTTGTGCGCCCACACGCCGAACAGCCCGGGCTCCGTGGCCTTGAGCAGCTGGTACGACAGCCAGGCGTTCTGGCCCGAGTCGCCGTCCACCGCCACCACCTTGCTCACCAGGTAGCCGGGCTCGGCCGCCCGGGGCACCAGCTCGGTGCAGGGCGCCGAGCCGTTCTGCGGCGGGTACAGCACGAAGGGCGCGTTGTCGTTGGCGTCCAGCACCTGCACGCGCACCAGCGCCTGGCTGCTCAGCGCCGGGGCCCCCGCGGTCTGTGGCGCCCACGAGGAACTCGAACGCCTGCAGCGCCTCGAAATCCAGCGCCCTCAGGGCGAACAGGTGTCCGTTGTCCGCGTTGATGGACACCAGCGAGGCCAGGGGCAGGCTGGGGTCCTGGGGCGGCAGCAGCGAGTAGGTGACCTGGGCGTTGGCGCCCGCGTCTGTGTCAGTGGCGCTGACGCTGCCGATGTGCAGGGCGGGGCTGTTGTTCTCGCGGATGAAGAGCGTGTAGGAGGTTTGGGTGAAGGCGGGGGCGTTGTCGTTGACGTCAGAGACCCGCACGGTTATGTTGTGCTTCGTTTCCAATCTGGGGTTCCCCATGTCAGTGACTGTGATGGTGATGTTGTACTCGGCCTGTCTCTCTCTGTCCAGCGCTCCTTCTGTTATCAAGGTGTATACATTCTCAAACGACGGTCTTAGAAGAAAAGGTAGATTGCTCTCTATAGAACACATAACTTGTTGATTATGT
This sequence comes from Saccopteryx bilineata, assembly GCF_036850765.1. Classification (NCBI taxonomy): domain Eukaryota; kingdom Metazoa; phylum Chordata; class Mammalia; order Chiroptera; family Emballonuridae; genus Saccopteryx; species Saccopteryx bilineata. The sequence continues at coordinate 166,623,488 of NC_089493.1, read as the reverse complement.
CCAGAATCTGCATCTGATACACTGAAAACTGCCACTGTCATGTCTGGCAGGTTTTCAGGGATGGGGCTGATGAGTGAGGACACGGTCAGTTCGGGAGCATTGTCATTCATGTCCAGGACCTTGATGACTATAGCGCATTTTCCTGATAGTCCCCCACCGTCTGTGGCCTCAACATCTACGTGATAAGATTGAAATTTCTCAAAATCCAATGACATTCTCAGTCGAATTTCACCTGTGACTGCATTTATTTCAAAGGGTTGGTTAGCGTCATCGACTTGAAATAGGGCATAAGCTATCTCCCCAAAGGATCCTGCATCTAAATCTCTAGCTGAGACGGTGACAACCAGAGCGCCGAGGGAGCTGTTTTCAGGTATTTGCGCCTCATAGAGCTCCTGAGCAAATTCGGGGGCGTTGTCATTGCTGTCCAAGACCCGGATCTGAATCTCTGTGGTCCCTGACAGGGGCGGAGACCCACCATCCAACGCGGTGAGGGTTATCCTGAGCTCCGGCTGCTCCTCCCGGTCCAGCGCTTTGTCCAGCACAAGCTCCGGGAACTTTCTGCCGTCGCTGCGATTGCGGGTGAGAACGTGGAAGTGAGGATTGGAGCTGATTACGTAGCTCTGCAGGCTGTTGCTACCCACGTCTAAATCCTGTGCCATTTTCAAAGGAAACACCTTTCCTGGCATAGTAATTTCTGATATTTTTAGTGGCATTTCTCTGGCGGGGAACTCTGGGGCGTGGTCATTTATATCTCTGACTCGCAAGGCAGCCTGGAAAAATTGCAAGGGGTCTTCCAGTAGCACCTGGAAAGGTAGCACACACGGCTCAGTGGAGCCGCACAGCTCCTCCCGGTCCAGTTTTTCATTTAGCAGCAAATCATAAGTCTGTGGGTCTAGCTGCAAATGCTGTTTGTTCCCCTTGAAAACAACCCGGGCTCCCCGTGCAGCCAGCTCTCCGGTCCTGAGTCCCAGGTCCTTTGTCAAGTTTGCCACAAACGTGCCACTTTCTGTCTCCTCCAATACAGAGTACTGAATAGACTCTGAACCCACCTCCCACAAAAGCATCAATATAATGAAGGTTGCCACTTGCCTTTTCTTGCGCTGTGCTTTTGTTCCCACCATCTCTATTGTTTTGTCTGATTCCAGAAGAAAAATCCTTTATTTCCAGTCACCGCGTCCACCGTTGACCCTCAGAAATGTCTTTGCTAAAGAATTTCAAATTTGTTCTTCCCACTTGTCTGGCGATGACTGCCTTTCTGAACACGTCTCCGTTGGCTTTAACTTAAATATGTTCTGTATTTTTTTTTTTCTTTCTTGAGTTGATCAGTGAAATGGCGTCCACCGAATCTGCAGGGCTTGGGTTTCCTCTCTTAGCCTGCACTGCCACCACGCGTTCAAATTAATAACTTCATGAGGTGCTTGCAGGTCAATACCGTTTCCAAAATCTGAGCATTATATCGACTTTTAGGTTGAGTCAGTGTTTCTCAAACTGTAGTGTGCGAACCTTTTGTATAAAGGATTACCTCGGAATCTTGGGGTTGATTTTAAAGTCAAATCTGGGCTCCTCTTCGGATCTTGAATCAAATTCCCCAGTGGTGCTAATGGAAATCTGCCCTTTAGTTTTTCTCCTAAAGAGATTTTCGTGCACACTAACGTTTAATTTAAAAAACTACTCCCTCAGGTAATGTAAACTTTCTGTAATCAACTTTATTCATTAGTAGTGCAATTCATCCTGATGAGCAGTGTAATTTGTGAATCCAAGAAGTACACACTATTATCCCAACAAACACATCAACAAACTATACAAAAGTAGAAGCTGGTTAGCAACACTGATGTAAAATAAGCAATCATTTCTCTAAATTATGTAACTTACAAAATAGCCCAAACAACAGACTTACTTTGTTTTGTGGTTACCCCTGCACAGTAAAGGGAACAACTAGACTATTAGGAGGATAACTGAGGGAAAAAAGTACCTATGAAGCAAGTATCGTATCAAATTAAATGACTTAAGAGAGGAAACAGGAGTAGTTAAGTATCTGTCATAAGTAAACATTTTAGGATTCCACTTTATTTTTGTATGGGTAAATTTTGATCATGATTTTATTAGACTTATTCACTGTACTGTAACTTTTAAAATAAAATCCCTCTCCTATATTAACTAATTAATCAAGATCCAAATATATTATCCTGTTGTAATATATTGTAACAACAGAATGCATTGCAGAAAAAAAATATTTAAGGTTCACCTCTACCATCCTCTCACAACAAGGATGATACAAGGTATTCTAATTATAGACCAAGGTAGTGTAAAAGGTCTAGTTGCTCTATCATTTGTTGAAAGAGGGTGTTGAAGTACCCAACTTTAATTGTGGGTCTGTTCATTTCTCCTTTAAGTTCTGTCAGTCTTTGTTTCATATATTTTGCAACTCTGTTATTTGCTGTATACATATTTAGGACTGTTATGTCTCCTTCTTTTATCATTATATGATGTTGCACTGTGGTCATTTTCTTTGCTCTATTTTATCTGATATTAATATGGCCACTTTTTCTTTATTTTATTTATTTTTTTCTTTTTCTTTATTTTAATATTTGCAGAATATATTTTCTATCTCTTTACTCTCAATCTGCCTATATCATTATATTTGAAGTGAAGTTTCCTATAGGCAGTATATGCTGGTCATTTTTTAAATACATTTTGGTCAATCTGTTTTAATTGTTGTGTTCAAACCATTTAATGCAATTACTGATGTCAGAACTTAAGTTTGCCATTTAGTTTTTGTTTTCTATTTGTTTTTTTCTGGGTTTTTTTTGTTTCTGTTTGCTTTTCCTGCTTTTTTGTGGGTTATTAGAAAAATGTTTAGAATTCTACTTTGATTTTTCTATAGTAGTTTTTAGTGTTTCACTTTGTGTAGATTTTACAGTGGTTGCTCCATACATAACTCATCACAGTTTCCTGGTCTTGCCATTTTACCAGTTCATAAGGGTAGAAAACTTATCACCCTTTACAATGATTTAGCCTCCCCATTTATAATATATAATATATAATTAAATATTTATTCTACCTACGTTTAGAACTATATCAGACAGTGTTATAATTTTGGGTTCAACTGTCAAACATACTTTAGAAAACTCAAGAGGAAAAGGAAAGCCTATTGTATTTGTCCATATTTTTATTTACTGTGTTTTTTTCTTTTTTCTTGATGTTTCATTTTTAAAAAATGAATTTCTTTCTGTTTGGAGAATTTTCTTTATTCATTCATTTAGGGTACATCTACAGGCAACAAATTCTCTTCCTGAAAAATATTTTTACTGGATATAGGCTTCTGGGTTGACAGTTGTTTTCTTTTAGCACCAGGAAAATATGTCACTTTCCTCTGACCTCTGTAACTTTTAGTGACAAATCTACTGTCATTCAAATTGTTATTATTCTATGGGTAGTGTGTCATTTTTCTCTCACTGCTGTCAATGTTTTTCCTTCTTTTTAGTTTTCAGAAATATTAACTATAATGTCTTTTCTGTGAATTTTTATGATTTATCTTGTTTCAAATTTCTTAGGCTTCTTGAATCTCTGGGTCTTTGTCTTTTGCAAAATTTGAGCCGTTTTCTTCTGGAATTCCGATGACAAAATGTTAGATCTTTTGTTATTGTCCCACAGGTCCCTGAGGCTCTGCTATTTTTTTACAGTCTATTTTCTCTCTGTTCAGATTGGGTACTTTTTACTGTTCTGTCTTCTAGTTCACTAATTTTTGTTTGTTCCTTCTATTTTGTTGTTAAACACACCCATTGAGTTTTTTTATTTCAGTGATTGTATTTTTAACTTCTAAAATATCCACTACTATTTATTTATGTCTTTTATTTCTTTGTTGCAGCTTTACATTTCTTTTTTGAGACTCTTCATTTTTCATGTTTTAGGCATATTTGTAATTGCTTGTGAAGCCTTTTTTAAAGTTTATTTTAAAATCTTTGTCAGATAATTTTAACATCTCTGTCACCTTGGTGTTGGCATCAATTAACTATCTGTTTTATTCACTTTGATATCTTTCTAGTTCTTGGTATGGCCCAGATAGTACCTTCTCAGATGTGCATGTACTCCAAAAGAATTCTTTCCCAAGTAAATGAGGAGATATATTCAATAATGCTTATAGAAGCATTGTTCATAGTAACAAAATTCTTGGAGCAATCCCAAAGCCAGTCAACAGTAAAATGAATTTAAAAGTAAGAGTGTATAAAATGGAATACTATAAAGTACTCTAATGAATGAACTACATTAACATGGGTGGATTCAATGCCTAATGATGAAAAAAGTAAACCCATAGGTGTTCCATGCTACATTCATCCACTTATATACAGTGTGTCCGTAAAGTCATGGTGCACTTTTGATCGGTCACAGAAAAGCAACAAAAGATGATAGAAATGTGAAATCTGAACCAAATAAAAGGAAAACCCTCCCAGTTTCTGTAGGATGATGTGGCAGCATGTGCGCATGCATAGATGATGATGTAATACCGTGTATACAGTGGAGCAGCCCACGGCCATGCTAGTCAAGATGTGGACAGTACAGAGGAAAGTTCAGTGTGTTCTGTGGCTTGCTAAATTCGAATCCATGACCAAAGTGCAACATGAATATTGGCACATTTATAATGAAGCGCCACCACATAGGAATAACATTACTCAGTGGGATAAGCAGTTGAAGGAAACCAGCAGTTTGGTGGAGACACCCCGTTCTGTTAGGCATTGACATATGCATTGATGAGTCTGTAGAGGCTATACGGGATAGCTACCTAAGGAGCCCTAAAAAACTGTGCGTGAGCCCACATCGAACTGCACTGAATAGGTATGAAACTGGGAGAGTTTTCCTTTTATTTGGTGCAGATTTCACATTTCTATCGTCTTTTGTTGCTTTCCTGTGACTGGTCAAAAGTGCACCATGACTTTACGAACACACTGTATATTTCAAAAACAGACAATGCTAAACAATATATCAGGGATATATGCATATCTTCTGCAACCATGAATAACAAATAATTAATTAAAAATGTAGGATAGTGTTGGTTTTCATAAGGATAGAATATGGAGTGATAGAAGCACACAGGAATTTCCAAGGTCTTAATTGTTTCTAATTCCAGTTAAGCTGGATGATAGGTACTTAGGTGACCATTTTAGTATTTTTATTTTAAATTGACATATGCATTGTGTACACTTTTTGAATGTTTAATAAATTTAAAACTAGAAAAAATAAAAACTAAAAAGCAATGTCTCTGGGGCCAGGCTGCTTGGTTTCAAATCCTGATTCCACCACTTAATAAAGTAACTTGAGAAAGTTACTTTAACTCTGGATTTCCTAGTTTGTCCATCTTTAAAATGGTGGTGCCAATTGCACCATTATTTTGAGGGTTGAATGAGATGTGTAAATAATTTAGAAAACAGCTAAGTGTATATAGGCAGTATATAATAATAATACACATGTATTATATAATAATAATTATTTCCCCTCAATACTTTTTAAAAAAAACTTTAAGGCTGCCCTGGCTGGATAGTTTGGTTGGTTGGAGCATTGTCCCAAAGTGCAGAGGTTGCTGGTTCAGTCCCTGATCAGGGCACACACAGAAACAAATTTGTGTTCTTGTCTCTTTCTCTCTCTCTCTCTCTCTCTCCACCCTGCTCCTTTCTCTCTCAATAAAATCAATAAATAAAATGTTTTTTTAAAATTTAAGGCTTGTTTATAAAAAAACAAAAGGAATTTTTCTAGAGAGCACTGAGATATTTAGGGGAGATCTTGAAATTCCAGCACAAAACCTTCCATATCCTGACATTTGAAGGCTCACATTCTAAAGAGTTCCCTGCCCACACATCACAATGCACCCTAAAGCCAAATCGGATATTTTATAAACCTGAACCTGAACTCATTCAGAGTACCTTGTCATAACATGGCAGAAACTTGGGTGCAGACTGCCCAAACCTACAAAAACAGAAAATACATAAAACAGAAATCTTGACTATGTAAAAGTACAGGTTCATTTGAGAGAGTTTTGAAAGTGTGAGAAATAGATAACAGAAACAATAATCATTCTATTCTTTTCTCTCATACAGAAGATCACAAGAAACTTGTTAGTGAAACAAGAAGCAGAAGTTTCAGTTTGGTAGAGAAGTACCAGAAAATAGTGAGTTAGCTATATGAGAAGGATGGATGAGAGAAGTTTAAAGTGTGCTAGATACTAAACAATAATAGTGAAAAATAAATTGTTTAAAGTTTATGAAAAGGTGCCCTGGCTGGTTGTGTCTATGGTAGTGCATTGGCCCGGCGTATGGACATCCCAGGTTCCATTCCTGGTCAGGGCACACAGGAGAAGCACCCATCTACTCCTCCAACTTTCCCCCTCTCACTTCTCTCTCTCTCTCTCTCTTCTCCTCTGCTCCTGCAGTCATGTCTCGATTGGAGTGAGTTGACCCCGGGCACTGAGGATAACTCCATGGCCTCTGACTCAGGTGCTAAAAATGGGCTCTGGTTGCAAGGAAGTAAGGGCCCCAGATGGGCAGAGCATCGCCCCCTAGTGGGCTTGCTGGGTGGATCCCAGTCAGGGCTCATGTGAGAGTCTGTCTCTGTCTCCCCTCCTCTCACTAAAATGCTACTACTAATAAAAAGTTTGTGAAAAGGTTACAAATATATTCTTTAGTTATAAGGAAGTAAATATAGAAAGCTAGAGAAATAAAAGGTTTAACAGTGCTTTTCAATGGGATAAAATGAAAGACAGACAATACCGAGTGTTGACAAGAATGTGGAGGACCTGATACATCCAAACACTGCTAATAACTGTAAACTGGTACAAATCCATTGGAAAACTATTTGGAAATAACTACTTACTTAATGACCGCCAATTTTACCCTTTAAATATATACCCAACAGAATGCATATACATGTTTGCCAAAAGATATGTACAAGAATGTTCAGAGCAGTATTATCCAAACAGCCAAAGCTTGTACCAACCCAAATACCCATCAACAGTTAGATGGATAATAAATTATAAAATATTTATGCACTGGAATACAAGACAGAAATAAGAATGAAGAACTAAAATTGAAAGCATTATGACTACATGTCATAAACAGAATGTTGAGGGAAAGAAGCCAAACACAAAACAATATATAACTCGACCATTCCACTTAAATAAATTTAAAACAGGCAAAACCAACTATAGTATTGGAAGTTAGGGTATACTCCAGCTCGTAGTGATTTTAAGGGATAATTTGTGGGGCACCTGCTAGTAAAGTTTCATTTCTTCATTAAGATGTTGATACTGTGTATGTTCACCTTCTGAAAATACACTGAGCTGTAATTAAGGAATTGTCATTTTATATAACATAATGTGTGTATGTTATAATCCCATTAAAATGTTTGTTTAAAAAATGTTTGCCAGTGGGGATGAGAACTAGGAAAGGAAAGTAGTTAGAATATTGCTGCTTTCACCATGTTTTCTCACAGTAAATTTCACTATTACATTTGTTACCAAATGCATATTTTCCTTTGAAACCAAAAATTTAAAAACATGTAAAAAAAAAACCTTAATTTTTTTGCTATTTAGCACCAAATATACTTAGAGTGTGATAAAACAATGATCCAAATACAGAGAAAAGCATTAGTATTTGATTTTATTCATTGCAACAAATGCCAAAAAGAGGAGCAAACATTGCAGGAAATCACCAGGATGCAGGGATCTGAAATGACATTATGCAAATAATGCAATGGTCCCGAACTGAGTTTTCCAAACCTGGACAAGATAAGGTGCAGTGGAAATATATAAATACATTACAAAAGGGAAATGTAGGTTATATTTGAAGGTGGGGATTTTGTCTATAATGCTCCCAAGCTCTGTATGTGGGGAAATTAGATACGTTACAAATGACACCACATCATAATGAGATTACTAATTGAACCTGAAGTTATTCTGGAAGATGGCATTTTCCTCTATTTCTTCGCTAATGCCTTGGGGCGGGAGGTTGGGGATAATCGGCTTCAAGAATTTGAACTCATTTGACCCGGAACCTCCAGTCAGACATATCTCATATTGGTAGCTTTGGGATAGGGTCCCAGTACCGGCGACGTCCACCAGGTGGCCCGGAAAGCGGCCCTCGGGTACCGAGCAGCCACCCACCCAGGCGGCCCTGCTCCTCCTGCACAGCCGCACCGCGACGAACGCCAGCACCGAGAACAGGAAGAGCGACGACACCGACGCCAACGCGATGACCAGGTAGACGGTGAGCGGGTCGGCCTGGGCCGCGTCGGCCGCCGCTTCGGGCAGCGGCAGGTAGGGCTGCGAGAAGCCGTCCACCAGCAGCACGTGCAGCGTGACGCTGGCCGAGCGCGGCGGCTCGCCGTTGTCCTTGACCAGCAGCAGCAGCCGGTGCTTGGCCGCGTCGCGCTCGCTCAGCAGCCGGGCCGTGCGCACCTCGCCGTTGTGCGCCCACACGCCGAACAGCCCGGGCTCCGTGGCCTTGAGCAGCTGGTACGACAGCCAGGCGTTCTGGCCCGAGTCGCCGTCCACCGCCACCACCTTGCTCACCAGGTAGCCGGGCTCGGCCGCCCGGGGCACCAGCTCGGTGCAGGGCGCCGAGCCGTTCTGCGGCGGGTACAGCACGAAGGGCGCGTTGTCGTTGGCGTCCAGCACCTGCACGCGCACCAGCGCCTGGCTGCTCAGCGCCGGGGCCCCGCGGTCTGTGGCGCCCACGAGGAACTCGAACGCCTGCAGCGCCTCGAAATCCAGCGCCCTCAGGGCGAACAGGTGTCCGTTGTCCGCGTTGATGGACACCAGCGAGGCCAGGGGCAGGCTGGGGTCCTGGGGCGGCAGCAATGAGTAGGTGACCTGGGCGTTGGAGCCCGCGTCTTTGTCAGTGGCGCTGACGCTGCCGATGTGCAGGGCGGGGCTGTTGTTCTCGCGGATGAAGAGTGTGTAGGAGGTTTGGGTGAAGACTGGGGCGTTATCATTGACGTCGGAGATAAGCACTGATATGTTGTGCTGTGTTTTCAACCTGGGTGTACCCAAGTCCGTGACGGTGATAGTGACATTGTACTCTGCCCTGCTCTCTCTGTCCAATGGCCTCTCTGTCACTAGGGTGTAAAAGTTCTTGAATGTGGGTTTCAAGAGAAAAGGAAGATCATTCTGGATGGAACAAACCATCCTACCGTTGTCCCCAGAGTCTGGATCAGAAACACTGAAAACAGCAACTACAGTCTCTGGGGAGTTCTCTGGGGTAGAGCTGGCGAGTTTCGACATGGTCAGTTCAGGGGCGTTGTCATTTACATCCATAACCTGGATAGCTACAGAGCATTTTCCTGAAAGGCCCCCACCGTCTGTGGCTGCAATTTGCACATTATAATATTGACTTGCCTCGAAATCCAATGCCTTTTTCAGACGAATTTCTCCTGTTATTTCGTCTATTACAAATGGTTGAGTAACTTCATCGCCTTGGACTAGAGTGTAAGCTACATTCCCATTCATTCCTGCATCTAAATCTCGAGCAGAAACAGTGACAACTAAGGAGTTTAGGGGGCTGTCCTCGGGGACCTGTGCCTCATAGAGAGACTGTAAAAACTCAGGGGCGTTATCATTGATGTCCACAACTTCAATGCGGACCGCAGTGGTCCCAGATCTCCGCGGAGCCCCCCCATCCACCGCCATGAGGGTCAAACTGAGCTCGGGCTGCTCCTCCCGGTCCAGCGCTTCGTCTAGCACCAGCTCTGGGTATTTTCTGCCATCTCTGAGATTTTGAGTGACAACATGAAAATGGGAGTTGGGGCTAATTGTGTAGTTCTGAACGGTGTTGTTACCTATGTCAAAGTCCTGTGCTATTGTCAAAGGAAATACAGTCCCCGGCTGGACGCTTTCTGGAATTTTTAGGAGCATTTCCCTGTCTAGGAACTCTGGAGAGTGATCATTTATATCCATGAGCTGCAGATCAGCTTGAAAAAACTGCACCGGATTTTCCAGTAATAGTTGGAATTGCAGTATACAGGGATCTGTAGCCCCGCACAGCACCTCCCGGTCTAGTTTTTCACGTAGAAGCAAATTCCCGGTCTTTATATCGAGTCGCAAGAGCTGTTTGTTTCCATTGTAATGGATTCCCGCGCCCCGGGTAGCCAGTTCCCCCACCCTGAGCCCCAGGTCTTTTGCCAAGTTGGCCACAAAGGAGCCACTTTCTGTTTCTTCTGGAATGGAATACCTAATTGCTTCAGAACCAGACTCCCACAAAAGCAACAATATAATAAGAAAGGTAACTTGCCTTTTCTGTGACGTTTTTGCTAGCGCAGTCTCCATTGTTCAGACCCAGTTCAAGAAGGTGCAATTTCTTCAACGCGGTGTACAATCAACCCAGATGATTCCGTTAAATAACCTCAAATTACATCTCTCTGAAGGATTCGCACTAGAATGATGCCCTCTTTGAAGAGCTCAGCCCCCTAGATCTTACGTAAAATGCCTCCTTCTTTTAGGAAGCAGAGTTCTGATTCCTAGCTTAATGGCGTCCCGGGTATCCACAGAGCCCTTCATTCAAATTTCAAGCCTGCAGCGCCACCAGGCGTCCTTATTTACTATTGCACATAATATTTGCTATTTCATTCAAAATTCTAACTCTTGGTGTGTATCAATATCCTTTTAAGTCGCAGAAGTTCTCCCCATCATATCTTCAGTTCTTAGTTATTGGAATTTCTAAAAAAATATTTTCTGAATTAACTTTAAATGAAATAGTACTTTTCAGAATAAACTAAAATGATATATTTGCATTCCGCATAAAAGTATCTTTTGAGTACTGAGCAAATGTTTTCCTGTGGGATTTTGTTTGATTATATTCAAGAAATAAGTGTTAATAGATGTCTACAAAAGTTTACAAATGTTACTTTTATCTTTAAATAAACATACATCAGAAAAGAATACAAATCATAATTATATCATTTAAAAAATTTTCAAAAAGTGAGTGCACTCTTATACATAGAACCTAAATTAAGATGAAAATATTAGCAAAACCATATAAGCCTTCTTCTTTCATTGTTTGGTTACTAACCTCCCCCCCTAAAGATAAGCATGCTCCTAACATCTATTATCATAAATTTTTTTGTCTTTTTTTGAACATTTATACAAATGGAGTTACAGAGTATTACTCTTGTGTTTGCTTTCATTCACTCAACATTATGTTTGTAAAATTTGTTGCATATTGATTTTATTTTATTCTCATTCATTTTTACCATTGTATTGTATAACTATACCATGATTTGTTTATTTAGTCTTCAGTTGATGGACATTGGAGTTTTCCAGTTTGGGGATTTTTGAGTAGTGCTGTTATGAACATTCTTGTATACTGTATGTCATTTGGTGTCTTTCTGTACATTTATGTTTAATATATTCCTAAGAGTTACATTGCTGTCCTTTTTTTTTTATTTTTTTAAAATTTTATTTATTCATTTTTAGAGAGGAGAGAGACAGAGAGGAAGAGAGAGGAGAGAGATATAGAGAGAAAGAAGGGGGGAGGAGTTGGAAGCATCAACTCCCATATGTGCCCTAACCAGCCAAGCCCAGGGTTTCGAACCTGCAACCTCTGCATTTCCAGGTCGACGCTTTATCCACTGTGCCACCACAGGTCAGGCACATTGCTGTCCATTAAGATGTATACATACAGTTAGCTTTAGTAGGTATTGGAAAACCTTTTTCAAATGCAGTTTTACCAAAATCAGCAAAGAATGAGAGTTCTAGTTGCTCCATATCCTTGTCAACATTTGATATTGTCTTTTAATATTAACCACTTTGGTGAGTGTATAGTGATATTATATTGAACTTTAATTAGTATTACCCTGACAATTAATTAAATCAAACACATGGAAAATTTCCACATGTTTATTGGTCATTAAGGTATATTCTTGAGAAGTGCTTGAGGCCTTGGCCGATTGGCTCAGTGGTAGAGCGTCGGCCTGGCGTGCAGGGGACCCGGGTTCGATTCCCAGCCAGGGCACACAGGAGAAGCGCCCATTTGCTTCTCCACCCCCCCTTCCTTCCTTTCTGTCTCTCTCTTCCCCTCCCGCAGCCAAGGCTCCATTGGAGCAAAGATGGCCCAGGCGCTGGGGATGGCTCCTTGGCCTCTGCCCCAGGCGCTAGAGTGGCTCTGGTTGCGGCAGAGCGACGCCCCGGAGGGGCAGAGCATCGCCCCCTGGTGGGCAGAGCATAGCCCCTGGTGGGCGTGCTGAGTGGATCCCGGTCGGTCGGGCACATGCGGGAGTCTGTCTGACTGTCTCTCCCCATTTCTAGCTTCAGGAAAAAAAAAAAGTGCTTGAAAATCTTCTATTTCTCTATTAAAGCTATTTGCCTTTTCTCCTTACCCATCTTTACAAGTTCTTAATACATTCTGGGTATAATTATTTTTTCAGATATATATGTTGCAAATATTTTCTCCCACTCTATGGCTTAGATTTTTAACTCTCTTATGGTATCTTTGGTGAACAAACCTTCTTAAACTTTAATTTAATCTAATTTGTCAATATTTCTCAATGGTTATGGTTAGGGCTGTTTTCTCTTTAAATCTTTGCATATGCCAAGGTCATAAAAATATTCTTGTAGGGTATTTTTGAAAAAATAATTACTTTATTCTTCACATTTACAGCTATAAATTTTTGAAGTTAATTTTTCATATAAGTGAGGTTAGGGTCAAAATTTATTTTAAATATAAACATTCAAATGACTTTGTGCCATCTGTTGAAAAGGTCCATTCTCCATTGTTTCTGAAGTATCATTTTGTAATAAATCAGTTAACCATAGGTCTATTTACAACTCTTTTTTTCATCTGACCTGTGGTGGCACAGTAGAAAAAGAATCGACCTGGGATGTTGAGGTCATCAGTTTGAAAACCTGGGCTTCCCCAGTCAAGGCACATATGACAAGCAAGCAATGAACAACTAAAGTGAAGCAACTATGAGTCGATACTGCTGGCTCCTCCTGTCTCTCTCTTCTCTCTGTAAAATCAATAGCTAAAACTTTTAAAAAGACTCTTCAAAATTTTTTTTCTTTGTTTGTCCTGCATACCATAGTGTCTTAGTTACTATAGCTTAATAATAGGTTTATTTTCTAATTGGTAAGTCCTCTAGTTTTATTCTTTTTCTTCAAGACTGCTTTGGTTATTATTGTCTCTTGTATTTAGATTCAGCTTGTCCATTTTCACAAAGAAATCTGCCGAAATTCTGTTTAGGATTTTATTAATGTGTAGATTGATTGGGGAGAATTGACATAATTTCCAACATTGAGTTTTGCAACTATTGAACATTATGCATCCCTCTATTTAAAATATTTGGCCTTCATTGTCTATTTTTGTTTTACAACAATAGAATTGTCCTGGTTTTCAAAAGGCATGCATTTTTTTGAAGTTATTTGAATCATGTTTACTACTAAAGTCTAATCATTGAATTTCAAAATGTTGATCTACTGCATACCAGTGTGGTGGTGATCTGTAGGTGGTAAGGAATGGCCTATACTTTATCAATACACACCAATTCATATACTAATATGCAGAATAATTCATAAATTTACTGCATAAATTTATAAAAGTAGGTTCTGGGTGTTTGGTCAGTCTCATTTGGTTGATTGTACAAATTGACTTTTCTGGCTTAAATAGAAGAAGTGAACTCGGATTTCCATAGTGTTGAAATATATTGGTGAAAATGTCAATGTGATTTTTTGATATCACACATAAAAACTATTTCATTTAAATAGCTAATAATAAATGAAGTCATGAAAGTTGACTACCATATTTATGTCCAATATATTTGTATTTAATTTTGGTCTCAGTTTTAAAATCACTTTCTCATTTCAATTTTTAAATTGGATAAAAGCTAAAAAGCTGTTTCAAAAATAACTTAAACAGTAAGTCACTTTCTTTTTTTATTTCACTAAATTTTTAGGGAAAAAAGTAACTCAGGAAAAAGTGCAAGCAATTAAAGTCTAGTAGGATAACACTTGAAATGTTAAGTAGTTGTTTAGATTATAAAGCAAGCTTATATTGTGCCAAAATTTCAACTAAGTAGTCTGATGATAATATTCATATAAATTTAGTTGGAAATCACATGATCAATTTCATTTCTATTTCTAGTCTTATTGCCCCAAAGGACAAAATAGCTTATTTCTTACAAATGAAAATTCATCATAATTGAAAAAGTAAATTTACATCAAATATGTGAAAGCTACATTGACAACCAACACAGAAGATAAGTTAGACATCAAAGACAAATCACTGTTTTGTTGACAAAGGCTGTCCATGACTACAAAGTAGATTAAAGTGAAAAACTGGTCTCATCTGATAATCACAATTTAACAGAATAACTGAAGCTCAGGAAAAAAAATATCTGACTCTTTTGAAAGGTGGAGAGAAGCTGCAGGGGAAAAAAAAACAAGAGAAACATACATTAAACTACACTGGAACTTCTATTTACAGGGAAAAAAAAGAAAGAACAGGAAGTATATGATACCCTCCACATTTTGAATCCTATGAAAGGATTTAGGATTTAAGGTTCTAGGATCACTTTTACACAATATTTTGCCAGGCAGTGACTAAGTTTTTTTCTAGTGAAATTGATACAAAATTATATAAGATTTTCTCTAATTATTATTTACAAATGAGAATAATTTTAAAAATTATAACATTAGTAAGTACTATGGAGCACTTACAATGTGAGAGGTAAGAAGCAACCAAATAAAATCTCTAGCATATGTGGTGCTCACAATGGGAGAAAGTCACAATTTTAGTGTATTGTTTTAATAAAATGTGTGTTTATGTACAAATTGGGAGAAATGGGTATGTTAAATTATATGCTCACGATTATTCAGGGGGCATAGCCTGGTAGAATCATCAACAAGAAAGGGCTAGGTAGCTATAAAAAATTTCAAACACTTCGGTCTTACAAAGATAAACATATAAGAACCACAAATACTATATAGAAATGCAAGAATACAAAAAAGCTTTAAAATATTTCATTTAAAAGATATTGATTAATTAAAAAGTTGATTAAAACAAAATTTCTTTTTATACTAGACTAATTTTTAGTCATGGAAAGATTAATACCAAGAGAATGTAAATATGGAGAAAATACTCAATATTTAGTGTAACTACAAATGCTCAGTCCAATTAATAATAAAAGGAAGAAATCTAGCATGATTGGGGACATGCATTGATTTGAAATAGAGATATACATATTTAGAGAATAATAAAATTTCTGCAAAGAAATGCATTGCAATGGCAATTTGTTTTGCCAAAATTAAGGAGAAGCTCATTTAGCCAATACAATACTTAACTGAATACAAAGCTACTCCGGCAATTGCGAGGCTTTTTAGTTTCTCTCTCAGCATCCTGAACCAAGAGGTTGGGGAAGATAGGCTTCAGGAATTTGAACTCACCAGTCCCAGGGTCTCCCGTCAGACACACTTCATACTGGTAGCTCTGGGACAGGGTCCCCGTGCCGCTGACGTCCACCAGGTGACCCGGTAGGTGGCCCTCAGGCACCGAGCAGCCACCCACCCAGGCGGCCCTGCTCCTCCTGCACAGCCGCCCCGCGACGAACGCCAGCACCGAGAACAGGAAGAGCGACGACACCGACGCCAACGCGATGACCAGGTAGACGGTGAGCGGGTCGGCCTGGGCCGCGTCGGCCGCCGCTTCGGGCAGCGGCAGGTAGGGCTGCGAGAAGCCGTCCACCAGCAGCACGTGCAGCGTGACGCTGGCCGAGCGCGGCGGCTCGCCGTTGTCCTTGACCAGCAGCAGCAGCCGGTGCTTGGCCGCGTCGCGCTCGCTCAGCAGCCGGGCCGTGCGCACCTCGCCGTTGTGCGCCCACACGCCGAACAGCCCGGGCTCCGTGGCCTTGAGCAGCTGGTACGACAGCCAGGCGTTCTGGCCCGAGTCGCCGTCCACCGCCACCACCTTGCTCACCAGGTAGCCGGGCTCGGCCGCCCGGGGCACCAGCTCGGTGCAGGGCGCCGAGCCGTTCTGCGGCGGGTACAGCACGAAGGGCGCGTTGTCGTTGGCGTCCAGCACCTGCACGCGCACCAGCGCCTGGCTGCTCAGCGCCGGGGCCCCGCGGTCTGTGGCGCCCACGAGGAACTCGAACGCCTGCAGCGCCTCGAAATCCAGCGCCCTCAGGGCGAACAGGTGTCCGTTGTCCGCGTTGATGGACACCAGCGAGGCCAGGGGCAGGCTGGGGTCCTGGGGCGGCAGCAGCGAGTAGGTGACCTGGGCGTTGGCGCCCGCGTCTGTGTCAGTGGCGCTGACGCTGCCGATGTGCAGGGCGGGGCTGTTGTTCTCGCGGATGAAGAGCGTGTAGGAGGTTTGGGTGAAGGCGGGGGCGTTGTCGTTGACATCGGAGACCAGCACGGTTATGTTGTGCTGCGTTTTCAGTCTGGGGGTCCCCATGTCGGTGACGGTGATGGTGATGTTGTACTCGGCCTGTCTCTCTCTGTCCAGCGGGCTCTCTGTTACCAGGGTATAGAAATTCTTGAAAGTCGGTTTTAGAACGAACGGCAGATTATCTGGAATAGAGCAAATCATCTTTCCATTGTCCCCAGAATCTCTATCTCGAATTCGGAAAATAGAGACTACAGCCTCAGGAACATTTTCTGGAATGGAGCCGGTGAGTGAAGAGATGGTCAGTTCAGGTACATTGTCGTTCACATCCACCACCTCTATGACGACAGTGCCTTTTCCAGAAAGGCCTCCTCCATCTGTAGCCTCAATTTCCACGTAGTAAGATTTAATTTGTTCAAAATCCAATTTCTCCATCAGTAGAATTTCTCCTGTGGCTTCATTTATTGAAAACGTTTGCTTAATTTCATCTGATGCCTGGAACAAGCCATAGGAAACTCTCCCAAAGTTCCCAGCATCTATATCCCTAGCTAAGACTGTAAGAATTGGGGAGCCTAAAGGGCTGTTTTCCGGGACCTGCACCTCATATGGAGTGTGCACAAACTCAGGAGCATTGTCATTGACATCCATTACTAGGATTTGCACGGTGATGGTGCCAGACCTGGGTGGAGACCCGCCATCCAGCGCCATGAGAGTTAAACTGAACTCGGGCTGCTCCTCTCGATCCAGTGCTTTGTCCTGCACCAAATCTGGGTATTTCTTACCCTCACTATGATTTCGAGTAAGAACATGAAAATGAGAATTGGGGCTCATAGTGTATTTTTGAAGCCCATTGCTTCCCACATCCAAATCCTGAGCTAACTTTAAAGGAAAAATTGTCCCTGGCTGGCTGTTTTCCGGTATTTTCAAGAGCATTTCCCTAGTTGGGAATACTGGGGAGTGGTCATTTATGTCTTGGATTGATAATTCTCCTTCAAAAAATTGCACAGGAGTTTCCAGCAACACTTGGAAGTGCAATACACACGATTCAGTGGGGCCACATAACTCTTCCCGATCTAGTTTCTCCTTCAAAAGCAAATTTCCAGTCTGACGATCCAGCAGCAAGCGCTGCTTGTCATCGTCAGACACCACCCGGGCCGACCGGGCGGCCAGTTCCCCAATTCCCAGGCCCAGGTCCTTGCTCACATGGGCTACAAAGGAGCCGCTCTCTGTTTCTTCCAGCACAGAATAACGAATAGGCTCGGGGTGAGCCTGAGACAAGAATACCGCCAAAATAAAGGCCATCACTTGCCTGTTTGGTTGAATTCTCTCAAGCGTCTCCATGTTGGAGCCCGAATGCTTATATCCAATCTCTTCAGCAACCAAAAAAAGACTTGAAATATTCAATGTCGATTTCTTGCTTGGTGGAATCCTCACAAATTGCTTTGAATCTTAAATTCGTTTGGTATACGCTCCCCCAAACTCGTTGGTAAGCCAGTACCTCTGGCAAAGCTTCTTCCGTATGTTTTTTATTCCTTCTTGGAACAAAGGAATACGCGAGCTTTTTAGGGTTTATTCACAATCTTAGCCTGCAGCGCCACCCTGCGTCTTGATTGAGAAAATATTCTCCAAAGCATATTTAGGAAGTGTCCAACATTAATCCCTTTTTTGAAGTGTATAGAACTTTTACAGAGTTGTTATTCCATTAAATTGCATGACTCAATGTTATTACATTACATTTCAAAAGCCAAAATACTTTTATGAGCTGAAAACAAGAGGGTTTCTTGGTTTTCCCACACCCTAATCAGTGGAACTTCAAAGAACTCCATTTGCCCTTTTCATAATCTAACTAGGGGAGATAAACACTTAAAACATTGTAGTTTATAATAACTATATTTGTTAGTTTTCAAGTATGTGAGGAATTTATGATAGTGCAAAGGTTTGTTACAATGTTCTGTACCACATGGTCTCAGGAGGCTAGTTTTCAAAGAAAAGTTACTATCGTTCTGCACCAGTTTGCATACCAATGATACAGTTGAAAAAAGAGGCATCTTGCTTTTCGGAGAAAAACAGGAAGCCCAGGTTTAAAATATTTCAATCTGTGAGTAAAGGGTGCCTCAGGCCTTGATTGCTCACATATGATAAAGAGACTTATTTATAAAATGAATTCCAGCATAGTGTATAGATACTGTAATTGTCCTGATACAGTAAATTAACTGAGGGTTCATGAGTTTATTGGCTTCGATTAGTATATTGAATGGAATGTCATTTATCTTGGCACATATGGGATTACCCCTCCTTAAATATGCTATAACTTAATTATTTAATTTACTTAATAAATTATAATTTATGTTGAATGAATTATTCTTAAATCATGCCAACAATCTTAGATTCTAATAAAAATTATTAGAAAAAATCATTTGAAAGAAGCCTTAATTATAGTAATCATTCAATAAATATTAGTTGAATTAATTAACTCTAATGATTGTTTCAAATATATAAGAAGATTATTGTTAGATCATACATTCAGCTAATGATTATGTTTCAAATATATAAGAAGATTATTGTCAGATCATACATTCAGCCATAAATATGTCTGAAACAATATGAAATTCTGAGACATAAGGGTATAATACATGCTTAGCATTATTCAATTACATTTACTTTGATTTTAGTTTTATGAATTACCTCCTATAAGAGATAAAACAGTGATAATATTAACACACTTTAGAATTATTTCATATTTATATCAACATTAGTAATATCAACATGTAAAATAAAAATATATACCGATAAATAAATAAAAATTAGAATATTTTTTTAGATATAAAAAAAAATCAGAGAAAAGCAAAGAGCAAATTGTTCATAATATTGTAACCAAATTCTAGTTAGATTCAAGTTAAAGAGCTCAGAATATGTGCCACTATATTTTAAACATTTTATTATATTATATATTATCTTAAGCTTTTTACATATATTAATTGATTTTATCCTCCCAAAGCCCTATAAGGTGGGCATCTTATTAGCCACATTTTACAGATGAGAAAATTGAGGCAGAGTCTAAATTACCCGCTCATAGTCAGACATCATTTGAAACGGCAGAGCTAGGATTCAAACTATTACAGTGTGGCTCCAGATTCCATTGTCTTACCTAAGTGAAACTGGAGAGGTGACAATGTTTTAGATCATTTAGATCCAAACTTCAGCCTACCCTTGAGCACATAGATATCACAGGTGGAATATATTGGCATTCAAGTTTTCAATCAATATAAGAACTTTTAAAATAACTTGTCTCTCTTTATAAATAACTCGTACCAGCAAAGAGAGGCACTTACACAACATAGAAATTGGAGGAAAAACTGATGTTTTGCTAAGGTCATTAATTAGATTAAAAATTCTAAAGAATTACATGTATAGTGAATTCTTTTTAGTCTTAAATATTGGAGAAAAATATCTATGCATAGATCTTTTGAAATGGTATACAAGGTGTAAAGAAGAATGGCTTGAGAAATTTGTGATGAAACCTGACAATTTATATAATTTTCTATAGTACATACTAAATAAAAACATAGTATTTATATTTTTAATGTGACAAAATATTCAAATATATAATGTCAAACTTATCATATATCTTCAAAATCAAGAGGTGTGAGTCCTCCAACTTTGTTGTTCTTTTTCAAGATGCTTTTAACTCCTCTGGATCCCTTGAATTTCCATATAAAGTTTAGGGTCAACTTACCAATTTTTGATCCAAATAAACCAGGTGGTATTTTGATAGAGATTGCATGGAATATGTAGACTAATTTGGAAAGTACCATCTTAACAATATTAAGTCTTCCAAACTGTGAACGCTTTCTATTTTTTGTTCCAATTTCTTTCAGTGATGTTTTGTAGTCTTCAGTGTACAAGATTTGCACTTATTTTGTTAAATTTGTTTCTATGTATTTATTCTTTTTGATGCAATCATAAATTAAATTGTTTTCTTTATTTGGGGGTTGTCCAATGCTAGTGTACAGAAACACTAATTTATTTTGTTTATTGATCTTGTCTCCTCCAACTTTGTTGAACTCATTTATCAATTTTAGTAATATTTTTTTGTGGATTCCTTTGGATTTTCTTTATGCACAATTATGTCACCTGCAAATATACCTTAACTTCTTCATTTCCAAATAAATAATTTTATTCTTTTTCTTGCCTAATTTCCCTGGCTAGAATTTTCCAGAAAAATGTAAAATATAAGCAGTGAGAGGAGACACCTTTGTTTTCTCCTGTTCTTAGGAGGAAAGGTTTCAGTATTTCACCATTAAATATGATGTTAGCTGTGGATTTTTATAAATGACCTTTATCAGGTTGAGTGCATATGCTATTATTTCTAGTTTGTTGAGTGTTTCTAACGTGAAAAGGTGTTGGATTTTGTAAAAAAAAAAACTGCATTTATTGAAATGGTTTGTTCTTCTCTATTAATAAGGTGTGTTGCATTGATTGACTTTTGTATGTTAACAAATCTTGCATTTCTGGGACAAATCCCACTTGGCTATGTTATGTTGCTGGTTTGATAGTATTTTGTTGAGGATTTTTGCATCTATATTCATAAAGGATATTGACATTTCATTTTTTTTCTTGTGTTACTTTTGTCTAGTTTGGGCATCAGGGAAAGACTGGACTCATAGAAAGTTTTGGGAAGTGGTCTCTGCTCCTTTTTTAAAGCCAGCTTGTGAAGAACTGGTGTTATTCTTTGTACATTTGGTAGAGTTTACCAGTGAAGACATCCAGTCCTGGATGTCTGTGGAAAATTTTTGTTTGTGGAAAATTTTTTGATTGCTGATTAAATCTTGTTAAATAGGATGAGACATTCAGGATGAAAAAATTTATTTCCCCAGAGATAAAAAAAATTTAAGCAAAAATCCACTCAAATGATAATAAGAGAATACAATTGTAATATTTGATAATCTCCAAATTGTTCCAGAAGTTGAATTTCTCACCGAAGTCTTTCCTTGTGGATAGCCCATATTAGTTGGAGAAAATGACTTCAAAAATATGAACCCTTTTGTTTCTGATATTCCAGTCAAAAACCTCTCACAATAATAGATCTGGAACTAAATCTTAGTGATGTTGATATTCCCAAAATGCTCAGAAAATGGCCTTTGAGAAGCAGTTCACTGAAAATTCCTTGTTCATCTTCTATGTCTAAGCATCATTAAACAGCTGAATCAAATCAGTGAACAAGAGGATTCTGTGGGTGGTTCAAGGAATGGTAGAAAGGGCTGGGATGGGTCCTAGATTAGGTGTAGCATGAAGTGTTTTTTGGTTGTTCTTAATAACAGCACCAGCTTGTGCCTAGCTGCACCTGTCACTTAGGAACCTAGATGTGCTTCCAGGTTGTAGGCCCACATGCTAAACATCAAGTACTCATTTTGAGACCTTGAATTATTGATAAAATATTCATGAGTTCTAACTCAAGTCACCATCCAGAACTATAGTCACCATCCAACTTCTACCCAGCACCAGCTCAGTGCACAACATAGAATTGTTTTGCAGAAGGTTTTCTTTGTCATCCAGCAAGCTGTGTG
This sequence comes from Saccopteryx bilineata, assembly GCF_036850765.1. Lineage (NCBI taxonomy): Eukaryota > Metazoa > Chordata > Mammalia > Chiroptera > Emballonuridae > Saccopteryx > Saccopteryx bilineata. The sequence continues at coordinate 166,601,563 of NC_089493.1, read as the reverse complement.
TCATCAGGAGCACCCTGTGCAGCACTGTCATGGATATTAATCAAGACCTTGATTTTTTTTCTCTAGGTAATACCCATGTATCACTTCAATTACTACTCAATTTTCCTCAAATATAGGTTGTTTCTGATTAGATTCTGTTTATTTATTCTGAAAATTGAAAAGTTAAAATTGTCTCCATTAGCTCCCACATCTAAAGCCTTAACAGACACATGACAACCAAGCAGAGGGTGACATTCCCTGATATTTTTGCCTTATAGAGCAAATGCAGAGTAGTGCCACCAAAGACAGACTAGGACCCAGCACAAACACATCATTAGGTTTTTGTCCAGAACTTCTACCTATGTGTGTGGCAAAGTTGAGCTACACTTCTTAGTCAAAGCTTGAATTTCTAGAGCCTTGGCCTCTTTCTCCCTTCCACAAGACTGCCAATACCAGGTATGAGGGAATCCTCCAATATGAGATGAGTTCTCATTAAAATATCACCAAGCATACAAGGAAGACTAAAGCTGAAAAATAGACTCAACAAATAAAAGAATGAATACATAAGAAGTAGAGATTCAGAACAATATGTAGAGAACTTAAAAGTAAAAGATATTTAATTTCCTCAGACAAAAAAAAAAAAAAAGAGGAAATAGTGATTGTAGGGAAAAATCAAATTGTGAAAATCTGCCACATGGAAATTATAGTTACTCAAACAAAAAAGAGTTCAGTATTTTGGGTAAATCTGAAGGTAGGACCTAGCAAGTATCAGAACACCGAAAGTAAAGAAAAAAATCTAAAAGAAAGTAAAGAAATTTACATATAAAAGAATGAGAACTGGACTGATATAATTTTTTATCAAGTTTTAAATACCAAAAGAACAGAAGAAAAATAACTTAAAAATTTTATGAGAGGCCTGACCTGTGGTGGTGCAGTGGATAAAGCGTCAACCTGGAAATGCTGAGGTTGCCGGTTTGAAACCCTGGGCTTGCCTGGTCAAGGCACATATGGGAGTTGATGCTTCCAGCTCCTCCCCCCTTCTCTCTCTCTCTGTTTCTCTCTCTCCCTCTCTCTCTCTTCTCTAAAAATGAATAAATAAAATAAAAAAAAAACAAAAAAATTTATGAGTAATCAAACTATTGCTTAAGATTATGAGTATTAAACATAAAAATTAGTTTGAATTATGACTATATATTTTCAGTTTTAAAACATATAAGAAGCAAAAGACTACCAGAATAAAATAGTGGAGAATTGTTTTTGTATCTTTTTAAAAGTCCTCATTTGGGCTGTTTCCAGATCTTCGCTATTGTGTCCCTCAGAGGATGAGTGGATTAAAAAGCTTTGGTACATATATACTATGGAATACTACTCAGCCATAAGAAATGATGACATCGGATCATTTACAATAACATGGATGGACATTGATAACATTATATGGAGTGAAATAAGTAAATCAGAAAAAACTAAGAACTATATGAATCCATGCATAGATGGGACATAAAAATGAGACTCAGAGACATAGACAAGAATGTGATGGTAACAGGGAGTGGGGTGGAGGGGTGGGGAGGGGGCGAGGAAGGAGAGGGAGGGGGCAGGGGGAGGGTAAGGGCACAAAGAAAACCAGATAGAAGGTGGCAGAAGACAATTTGACTTTGGGTGAGGGGTATGCAGCATAATCAAAGGTCAAAATAATCTGGAGATGTTTTCTCAGAACATATGTACCCTGATTTATCAATGCCACTGCATTAAAATGAATAAAAATAAGATTAAAAAAATAAAAAATAAATAAAAGTCCTCATTTACAAGGAAACCATATTTAAGGATTAAGGAAGATGTATTAAAAGTATAAGTTACTTCACTAGTTTTAATGAGTGATGTCTAAATATAGTTCAGTCTCTTAACAATCTATATAAAAGTTTAAAATTCATTTTATTCTCTTTGCTTTTCAGTGTTAAAAACTAGATAGTGAATATCAAGAAAATGTTTATTTATGAATTGGTGTGTTTTCAGAGAGGATAAAAGGCAAGTGTATGCTATCTAAAATTATGTTTTGAAAATAAATAATTGGTCATTTTAACAAACTATAAAAGTTATCTCTGAAAGTATAGCCTTATAATTGGCTATTTTAAAGTTTTTCAAATCCTTTGGTATCTTGCAAATTTTACTTAATTTTGATAGCATAAAGACTAACCAAAGTTTAATAGAATAACCAATGAGAGGGATATACCATTTGGCCTAAAAAGAACCACCCTCTAACTTTCCACAAGTGAATACTTCCCTGGCTCCAACACTATCTGGGACCCAGTCAAGTAAAGAGAAATCTTGATCAGAATTATTTGCCTTTTCCCTCTCTTCGTGAAAACTCAGCTAAGTGTGACAAGAAGGAGGAAAACATCTCATTGAAAGAGACAGATTCAAACATTTCTATAAAATACTTAATGAATGAAAGGAAATATACTCTTTATTCTGATAATAAGTGATTCATTTACACATTCGAGTCTCAGTTACATAAAATGACACCATTTATAACTACACTTTAATGTGTAAAGCCATGTGTCAATCTTAAATCCTTTTTCTCTTTTGGGAATATTGAAAAGTTATGAGAAATTTCAGTTCCCTTTCTTCTTGTAACAAGTACTCAATTTCTGGAGTTCATGCTTCTAGATGAGAAAATGCCTATGAGAAGAATATTTATTTTTTTCTAATTAACTCCTCTAATTGGAGACAATATTTTATTACTTAAAAATAAGTTTTTCTCTATTACTCAAAATAGCCATGAAATTTGATGCTTTGGTGGCTCCCAGATTTTATTCTTAGTTGTAGCTAATTTCGATTTTCACAATGATTTTGATTTCTCCTTTTTAGAACTTTCTATTCTTGCACATCCTTTTACCTAGACAATAGGAGGCAGAATGCTGATCTGTATAAACAGTGTTTATCCCCGGATCACATTTAATTCTAAATCATGTCAGGTTGAAATCTGAAGAAGGGAAGTAAGACAGGAAATGAAGAAAAGGTAACCCTTAGATGTTACCACATAAATGCCAGGTAGATATTAATTTTTGAAAAGATTGGTACACTGCTTTTACCATAAATCATGTAGAGATCATATATACATATACTTTCTTCAAATTTAAAAAAGGGCCCTCTGGCTAGTAACATTTATATCTCAGAATTTACAAACCAAACTGTCATCCCATCAGATGCCTTGCTAAGCAATGTTTTCATACCAAATGGAAAAGCAGAACCACTTGAACAAAATGCTTTCTGTTTAATGTGTCCTAACTTATGAATACACTTTAGGCAAATCTAAGAGTAATTTGCCCTATTAGCCTACATATTACTCACTTTTGGCCATATTAGCATATGCAATATTGAAATATTAATTGCAAATATAAACAGAAAATGAATTAAATGTATTACTATACCCCTAAAAACATATTGTGCCTTAAAAATGGTACATCTGAAAGAAAACACATTCTTATCTACCTACAACTTCATTAGCCACAGAAAAGCTGCTTTAGAAATATTACACAGAACATTATCTGACTGTGTTTTGGATGTAGAATTTGAAATGAGTTCCTTAAAATACACGTATCTGAGATCACCACTAAAAGTTAATGAATTTATTTTTAGTTGCCTATTAGAAAAAGAAAAGAAAGCATTAAGATTGCATTGGTAAGACAGAAAAGAGAAAAAAAAAGGAAAACATGCAAAGATGAACTAGATAGAAACTAAAATCAATATATAAACAAAACGATTATCAACTAAAGATTCCTGGTTTTAAAAAATTTTGTAACCAAATAAAGACTTTTTGACTCTTTTGTTAATGAAATAAACCTAAACTACTCCTGGAATTGGAGTTCTGCATTACTCTTAGTGTCTTGAATCAGACCACTGGGGAGAATCGGTTTGAGGAACTTGAACTCACTGGTCCCTGAGCCTCCCATGAGACACACCTCATACTGGTAGCTCTGGGACAGGGTCCCCGTGCCACTGACGTCCACCAGGTGGCCCGGAAGGTGGCCCTCGGGCACAGAGCAGCCACCCACCCAGGCGGCCCTGCTCCGCCTGCACAGCCGCACCGCGACGAACGCCAGCACCGAGAACAGGAAGAGCGACGACACCGACGCCAACGCGATGACCAGGTAGACGGTGAGCGGGTCGGCCTGGGCCGCGCCGGCCGCCGCTTCGGGCAGCGGCAGGTAGGGCTGCGAGAAGCCGTCCACCAGCAGCACGTGCAGCGTGACGCTGGCCGAGCGCGGCGGCTCGCCGTTGTCCTTGACCAGCAGCAGCAGCCGGTGCTTGGCCGCGTCGCTCTCGCTCAGCAGCCGGGCCGTGCGCACCTCGCCGTTGTGCGCCCACACGCCGAACAGCCCGGGCTCCGTGGCCTTGAGCAGCTGGTACGACAGCCAGGCGTTCTGGCCCGAGTCGCCGTCCACCGCCACCACCTTGCTCACCAGGTAGCCGGGCTCGGCCGCCCGGGGCACCAGCTCGGTGCAGGGCGCCGAGCCGTTCTGCGGCGGGTACAGCACGAAGGGCGCGTTGTCGTTGGCGTCCAGCACCTGCACGCGCACCAGCGCCTGGCTGCTCAGCGCCGGGGCCCCGCGGTCTGTGGCGCCCACGAGGAACTCGAACGCCTGCAGCGCCTCGAAATCCAGCGCCCTCAGGGCGAACAGGTGTCCGTTGTCCGCGTTGATGGACACCAGCGAGGCCAGGGGCAGGCTGGGGTCCTGGGGCGGCAGCAGCGAGTAGGTGACCTGGGCGTTGGCGCCCGCGTCTGTGTCAGTGGCGCTGACGCTGCCGATGTGCAGGGCGGGGCTGTTGTTCTCGCGGATGAAGAGCGTGTAGGAGGTTTGGGTGAAGGCGGGGGCGTTGTCGTTGACATCGGAGACCAGCACGGTTATGTTGTGCTGGGTTTTCAGCCTAGGGATCCCCATGTCGGTGACGGTGATGGTGATGTTGTACTCGGTCTGTCTCTCTCTGTCCAGAGCTCCTTCGGACACTAACGTGTAAAAGTTTTCTACAGATGGTTTTAGGACGAAGGGAAGGTTGTTCTCAATGGAACACATCATTCTCCCATTGTCTCCAGAATCTAGATCAGAAACACTGAAAACAGCCACCACAGTCTCTGGCGAGTTTTCTGGGATAGGGCTGGTAACCGACGACAAGGTTAGTTCCGGTGGGTTGTCATTGACATCAACTACCTGAACTATCACTGTTGATTTTCCTGAAAGGCCTCCTCCATCTTTGGCTTCTATAACGACTTCATAACTGTTAATTTCTTCAAAATTCAAATATTTGACTAGTTGGATATCTCCAGTAATTGGATTTAGTTGAAAAGTTTTGCGAATTTCTTCAGAACTATGAAAAAATGCATAAGATATTGTCCCAAAACTTCCCGTATCTAAATCAGAAGCGGAGACAGTAACAATAACAGAATTAAGGGGGCTGTTCTCTAGGACTTGAACCTCATAGAGCGACTGTGTAAATTCTGGGGCATTGTCGTTTATGTCTAGGACCTGTATGTAGATCTGGGCCGTCCCAGACCTGGGTGGAGACCCGCCATCCAGCGCTGTGAGCGTTAAACTCAACTGAGGCTGCTCCTCACAGTCCAGCGCTTTGTCCAGCACTAGTTCTGGGTACTTCCTTCCATCCCTACGACTGTTTGTGAGAACGTGGAAATGGGGATTAGGAGTGACCGTGTAGTTTTGGAGACTGTTTCTTCCCACATCCAAGTCCTCAGCATTTCCCAATGGAATTATTGTTCCTGGAGGCGTGTTTTCTAAGATTTTCAGCTGCATTTCATTTTCAGAGAATACCGGAGAATGGTCATTGACGTCTATGACCTGAAGCTCATTTGGAATAAACTGCAAAGGATTTTGCAGTAAAATCTGAAAGTGCAGTATGCATGGCTCTGTGAGGCCACATAGCTCCTCCCGGTCCAATTTCTCATGTAGTAGCAAGTCACCGGTCTGATGGTTGAGCTGAAAATGCTGTTTGTTCCCTTTAGACACAACTTGGGCCCCCCTCACAGCCAGTTCCCCGACACTCAGCCCCAGATCCTTTGCTAAATTGGCTATTAAAAAGCCCCTCTCTTCCTCCTCAGCTACAGAGTAGCGTCTCGATTCGGATCCAGACAGAGACCCACCCAGAAAAACAAAGAGAAACAGGACTTGCCTTTGTCTAAGAAATCGCTCCCCTCTGGACTCCATTTCACTTTCTGCAATATTCCTCCAAGAAATACTGCCAAGTTGAGCCTCCGACAGCACTGGGAAACTCAAAGTCTTCTTCTCCCAACCGTTGAAGAAGGTCTAGCGAATAATCCCTTCCAAGGCTTAGATTTCCTTGCTTAAAAAAATCCGTCCAGGCTCACAACCCCTGGTGTACTGTACCGGATTGATGCGTCACTGAGTACGCGCAGTGCCTGTGGTTTAATTCTCCTTCTTAGTCAACAGCGCCACCATGTGTTCGATCGCAGTTTCAAATTCTTGGAGACGCTCTGGGAGCTTTAGTTGTTTTGATCTTTTTAATTGCTTATTCCCCTTACTAAGACCAGTTGAGGCTACTGGAGGAGTTTCTTGTTATTTGAGTTTAAAAACATAATCTAGAAAAATTAAATGTGTTCTTATCTAAATGACCTAACTGTCCCTGGCAGAGTCCTCATTTATAAGATTTCGAGGAAGTGGACACCTGCTAGGGCTACCATTTCCCCCGTTTGTAATTATTATATATAAATTTGAAAAGATTTTGTCCTAAATTATGACATGCTTCACTATCATATTTGTGTTTTATTTTCCAAATTTTGTAAAATATGCACGAGTTGTCTTTATAGTCAGAAAAAAATACTATTAATAGAAAAATCATGCAAAGTGATAAAATATTATAATAGATCTTGTCAGGGGGTATATCCAGAAACCACAAAAGCCTCATTTCTTTCACATTTTCACACTTAATCAAGGAATACAGAGCTTTATTCTCTTCTTATTTCACAGTAATTTTGCAATTATTGGTTTCATCAATGTAACTATCTGATCTTTGGAAACAAATACTTGTTGGATTTATAGAAACTGGGGACATAGAGGTAACAAGACAGAAATAACTTACACAGTTTTCCATCTAATGTGGTAAACAGATTTTAAACAGATGTTCAAACAGTGTGAAAAGTGCTATATAGGTCTTTACTCACAATAGTGAGTGCATTTGAAAGTATGGTTAGGGGGACATAGTTTAAGGGGGGATTTGAGAATGTTTCCCCAAAGATGTGCCATTTAATCTGGAACGTGAAGGATGAGAAGTTTGCCCGGCTAAGACCGTAAAATGGGAAGACTCCATATATGAAAAACTGATATGCAGAGGCCCTGGGACAGTAAAGCTTAGCTGTTCTAGACAACAAAGGAATATCTGTATATCCCAAACTTACTGCCTGAAGGGTAAGTGGGAAGAGAAGGCTGGAGAGATAAACTAGGGTCAAATAATGGGTGCTTGGATTTTATTCTAAGAATAAAAAGGAAGCCACTGCAAGGTTTTAGGCAAAGAAATGAAACAACACAAATTATCATGTATTCAATCTAACCCCTTCACAATTATTGGGAATATTACACAAAGGCTCATCTATTCAGGTTAGTGTTAATATTAGTAATATGTAAAATAATAGCAATATACTTCTATAGCTTTATATTATCTTATTTTATCATAACTGCAAGCTGTTAAAATAGCTGTCATCATCATGAGGGAAGGGATAGAAATTATGTGACTTATCCAAGATCATACAGGCCAAGAGAGTGCTTTACACCACAGCTAATATCAAAATAAGACCTTTAAAATCACCTTATAATTTTAATAGTATAACTCAAGCACTAAATGATATAAAAATTTTAAGGTAGGCTGAAAAACATTTAAAATTATATTTTAATATATGAATCAAAAATTGAACTGCAAGAAAGATAGAAAGTTGGATGAATTCTTTAGAGAATAATAAAAGAAAATTTAAATTATAAAATACAAAACAATTTCCCCATTTGTATTTTATAAGCTGTGGGCAGAAGAGGAGAGTCCAACTAAGCAGGAAGAAAAAAATGGAAAAATGTGTTGAAGAAAAGAGACACTAGGGACCAATAACTACATAGTGCTTAAATAACAGTGATCACTTGAATTAATAACCTACACTGCTCACAAAAATTAGGGGGTCAGGGAGCATACAGATACTCCAGTACTTTTAGCTTTTGTATAGTGCATTTTTACTAATGAAATAAAAGTTGGTTTTGCATCTAATTTGCATAATTGAACAACTTTCTTTGACTTGTCTGTTGCTTTTCTGATGCTCGTTTAATAAAAATATTAAATACTTTTTATCGCTTCATATTCACTTTGAAGTATCCTAGAATTTTTGTGAGCAGTATATATGTAATAATATAAATTTATTATGCATCAGAGAGCACTTGATTCCAGCATAAGTTTATTCTGTGAGTATTTAAATATCGATATATATCACAGGTGAAATAAAGACACTTCTTTTTTTCTTTCAGTCATTCAAAAATTTTATTAAGAACCTATAATCTTCAAGTCATAGTGCTAATCTAATCATGCACTAAATGGGAAACTATTGAGAAACATAACTCAAGCATCTAAAAAGAAAAAAAAGCATTGAAAGGTAAGAAATTTAAAAAGGAAAAGAGAAGTAGTCAGTGCCAAAAAAAACCCCCCAAAAACCCCCAAACCTGAAATGAGCAGACAGACTAAAATAAAGATTTTTCCCATGAGCTTATTTCAACTGAAGCATAAATGTTCCAGAAATTTTTGAAAAATACAATGCCAAACAACATTTGAAGTTTATAAACGTTGGTTAAGGGCAAAGACTTCCATTCCCTCAATTTTTTTGAGTTTTAACTAAGTGCTCAAAGTTTTTATAAGTAAAAATGAGTTTTTAAAGGGGAGGATTGAAATAAGCAGAGGATAAAAAAAATTTTATGTATAAAGCATGAAGAATTAGCATGCCTTTCAAAACGATTGGACATGTGCTATGCATTTAATTACATTTTAGAATATTAGTGGTTGATTTGTTGAACATTTTTAACGTGCATCCAACAATCAAGGTTCTTACAATTTCCAAAGAATCATAACTTCCATGTATGGATATTTTGTGATAGTATATATTTTAAAAATATGAGAATGTGCTTTCTTTTTCATGAATATATCTGTATTAGTGGTTTTAGCCAACGTAACTTAACAGGATAAAAGTTACACTAGCTTAACAAAATCTAAAACAAATATTCTGGATTTGTAAAAAGAATAACCCAGGTAGTGACAGCAAATATTTAAAATTGTAGGGCTGCAAAATTACCTAAGCCGTAAGGAAGGTCGGTTTGGAAGAAGGTGTCCTAAATTAAAAATTCAGACTTTGAAAAACAAACTTACTCCCACAGAATAAATGGAATTAAAGTTCAAGGAGACTAATCACTAAGAATACAAAGAAAATTAGCATTCATTACATCACAAAGCAACACATTTAGAAACACCAGTAACATGCACTGAATTGAAACGAGATATTTACATTTCAAATAAAAGAAAACAACCCCAGTAGGCAAAGCAGTAAAAAATTGATTTTTCACAAATTAACTGAGACTAGGATCAGTAGACCCTTAGTAATTCTTAATTAAATTCAAAACTATCCCTGAAACTAGGATTTGCCTCTCTAACCCTCTCCTCACCATGAGCAAGGAAGTTCGGAAGAATCGGTTTGAGAAACTTGAACTCACTGGTCCCTGAGCCTCCCATGAGACACACCTCATACTGGTAGCTCTGGGACAGGGTCCCCGTGCCACTGACGTCCACCAGGTGGCCCGGAAAGTGACCCTCAGGCACCGAGCAGCCACCCACCCAGGCGGCCCTGCTCCTCCTGCACAGCCGCCCCGCGACGAACGCCAGCACCGAGAACAGGAAGAGCGACGACACCGACGCCAACGCGATGACCAGGTAGACGGTGAGCGGGTCGGCCTGGGCCGCGTCGGCCGCCGCTTCGGGCAGCGGCAGGTAGGGCTGCGAGAAGCCGTCCACCAGCAGCACGTGCAGCGTGACGCTGGCCGAGCGCGGCGGCTCGCCGTTGTCCTTGACCAGCAGCAGCAGCCGGTGCTTGGCCGCGTCGCGCTCGCTCAGCAGCCGGGCCGTGCGCACCTCGCCGTTGTGCGCCCACACGCCGAACAGCCCGGGCTCCGTGGCCTTGAGCAGCTGGTACGACAGCCAGGCGTTCTGGCCCGAGTCGCCGTCCACCGCCACCACCTTGCTCACCAGGTAGCCGGGCTCGGCCGCCCGGGGCACCAGCTCGGTGCAGGGCGCCGAGCCGTTCTGCGGCGGGTACAGCACGAAGGGCGCGTTGTCGTTGGCGTCCAGCACCTGCACGCGCACCAGCGCCTGGCTGCTCAGCGCCGGGGCCCCGCGGTCTGTGGCGCCCACGAGGAACTCGAACGCCTGCAGCGCCTCGAAATCCAGCGCCCTCAGGGCGAACAGGTGTCCGTTGTCCGCGTTGATGGACACCAGCGAGGCCAGGGGCAGGCTGGGGTCCTGGGGCGGCAGCAGCGAGTAGGTGACCTGGGCGTTGGCGCCCGCGTCTGTGTCAGTGGCGCTGACGCTGCCGATGTGCAGGGCGGGGCTGTTGTTCTCGCGGATGAAGAGCGTGTAGGAGGTTTGGGTGAAGGCGGGGGCGTTGTCGTTGACGTCTGACACCAGCACGGTTATGTTGTGCTGTGTGTTCAGCCTTGGGGTCCCCATGTCGGTGACGGTGATGGAGATGTTATACTCGGATCTCATCTCTCTGTCCAGGGCTGTGTTTGTCACTAGAGTGTAAAAATTCTCAACAGATGGTTTCAGGAAGAACGGAAGGTCATCTTGAATGGAGCAAACCATCCTTCCATTGTCTCCTGAGTCAGGATCTGAAACACTGAATACAGCAATTATGGTCTCCTGCAAGTTTTCTGGAATTTCACTGATAAGCGTTGACATAGTTAGTTCTGGAGGGTTGTCATTTAAATCCATCACTTGGACAAACACCACGCACCTTCCAGAAAGACCCCCACCATCTCTTGCCTGAATATTTAATGTATAAGTCTGAATGGATTCAAAATCCAGTTTCTGTATTAAAAGGAGTTCTCCCGATTTTGTATTTATTCGAAAAGTTTTGCGAATATCTTCAGAAGCTTGGGAAAATACATAAGATATTTCTCCATTGGCTCCAATATCTAAATCTCTAGCCGAGACGACGGCAACCTGGGATCCAATGGGGCTGTTTTCCAGGATCTGAACTTCATAGAGCAGCTTTTCAAACTCCGGGGCGTTATCATTGATGTCCAAGACTTCAATGCGGACCAGGGCGGTGCCAGACCGGGGTGGAGTCCCGCCATCCAGCGCCGTTATAGTTAACATGATTTCAGACTGTTCCTCGCGGTCCAAGGCTTTGTCCAGCACCAGCTGTGGTAATATTATGTCGCCAGGACTGTTCTGTAACTTAAGATGGAAGTGGGAATTGGGGCTGACTGTGTAACTTTGGAGACTGTTGTTTCCTATATCTAAGTCCTGGGCACGTTCTATTAAAAAGGTAGTCCCGGGAGTGATACTTTCTGAGATTTTCAAAATTATTTCTTTGTCTAGGAAAACCGGAGAATGATCATTTATGTCCCTAATCTGTAGCTCGGCCTGAAAAAACCGCAAGGGATTTTCCAGTAACACCTGGAAAGGTAGCACACAGGGCTCGGTAGGGCCGCACAGCTCCTCCCGGTCCATTTTCTCATTTAACAACAAATCCCCGGTCTGCCTATCCAAGCGCAAACGCACTTTTTTCCCTTTGGAAACGACGCGGGCCCCTCGCGCAGCTAGCTCGTCTACCTCCAGCCCTAGGTCTTTTAACAGATTGGCCACAAAGGAGCCACTCTCCATTTCCTCCGCCACTGAATACTGTCTAGGCTCAGAACCAGCCTGAGCTATGCCCAGCAAAACAAAGAATATCGCCACTTGCCTTTTTTTCAGAAAGTGTTCCTTCCTTTCTCTGGCCTCCATCGCCTTTTGGTCTCCCAGCAAACCTGACCCAGCTCAGGCTTGCTTTGTTGCTAAGTCTCCCAGTATGTTCCAGATGCTGGGGAAAGTGGAGACGCCCAGGGCCCTGGGTTTCCCCGAACGACCGCCCTAGAAAGCCTCCCCTTCCTGCTTGCTTCTTTAGCAAAGCATCTGGCTAAAAGGAGGGCGGACCGACAGATCGCTTTCTTCCTTCTACTTCTAATGCTGCAGCGCCACCCCGCGTCCTATCCGAGTGTTCATTTTCTCCCAAACATTAAGAAAATCCCAATTCTTTCTTTCAGACTGATGTCATATTTTCAAGTAGTATCTTTCATTGTGCCGAAGTCCTATCTGCGTTTCGAAAGCCTTTTTCATTGCATCCAGAGCGACATGACAAATATAGACATACTTCTATTCCAGTTTCCTCACAGATTCAAGAAGTTCTTTTTAAACTGGAAAAACAAATCAACTTCGGAAACTGGAATGGACTAACTTCAGTCCTAGGATGAAAGAAGTCTTTGACTAGTCAGTTTTTATTTACAGCTCCAGACGTGTGCGCATCTTGGTGGTGGTCAGATTGCCACCCCCACACTCAAGCTAAAAGAAAAGTCTGGAGACCCAGGAAAAGCACAGAATTCACATAAGAACATTCTCATGGACACTAAAATATTCTTACATTTCTCTCCTGCACTCTCCCACTTAACATTTCCCTGAAATTTGGTGCATTTGAGCCACATGAAAATCTCCTAACATAGCTGGGTGATTCTTCTTGTGAATATGTCAATATTTTTATTTTCCTTTCTAACATATAAGAGCATTTTTAACATAACTTAAATTCAATTACTGCATTTAGCAATAGTAATAGTTTCATAATATCAAATGCCCAGTAAATATTGAAAATTTTCCAATTGTCTTTTTAAAATGTCTTTTTAGAGATAACTTGTGAACTCAAGTGCTAAACATTGTATATATAAATATGTTACAAGTTTGTTGTTGGGTCTTTAAAGCTTCTCTCATTTTGTGTTTTTTTAATGTGATAACAAGAAATGAGTTATCAATTTTAACAAGTTGTGGAGGAAACTTAAATGCATATTGATTAGTGAAAGAAGGCAGTCTGAAAAAGCTACATAATGCTATTATTGCAACTACCTGACATTCTGGAAAAGGCAAAAGTAGAGGCATGGTAAAAAGATTAGTGGTTGCAAAGGAGAGGGAAGTGGGCAGGGGTTAGGGTTAATAAGAGGTCAAACACAAGGGGTTTGGGGGGCACTGAAACTTTTCTTGATCATACTGTAATATGGTTACATGACATTGTACATTTGTCAAAACCCATAGAATGTACAACACAAAGAGCAAACCCTAATGTAAATTACAGACTTTAGTTAATAATAATAATGGATCAATATCAATTCATCACTTATAATAAGTGTACTGCGCTAATGCAAGATGTTAGTACCAGGGGAACTGTGAGTGGGAAAAAGTAGATACATGGGAATACTTTGTACTATCTGCTCAATTTTCTGCAAAACTTAAAACTGTTCTAAATAAAGTCTATAACTTAAATATTTGTATTAAGAAATGTTTCAAATATACTGTGTGGAAAAGTTAAATTAGGATAGACATAATTCTATTATACCCTAATTGAAAAATTAAAAGTCATTTCTATTTTGTCATATTTGTTCTAGCTATATATTTTATTTCACACATATCCTCTTTTTTGCTGACCCATTTGAAGGTAACTTGAAGACATCATGACACATGACCTCCAAATATTCATTCCATCAGGCATCTCCCAAGTGTAAGGGCATCATCCTACACAATCATAAAGCCACTATTACACTTAACAAAATTAACAATTCCATAATATTATTTTTTAAAATCCAGTCCCTATGAAATTTCATTAATTATCTTTTCCTGATTGTCTTCAACCTGGTAAAAATTCATATTCACTCAAGTGGTTTTTTTATTGTTGCTTGTTTTTACAAATGCATTTACTTTCTTAACTACCTGTTATAAGAAATATCTTAGAAAATTTGTTTTTAACCAAGTTTCATGTGTGTATTGAGCATTACATCTGTTTTTTTCTAGAAAACTCACATCTTTTATGATATTTAATTTTTTGAAGTGTTTAGACCAGCTCTCTTGTAGGATGTCCTACATTATGAATTTATCTGATTGTTTCTTCATGGTGTCATTAAACCTGTTTCTCTATCCTCTGTATTTCCAGAAAACTGGAATGGATGATTTAGTAAATTTAACAATGGCACAACACTTTCTAAAGCTCTGATTTATTTACTGTAAGCGGGTTTTTGAAATCGGGCAAACACAGGTTCCCTTCTTTAGCATTTAGATATCAATTTTTACTTGTAGTCTGTTGATATATTACTTTTGCTTTTCATGATTACCTTTATAATAATATTATAATTAAAAATATTTTAAGTCAGTGACATTGAGCATTTAACACATTTTATCCAGGTGAATAAAACCCAAGATCCAAATCTTTACACAGGCTGTAGAACTTAATTAAGATCAGATGGAGATAATAGTGATGATCACATATATCATCAAAGAAAATAATGAATAATAGATCACTTGAAATTTTACATTTAACCAAACATATTATTATTTAGTTATGATAGGTTCTCAAATTAAGGAAGTTATGGCAAATTTTGGGATTACATAAAATAAAGAAAAGTAGGAAATATGAGGAAAATTATAAAATTGATCACCTCTTACAAGTTTAAGAGTTAAAAACTTAATATCTAAAATACTTTTGAGAAAATATACTCAGGAACACATTAGGTTTTGTTGTGCAAAAAAAAGTTTTTAAGCCTCCCATGTTTGAGTCATAAGTGTTCTCACTATTCATAAGGTTTCACTATTCTTTCAGTTTCAATGGTATTCATACATCTAGAAATAAATGGAGGTTTCTATTCTTCAGTGGTGATTGAACCAATGCTGATATTTATATTTGTAAATGGTTTTCAGATTAAAATGAATTTTATCCATTAAGTAACTTTAAATCCTTTAAATTCTTAATCCTTCATGAGAACTCAACTTCCTTTTTGGGTACCCATTACAAATGCTTTCATTTCCTTAATCTCCTTTACTAAGTAATCATATATATGAGAATTAGAAACTATGACCTGAGTAGGCAGTGGCACAGTGGATAAAGCATTGGATTGGGATGCAGAGGACCCAGGTTCAAAACCCTGAGGTCGCTGGTTTTAGCGTAGGGTCACTGCCTTGAGTATGGGATCATAGATATAATCCCATGGTCGCTGGCTTGAGCCCAAGGTGATGTTGCATGTATCTTTCATCTCTGTCTTGCATTATGTTGGCAGAATATGGAATAGTTTTAGCATTCAATGAAATATTCTGGAAAGACGAATCAAGAAATTTCTCTTTATTCCAGAGTGCTGAGACTATGATCCTTAAAGAGGTGAAAGTCTGAGTCTGGAAGTACTCCAGGATGAGAAGGTGTCAAAATTATCTATTCTAGGACTTGTCATCCAACACCCTTCACATGAAGAAATATATTTCTGAAATTATATCCAAAATGAACTGCCTGAGAATTTGCCACATAGCTATGAGATTGCCTGGTAATTTTCTTGCATGGGATATTTATAATGCACAGCTACAGTAGTATTTAAAATATTTGGTGAGTACTTTTCAGAGGTTGGAGAATTTAGTGAGCATGGAGAAATTATCCAGTCGTTTCTTATTTACTGAGACTAAACCTTCAGCCAAGACTTCGACAACCAGGTGGCTGAGGGGCATGTATCTTATGTTGTCACTGGTTGTCAGGATTTGGACCTTAGGAGGTCCCAGACGAGTGTTGATATCTACCATTCCTTTCTGTGAGAGTCAAACTTACCTTGGGTTGTTCTTCATCCAGCGATTTCCCCCCCACGAATGGGCAAATTATCTACCCAACTATTGCACCTATCATTATTGTGAAAATGGAAATTAAACTGACTGTGTAGTTTCCAACAATGAAAAATTCACCCAAATCTCATGCATGGCCCCGGAGCATATCCTGGAACGTTCAGAAGAATTTTTCAAAGGGTAAACATCTCAGACTCATAGATTTTTCTCAGAAAGCAAAAGTTTACAGGTAATACTTGGAAATGTAGTGTGCATATGAGTCTGGTTTTGGATTTGGGAGCAAAGGCTCTTCAGTGGTTGGATCTGGAATATTCTTTGAGCTCTTTGGAAACCGCCCTGCTCACCTGTCCTCCCGCTTAGTAGGCGGATGCTCCCCTTTCAGTTGCTGACGCCAAAACTGCAGAAACTCCCATCGCAAGAGCAGCTTTCCTCTTCCCGGGCCACCTCCACTGCGCTCAGGAAGAAAAGAACTCACCACCTGCCTTTCCTGCCAGATTTTCTCTCGCACGATTTCCTGCATATCTGAGTGCGTTTCTTTAATAACAGAAGCCGTTGGAAGCCTTGTAAGAGGGATAACATCAACTTTTGTGTAGTCTCATTCATTGGCCGAAAGGTCTGAAACGTGGACCCGCTGGCCACGTTTCCCAAACCGCGTCCATCCCCAGCAACCTCCAGATGTGGTCTTTTCCAAGATGGAGTCTGCAGCAAACGCAGGGCTCCTCCTCCCACTTTTTAGTCTGCAGCACCACCAGGCGTCCGAACTGAAAACCTGGCGTCTACAGCGCGTTCTCTCAGAAACTGTCCAAGTCTGATCAGAGTCACGTCGTCTAGTAGCACATTCCTTACCTCCTGGTAGGTTAAATTACTTCTATGGTTTTTAGCTTAGCCAAAGTGAACAAAATAATTGTTAATTAGTATACGGTTTTATGTTCATATCATCAATCATTTGATTATCATAGTATCATAACGGCACAATTTCCTTTGATAGTAACTTGAATTCGATTTCTTCCATTTCAGGTAGGCCAGTCATTCTGTGAATTTATAAACCTACTGGCAGGTGTTTATTTCAGATTATATTCAGGCACTGGGAAAGGCATTGGCGATATAAAATTGAATAAAGTCTGGAGCATAGAAGGGAGACCCAAGTAAAGCAACAATCACTGTAGTGAGTGGTAAGTGCTGAGACAGAGATTCTCACAGGCACTGTGATGTATTCAAAGGGAATATTTAAATAAGAACAGAAATGGGGTTATCAGGAAAGCTTACCAGAGGAAGTGAGGTTTGAGCAAAGTTGAACTTTATGGTGCCAACTTAAACATAGACTCATTGAAACTATTTTCTACTACAGATGAAGTATTCCTGATTTTTTAGGAAATAAAATGTTCTCAAAAGGTGGGAAAATAGTGGCATATGTCAAATTCAGTCTTTCAGCCAGTGGGTCAACAGCACAAACCCCTGTATGAGGTGACAATTAAAGACTAGGGATGGGCCCTTTATTCCAGCTTGAATTTGGCTTATATAGGTAATACTTGATTTAAAAGAGAGTCCTGCAGCTTGAGTATGTGCATATGTGAGTGGTTTGTTCTACTAACAATATCTTTAGGCGATACTATTAAATAAGAGCACAGCCTTTTATGTCAGTAAGTCTCATATTCAAGTCCTGGCTTTGCTACTTCATATATGTAATATATTAAAAGTTACTTAATCTCTCTCAACTTCAGTTTTCTGGGGGAAAAAAGATATAATAATGATATCTTATTCATGAAGTTGTGGGGATTAAATAGAACAATGCTTATGAAATATTCAGTCTAGTGCCTGGAGCATTATGGTGTTTCATAAATGCTAACTAATATTAGTGGTTATACTATAAAAAGAGGTATTTATCCACATAGTCCTGTTAACTTCTACAAACAAATGTCAAGTCTAAATAACTCCTAAAAAGAAACTATTGGTGAGAAGGTAAATTGGTGTAGCCATTACAAAAAACAGTATGGAAGTTTCTCAAAAAATTAAGAATGGAATTACTATATGATTCAACAATCTCACTTCTGGGTATATAATAAAAAAATTAAATTACTATCATGATGAAATACTTGCACCCTCATGTTCACTACAGCATTATTCACAATAACCAGGATGTGGGAAAACCTAAGTGTTTATAAACAGATGAATGGATAAAGAAAATGTTATATGTATATATAATGGAATATTATTCAGCCATTAAAAAGAAGGAAATCCTACCATTTGTGACAGCATGGATGAACCTTGAAGGCATTATGAAGAGTGATATAAGTCACACAGAGAAAGACAAATATTGTATGATCTCATTTATATTTATATGTAGAACATAAAAAAAAAAAAACTCATAGAGACAGAGAGTAGAATGGTGGATTCCAGGGCCTGGGAGTGGGGAAAATAAGATTTGGTAAAAAGGTATAAAATTTCAGTTATAAGATAAATAAGTTCTGGGATATAAAGTAGGCATGGTGGCCATAGTTAACAATACTGTATTATATACTTGAAAGTTGCTAAGAAAGTAAATCTTAAATGTTCTCATTACACCAAAAAAAAAAAAAAATTATGTGAGGTGTAAAAAAATATACTTTAAATTATTTCAATCAGACTCTGATGGGAAGGAAGGAAGGGAGATGTATTTTAAGTCTTTTCCAACTACAAGTCCATGAAGAAACAAAATTTTCGTTCTGACTCTTTTTGATTTATTTCAAAGAATTTTGTTAATTCATAGCCTTCGGCAGTTATTGAACTACAGAACAAATAATGGCACTATTGGGTTGAACTTTAGAAATCAACTGAGTCTTATACACCCATTTTGAGGAATCTGAGAGTTAAATGGGAGAATAGTATGCCCTAGTTAAGATTGCCAGTAATTTCAGAGCTGAAGCTAAAACCCTGAATGGACTAATGATTCTCTGCTTCAGGAAGGATGCAAAAGAACAGAAGCAGAAGGACAACTTTCTGGCCAAGAAAGACAACCCAAAAATGATTCCATTTTTGCACTTCATTTCTTGGAATAGAGTGTCTTGTATATTTACATTGATCCAAATTCTAATAAATTTGGCTGTTGTCACAGAGGGAATTAGCAGCTATTGTTATAAAAAAAATGCAACGGGATTGTTAATAGACTTCATAAACTTTTGGCAAATTTGAGAATACATCTCAATATGTTTATATAAACTTATTCATGCATGCAAACCTTTGGATATAGTGCTTTGTCAATATAAATATGTTTTGCATTACATAAATAAATTAATTATTAATAACTCCTATATTATATTCTATCATCTTCCCCCTCACTAAAATATACAGCACATTTTTATTTACATGAAAATCTTATTTATGTGAAGTTATTTTAAGCATATAGTAAATTATGAGAGCTTTATTTCCTTCTTCCTGTTTTTGGTTTATTTTGTTCTTCTTTGTCTGGGTTCTTGAGTGAGAGTTAGATTACTGATTTGAGAATTTTCCTCTATCCTAATGTATGCATTTAGTACTATGAAATTCTCTCCTAGTATGATTTTAGCTGTGTCTCACAAATTTTGATATATTGTATTTTCATTTCCTACTGTTTTGGATGGAGATTTTCATCTTACCCTTCCATTACTGATTTCTAGTTTGCTTCCATTGTGGTTGAAGAGCACCTTCTGTATCATTTTAATTCTTTTTTTAAATTTAAAACTTATTTTTTATTGATTTTGATTTGTTGTGTTTACATAGTTACAAGTGTACCCCCAAATGTGTCTCCCTCCCTCCCCCCACCGTGTTTTCCTTGATACCCCTTTGTCTCCTCCCCCCACTGCCTTCCCTCCTTTCCTCCATGATTTACTATCCTGCCCTCTATCTCTCTGTGTTATGTGTATATACTTGCACTAATGTCTTTCCTTTCTTTGATCCCCTCCTCTCATCCCCTTTCCCTCTGACCGCTTTCCCTCTGGACTCTTTGACCCCTTCTCTGCCTCTCTTCTGTTCCTCAGTTCACATTGTTCATTGGATTCCTCATATGAATGAGGTCATATGATATTTTTCTTTCTCTGCCTGGCTTATTTCACTTAGCATAATAGACTCCAGGTCCATCCATGTGTTGCAAAGGGTAAGATTTCCTTCTTTCTCATGGCCGCATAGTATTCCATTGTGTATATGTACCACAGATTTTTAATTCACTTGTCTGCTGATGGACATTTGGGCTGTGTCCAGATCTTGGCTATTGTGAACAATGTTGCAATAAATATGGGGGTGCATTTCTTCTTTTGAATCAGTGATTTGTAATTCTTAGGATATATTCTTAGAAGTGGGATAGCTGGGTCAAAAGGCAGTTTGATTTTTAATTTTTTGAATCTCCATACTGTTTTTCACAGTGGGTGCACCAGTCCGCATTCCCACCAGCAATGCAGGAGGGTTCCCTTTTCTCCACACCATCGCCAGCACTTGTTATGTGTTGTTTTGTTAATAAGCACCATTCTGACAGGTGTGAGGTGTTATCTCATTGTGGTTTTAATTTGCATTTCTCTAATGACTAGTGATGTTGAACATTTTTTAATATGCCCATTTGCCATCTGTATGTCCTTTTTGGAGAAGTGTCTATTCAGTTCTTTTGCCCAATTTTTGATTAGATTGTTTACTTTTCTGGTGTTGAGTTTTACAAGTTCTTTGTAGATTTTGGTTATTAATCCCTTATTAGATGTGTTGGCAAATATGTTCTCCCATTGTGTGGGTTGCCTTTTTATTTTGTTCATGTTGTCTTTTGCTGTGCAAAAGCTTTTTAGTTTGATATAGTTCTATTTTTTCAATCTTTCCTTTATTTCACCTGCCTGTGGAGTTAAATCTGCAAATATATTGCTGCGAGAGATGTCGGAGAGCTTACTGCCTATGTTTCTTCCAAGATGATCATAGATTCACAACTTACATTCAAGTCTTTTATCCATTTTGAGTTTATTTTTGTGAATGGTGTAAGTTGCTGGTCTAGTTTCATTTTTTTTTTTTTGCATGTATTTGTCCAATTTTCCTAGCACCATTTGTTAAAGAGACTGTCTTTACTCCATTGTATGCTCTTACCTCCTTTGTCAAATAACAATTGACCATAAAGGTGTGGGTTTATTTCTGGGTTCTCTGTTCTGTTTCATTGATCTATATGCCTGTTCTTATGCCAATACCAAGCTGTTTTGAGTACAGAGGCCCTGTAGTATAACTTGATATCAGGAAGTGTGATTCCTCCCACTTTATTCTTCTTTATTAAGATTGCTGAGGCTATTTGTGCTCTTTTTTGGTTCCATATGAATTTTTGGAATATTTGTTCTATATCTTTGAAGTATGTCATTGGTATTTTAATAGAAATTGCATTGAATTTACACATTGCTTTGGATAATATAGACATTTTAATATTTATTCTTCTTATCCATGAACACAGTATATGCTTCCACTTGTTTGTATCTTCTTTGATTTCTTTTGTCAATGTTTTATAATTTTCCGAGTACAGGTCTTTAAACTTCTTGGTTAAAATTACTCCTAGGTACTTTATTTTTTTGGTTGCAATAGGGTAGGGGATTGTTTCCTTAATTTCTCTTTCTGAAAATTCATTGTTGGTGTATATAAATGCCACTGATTTTTGAATATTGATTTTATATCCTGCTGCCTTGCTGAATTCATTTATCAGTTCCAGTAGTTTTTGATTGAGACTTTAGGGCTTTCTATGTACAGTATCAAGTCATCGGCAAATAATGAAAGTTTTACTTCTTCTTTTTCAATTTTATTTCTTCTTCTTGTCTGATTGCTGTAGCTAGGACTTCCAGAACTATGTTGAATAAGAGTGGTGAAAGGGGCACCCCTGCCTTGTTTCTGTTCTTAAGGGGATTGCTTTTAATGTTTGCCCATTGAGTATGATGTTGGCTGTGGGTTTTTCATAGATGGTCTTTATCATGTTGAGGTATGTGCCCTGTATTCCCACTTTACTGAGAATTTTGATCATAAATGGGTGCTGGATTTTATCAAATGCTTTTTCTGCATCTATTGATATTATCATGTGGTTTTTCTCCTTCCTTTTGTTTATGTGATGAATCACATTGATTGATTTGTAAATATTGTACCAGCCTTGCCTCCCCAGAATAAATCCCACTTGATCATGATGTATGATTTTTTTCATGTATTGCTGGATCCAATTTGCTAATATTTTGTTGAGAATTTTAGCATCTAAGTTCATCAGGAATATTGGCCTATAGTTTTCTTTCTTTGTGTTGTCTTTGCCTGGTTTTGGAATCAGAATTATGCGCACCTCATAAAAGGAGCTTGGAAGTCTTCTTTCCTCTTGAATTTTTTGAAATAGCTTGAGAAGGATAGGAGTTAGTTCTTTGAATATTTGGTAACATTTACCTGTGAAGCCATTAGGCCCAGGACTTTTGTTTGTTGGGAGTTTATTAAAAATCTTTTTAAAATTAATTTTAATGCAGTGACATTGATAAATCAGGGTACATATGTTCAGAGAAAACATCTCCAGATTATTTTGACATTTGATTATGTTGCATACTCATCACTCAGAGTCAAATTGTCTTCCGTCACCTTCTGTCTGGTTTTTTTGTGCCCCTCCCCTCCTCCCACCCCCTCTCTCTCCTTTCTTGCCCCCTTCCCACACCTCCACCCCCTGTTACCATCACATTCTTGTCCATGTCTCTGAGTCTCTTTTTTATGTCCCATCTAAGTATGGGTTCATATAGTTATTAGTGTTTTCTGATTTACTTATTTCACTCTGTATAATGTTATCAAGGTCCATCCATGTTATTGTAAATGATCTGATGTCATCATTTCTTATGGCTGAGTAGTATTCCATAGTATATATGTACCAAAGCTTTTTAATCCACTCGTCCTCTGATGGACACTTGGGTTGTTTCCAGATCTTCGCTATTGTGAACAATGCTGCCATAAACATGGGGGTGCATTTCTCCTTCTGGAACAGTTTTATGGTGTTCTTGGGGTGTATTCCTAAAAGTGGGATAGCTGGGTCAAAAGGCAGTTCAATTTTCAATTTTTTGAGGAATCTCCATACTGTTTTCCACAGAGGCTGCATCAGTCTGCATTCTCACCAGCAGTGCAGGAGGGCTCCTTTTTCTCCACATCCTCACCAGCCCTTATTCTGTGTTGTTTTGTTGGTGAGCGTCATTCTGACTGGTGTGAAGTGATATCTCATTGTGGTTTTAATTTGCATTTCTCTAATGATTAGTGATGTTGAGCAGTTTTTCATATACCTATTGGCCATCTGTGTGTCCTCTTTGGAGAAGTGTCTATTCATTTCTTTTTCCCATTTTTTGATTGGATTGTTTGTCTTCCTGGTGTTGAGATTTACAAGTTCTTTATAAATTTTGGTTATTAACCCCTTATCAGACGTACAGTCAAATATGTTCTCCAATTGTGTAGTTTGTCTTTTTATTCTGTTCTTATTGTCTTTGGCTGTGCAAAAGCTTTTTAGTTTGATATAGTCCCATTTGTTTATCCTGTCTTTTATTTCACTTGCCCGTGGAGATAAATCAGCAAATATATTGCTGCGAGAGATGTCGGAGAGCTTATTGCCTATGTTTTTTTCTAAGATGCTTATGGTTTCATGGCTTACATTTAAGTCTTTTATCCATTTTGAGTTTATTTTTGTGAATGGTGTAAATTGGTGGTCTAGTTTCATTTTTTTCAAGGTAGCTGTCCAATTTTCCCAACACCATTTATTAAAGAGGTTGTCTTTACTCCATTGTATGCCCTTACCTCCTTTGTCAAATATCAGTTGTCCATAGAGCTGTGAGTTTATTTCTGGGTTCTCAGTTCTGTTCCATTGATCTATGTGCCTGTTCTTATGCCAGTACCATGCTGTTATGTGTACAATGGCCTTGTAGTATAACTTGATATCAGAAAGTGTGATACCTCCCCCTTTATTCTTCTTTTTTAAGATTGCTGAGGCTATTCATGTTCTCTTTTGGTACCATATAATTTTTTGAATATGTGATCTATATCTTTAAAGTATGTCATTGGTATTTTAATTGGTATTGCATTGAATTTATAAATTGCTTTGGATAATATAGAGATTTTAATGATGTTTATTCTTTCTAACCATGAGCATGGTATATGCTCCCACTTGTTTGTATCTTCCTTGATTTCTTTTATCAATGTTTTATCATTTTCCGAGTAGAAGTCTTTAGACTCATTGGTTAAATGTACTTCTAGGTACTTTATTTTTTTGGTTCTAATAGTGAAGGGGATTGTTTCCTTAATTTCTCCTTCTGACTTTTCATTGCTTATGTATAAAAATGCCTCTGATTTCTGAGTATTAATTTTATATCCTGCCACTTTGCTGAATTCATTTATCAGGTCTAGTAGTTTTTTGACTGAGACTTTAGGGTTTTCTATATATATACAATATCATATCATCTGCAAATAATGATAGTTTTACTTCTTTTCCCACTTGAATGACTTTTATTTCTTCTTCTTGTCTGATTGCTGTGGCTAGGACTTCCAGGACTATGTTGAATAAGAGTGGTGAAAGGGGGCACCCCTGCCTTGTTCCTTATCTTAAGGGGATTGCTTTTAATGTTTGCCCATTGAGTATGATGTTGGCTGTGGGTTTTTCATAGATGGTTTTTATCATGTTGAGGTATGTTCCCTGTATTCCCACTTTGCTGAGAGTTTTGATCATGAATGGGTGCTGGATTTTATCAAATGCTTTCCCTGCATCTATTGATATTATCATGTGGTTTTTCTCCTTCCTTTTGTTTATGTGATGAATCACATTGATTGATTTGCGAATATTGTACAAGCCTTGCCTCCCCAGAATAAATCCCACTTGATCATGGTGTATGATTTTTTCCATATATTGTTGGATCCAGTTTGCTAATATTTTGTTGAGGATTTTAGCATCTAAATTCATCAGGGATATTGACCTATAATTTTCTTTCTTTGTGTTGTCTTTGCCTGGTTTTGGAATCAGAATTATGTGCACTTCATAAAAGGAGCTTGGAAGTCTTCCTTCCTCTTGAATTTTTTGAAATAGCTTGAGAAGGATAAAAGTTAGTTCTTCTTTGAATATTTGGTAGAATTCACTTGTGAAGTCATCTGGCGCAGGACCTTACTTTGTTGGGAGTTTTTTGATAACTGTTTTGATCTCATTTGGTGTAATCGGTCTGTTTAAGTTTTCTGATTCATCCAGATTGATTTTGGGAAGATTGTATGTTTTAAGGAATTTGTGTATTTCATCTAGGTTGTCTAGTTTTTTGGCATACAGTTCTTCATAGTATTTTCTTACAATATTTTATACTTCTGTTGTGTCAGTTGTTATTTCTCCACTCTCATTTCTAATTTTATTTATTTGAGTCCTCTCTCTTTTTCTCTTGGTGAGTCTAGTTAAAAGTTCATCGATCTTGTTTACCTTTTCAAAGAACCACTCCTAGTTTCATTGATCCTCTGTATTGTTTCTTTAGCCTCTATGTCATTTATTTCTGCTCTGATCTTTATTATTTTGTTCCTTCTACTACATTTGGGTTTTACTTGCTGTTTTTTTTCTAGCGCTTTTAGATGCAGGGTTAAGTTGTTTATTTGAGCTTTTTCTAGCTTCTTAAAGTGTGCCTGTAGTGCTATGAACTTCCCTCTCAGTACTGCTTTCACTGTGTCCCATAAATTTTGAGTTGTTGTATGCTCATTATCATTCATTTCTAAGAATTTTTTTAAATTTCTTCTTTGATCTCACTCTTAATCCATTCGTTATTTAAGAACCTGCTATTTAGTTTCCATGTGTTTGAGAATTTTTGAGCTTTTCTGTTGTGGTTGATTTCTAGTTTCATGCCATTGTGATCAGAGAAAGTGCTTGATATGATTTCAATCTTCTTAAATTTCTTGAGACCACTTTTGTGCCCTAACATGTGGTCTATCCTAGAGATTGTACCATGAGCACTTGAAAAGAATGTATATTCTGCTGCTTTAGGGTGAAAGGTTCTGAGATTATATTGAGTTGATCTAGTGTGTCCTTTAAGTCTGCTGTTTCTTTGTTAATTTTCTTTCTTGAGAATCTATCTAATGATGTTAGTGGGGTATTAAAATCCCCTACTATTATAGTATTGCTGTTGATCTCACCCTTTATATCCATCAAAGTCTGCTTTATATATTTAGGTGCTCCTATATTAAGTGCATAGATATTTATAATAGTTATATCTTCCTGTTGGATTTCTCCCTTTATCATTATGTAGTGGCCTTCTTTATCTCTTACTATATTCTTTGTTTTAAAGTCCATTTTGTCTGATATAAGTATTGTTCCCCTAGCTTTTTTTTTCATTTCAATTTGCATGAAATGTTTTTTTCCATCCTTTTACCTTCAGTCTATGTGCATCTTTTGTCTTAAGGTGTGTCTCTTGTAGACAGCATATGTATGGGTCCTGTTTTCTTATCTATGCAGCTACCCTGTGTCTTTTGATCAGATCATTTAATCCATTTACATTTAAGGTTATTATTGATAGGTAGTTGTTTATTGCCATTTTATTCTTTAAAGTTGTATTCCTCTTTTGCTATATTCTTTTTCTACTTTGATCTGTTTACACTATGCCCCTTAACATTTCCTATAGCATTGGTCTGGTTGTAATGAATTTCTTGAGGTTTTTTTGGTCTGGGAAGCTTTTTATTTCTCCTTCAATTTTAAATGATAGCCTTGCTGGATAAAGTAGTCTTGGTTGTAGGTTCTTGTTCTGCATTACTTTGAATATTTCTTGCCATTCCCTTCTGGCCTCAAGAGTTTCTGTTGAAAAGTTGGATGTCATTCTTATGGGGGCTTCTTTTAGGTGATAGCCTTTTCTTCTCTAGCAGCTTTCAATATTTTTCTCTTTACCACTTAGCTTTGGTATTTTAATTATGATGTGTCTTGGTGTAGGTTTCTTTGGGTTTCTCTTTAACGGAATTCTTTGTGTTTCTTGAACTTAGAGTTTCTCCTGAATTAATTTAGGGAAGTTTTCCGCTATAATATGATTGAACAAAGTCTCTATCCCTTGTTCTTTCTCTTCTTCTTCAGGAACCCCTATGATGCGGATGTTATTTCTCTTTATGTTGCCACAGAGCTCTCTAAGAGTTTCCTCCGACTTTTTGAGTCTCTTTTCTTTTTTCTTCTCTACACTCATGCCTTCATTCCAGTTGTCATCCAACTTGCTGATTTGATCCTCAGCTCTATCCATCCTGTTTTTAATTCCTTCCATTGTGGTCTTCATTTCTGATATTGTATTTGTCATCTCTGACTGATTCTTTTTTAATATTTCAATATGCTTTTTTATACTTGCTATTTCTTTATTTAGGTGTTCATAATGACCATCCATTGTTGTTCTAAGATCCCTAAGCATCCTTACAATCATTATTTTGAACTCTGCATCCGGAAGTTTGGTTATTTCCATATCACTCAGTTCATTTCCTGGATGTTTCTCTTGTGGTTTCATTTGGATTGCACTTCTCATTATATCTGTGTGTTTGGGTGTTTTGTTTGTAGAGCTGGTTGAGTCTAGGCTTGGTGTTGTCTGCCTCCAGTTTTCTTTTTCTTTTTTTACAATTTTATTTTATTTTTTTTAATAATTTTATTTTTAATGGGGAAACATCAATAAATCAGGATACATATATTCAAAGATAACAAGTCCAGGTTATCTTGTCATTCACTTATGTTGCATACCCATCACCCAAAGTCAGATTGTCCTCTGTCAACTTCTATCTAGTTTTCTTTGTGCTTCTCCCCCTCCCCCTTTCCCACCCCTCTCCCCCCTCCCCCTGTAACCACCACACTCTTATCAATGTCTCTTAGTTTCACTTTTATGTCCCACCTACGTATGGAATAATGCAGTTCCTGGTTTTTTCTGATTTACTTATTTCACTTCGTATAATGTTATCAAGATCCCACCATTTTGCTGTAAATGATCCGATGTCATCATTTCTTATGGCTGAGTAGTATTCCATAGTGTATATGTGCCACATCTTCTTTATCCAGTCATCTATTGACGGGCTTTTTGGTTGTTTCCATGTCCTGGCCACTGTGAACAATGCTGCAATGAACATGGGGCTGCATGTGTCTTTACGTATCAATGTTTCTGAGTTTTGGGGGTATATACCCAGTAGAGGGATTGCTGGGTCATAAGGTAATTCTATCTTCAGTTTTTTGAGGTACCACCACACTTTCTTCCATAATGGTTGTACTACTTTACATTCCCACCAACAATGTATGAGGGTTCCTTTTTCTCCACAGCCTCTCCAACATTTGTTATTACCTGTCTTGTTAATAATAGCTAATCTAACAGGTGTGATTATCTCATTGCAGTTTTGATTTGCATTTCTCTAATAACTAAAGAAGATGAGCATCTTTTCATATTAACATACAGAAGTCAATAGCCTTTCTATATGCCAACAATGAAACATTTGAGAACGAACTCAAAAGAACAATCCCCTTCACGATTGCAACAAAAAAAAAATAAAATACTTAGGAATAAACATAACAAAGAATGTAAAGGACTTATATAATGAAAACTATAAACCATTGTTAAGGGAAACCGAAAAAGATATAATGAGATGGAAGAATATTCCTTGTTCTTGGTTAGGAAGAATAAATATAATGAAAATGGCGATATTACCCAAAGCAATATACAAATTTAATGCAATTCCCATCAAAATTCCAATGACATTTTTTAAAGAAATGGAGCAAAAAATCATCAGATTTATATGGAACTATAAAAAACCCCGAATAGCCAAAGCAATCCTAAAGAAAAAGAATGAAGCTGAGGGCATTACAATACCTGACTTCAAACTATATTATAGGGCCACAACAACAAAAACAGCATGGTATTGGCAGAAGAATAGACACTCAGACCAATGGAACAGAATAGAAAACCCAGAAATAAAACCACATATATATAGTCAAATAATTTTTGATAAAGGGACCAAGAGCACACAATGGAGAAAAGAAAGCCTCTTCAATAAATGGTGCTGGGAAAACTGGGAAGCCACATGCAAAAGAATAAAACTGGACTACAGTCTGTCCCCCTGTACTAAAATTAACTCAAAATGGATCAAAAATCTAAACATAAGACCTGAAACAATTAAGTGCATAGAAGAAGACATAGGTACTAAACTCATGGACTTGGGTTTTAAAGAGCATTTTATGAATTTGACTCCAATGGCAAGAGAAATGAAGGTAAAAATTAATGAATGGGACTACATCAGACTAAGAAGTTTTTGCTCAGCAAGAGAAACTGATAACAAAATAAACAGACAGCCAACTAAATGGGAAATGATATTTTCAAACAACAGCTCAGATAAGGGCCTAATATCCAAAATATACAAAGAACTCATAAAACTCAACAACAATCAAACAAACAAACAATCCAATAAAAAAATGGGAAGAGGGCATGAACAAACACTTCTCCCAGGAAGAAATACAAATTGCCTCCAGTTTTCAATTGTGTTATTTCTAGGTCTTCTTGGGTTGGCATCAGCTATTACTTGTAATCCATTTTCAGATTTGGGCAGCTTTGAAGTCTTGATTTGTTTGTTTTCTTAGCAGGTGGTTGTCTTGTTTGCTAATCTCTGCAGGGGGCTTATTTGAAACTGAATCCAGGAATGTGCTGGGTGTAACCTGAGACTCTGAAGTCCTCTTCTGCCACTTAATCTCTCTGGGGGCGGTCTGCTTTCTCAGCTTCAGTAAGGGGAGGTGTATCTCAGATCTCCATGGAGACCTGAGTTACTGCCCCTTCACCCCACTTCTTGTTTTCAGTTGTGTCTTGTTGTGCTGATTGGAGCTGGAGAGATGTCTGGAGATCTGTGACCTGGAATTACTTTGACTTTTGTTTTGTGGAAGGCTCAGCCCCTCCCCCAGCTATGGCCACCTCCAGCACTGAATGAGTCAGCTTCTCAGGTTGTACCCTGCATTCCTCTGCCCCTCACTGTCTCTCTCTCTCCTCCCTTTCTTTTTGGAAGACAAGCTGGCCCTTTCAACACATCTCATTCCCTGGTCGTCAGGCAAGTGGCTGTGAGCAGTATTTACTGCTCTTTTCCTTGGAGTGAGATGCCGTCTGGGCTCTCAGCCTCACCCCCCCCTCTGTTCCTATAAGCAGGGGAGATTCAGGCACTCTCTACCAGGTTTGTTGTGGCTTCTTC
The DNA here is from genome assembly GCF_036850765.1 of Saccopteryx bilineata. Classification (NCBI taxonomy): domain Eukaryota; kingdom Metazoa; phylum Chordata; class Mammalia; order Chiroptera; family Emballonuridae; genus Saccopteryx; species Saccopteryx bilineata. Next base: position 166,571,503 of record NC_089493.1, on the reverse strand, counting down.
TTTGCTCCTTGGTTTTTGAGAGCTGTTCTTGTAGTCCAGATTTAGTTTTTCATGCTGATTGTTCATAAATTAGTTTGTAATCCAGTTTGGTGATGTGAGCTGGGAGTCCATGCATCTTCCTACTCTGCTGCCATCTTCAGGTGGTCCCTGTTGGGAGTTTTTTGATAACTGTTTCAATCTCTTTGGGTGTAATTGGTCTGTTTAGGTTTTCTGTTTCTTCCAGATTGATTTTTGAATGATTATATTTTTCAAAGAATTTATCCATTTTATTTAGGTTGTCCCATTTTGGGCATACAGTTCTTCATAGTGTTTTCTTACAATCCTTTGAATTTCTGCTGTGTCAGTTGTTACTTCTCCACTCTTATTTCTAATTTTATTTATTTGAGCCTTTTCTCTTTTTTTCTTGGTGAATCTAGTTAAAGGTTCATCAATTTTGTTTACCTTTTCAAAGAACCAGCTTTTGGTTTCATTGATCTTTTGTATTTTTTTTTTGCCTCTATGTCATTTATTTCTGCTCTGATCTTTATTATTTCCTTTCTTCTACTTCCTCTGGGCTTTACTTGCTATTCTTTTTCTAGTTCTTTTTGATGCAGGGTTAAGTTGTTATTTGAGCTTTTTCTTACTTCTTAAGGTATGCCTATAATGGTATGAACTTCCCTCTCAGGACTGCTTTTGCTGTGTCCCATAAATTTTGAGTTGTTGTATGTTAATTTTCATTTGTTTCAAGGAAGTTTTTAATTTCTTCCTTGATCTCATTTTTAACCCATTCATTATTTAATAGCATGCTATTTAGTCTCCAAGTTTTTGAATGTCTTTCAGTTTTTCTACTGTAGTTGATTTCAAGTTTCATGCCATTATGATCAGAGAAGGTGCTTGATATAATTTAATCTTCTTTTACTAAGACTTGTTTTGTGTCCTAACATGTGGTCTATCCTAGAGAATGTACTGTGAGCACTTGAAAAGAATGTATATTCTGCTGCTTTAAGGTGAAAGGTTCTGAAGATATCTATTAAATCCAGTGTGTCATTTAAGGCCACTGTTTCTTTGTTAATTTTCTGTCTGGAGGTTCTATCCATTGAGGTTAGTGGGGTATTAAAACCCATTACTATTATAGTACTGCTGTTGATCTCACCCTTTTTGTCCATCAAAATGTTTTAAATATTTAGGTGCTTCTATGTTAGGTGCATATATATTTATAATAGTTATATCTTCCTGTTGTAGAACTCCTTTTATCATTATGTAGTGACCTTCTTTATCTCTTACCTTTGTTTTAAAGTTTATTTTGTCAGATATTAGTGTTGCTAACCCAGATTTTTTTCCCCTTCCATTTCTGTGAAATATTTTTTTCCATCCCTTTACTCTCAGTCTATGTATATCTTTTGTTTTGAAATGGGTCTCTTGTAGAAAGCACATGTATGGGTTCTGTTGGAGCATTTAATCCATTTACATTTAAGGTTATTATTGATATGTAGTTTTTTATTGCCATTTTATTCTTTAAATCTATAATCCTCTTTTTCTTGATTTTTTTTCTTTGTTCTTTTTACAGCAAGCCCCTTAACAGTTTCTGCAGTACTGGTTTGGTTGTAATGAATTCCTTGAGTTTCTTTTTGTCTGGGTAGATTTTATTTCTCCTTCAATTTTAAACATTAATCTTTCTGGATAAAGAAGTCTTGGTTGTAGGCTCTTGTTTTGCATTACTTTGAATATTTCTTGCCATTCCCTTCTGACCTCAAATGTTCCTGTTGAAAAGTCAGATGCCAACCTTATGGGAGCTCCTCTATAGGTAATTGACTTCTTTGCTCTTGTTTCTTTTAGTATTTTTTCTTTATCCCTTAACTTTGGTATTTAATTATGATGTGTCTTGATGTAGGCCTCACTGGGTTTCTCTTTACCAGAACTCTGTGCTTTTTGAACTTGTGTGACTCTTTCCTTCATCAATTTAGGAAAGTTTTCAGCTATAATTTCTTCAAACAAGTTCTCTGTCCCTTGTTCTTTCTCTTCTTCTTCAGGAATCCCTATGATGCGGATGTTATTTCTCTTCATATTGTCACAGAGTTCTCTTATAGTTTCCTCAGACTTTTTGAGCCTCTTTTCTTTTTGCTGCTTTGTTTCTGTGTTTTTATTTATCTTGTCCTCTAATTTGCTGATTTGATCCCCTGCTTCATCCAGCCTGCTGTTGATTCCTTCTAGTGTAGTCTTCATTTCTGATATTGTAATTGTCATTTCCGATTGATTCTTTTTTTATGATTTCAGTGTTCTTTTCAATGCTTGCAATTTCTTTATTTGGGTGCTCATTAAGTCCATCCATTGTAGCTCTGAGATCCTTAAGCATCCTAACAGTCATTATTTAAAACTCTGCTTCCAGTAATTTGGTTACTTCCATCTCATTCCATTCTTTTCTCTTGTTGATTAATATGGATTACATTCCTCTGCTTCCCATTTTTTCTGTGTGTGATTTGCAAGCTTGTTATAGGGTTGTGGGTCTGAGGTTAGTATATGGAATGTGGCTTCTACTCCAGGTCTTTATCCCTCAACCTCTGCTGGTTGCTCGGATTTTAATTCTCCTTAACTAGTAGAGCCACTTAAAAGTCTTAATTTCCCTGTTGTTTGTTTGCTGAGCTCAGCATGGAGCTTCTGTGTTTGGGGGAGAAGGGGGTCATGGGCAAATCTTGTTCTTTGGCCCCAGTTGAAACTCTATCCAGAAATGTCATGGGTGTGACCTCTGAGAACCAGAAGGTGTGGTCTGCCAAGTTACTCTATGGGGGCAGGGGGCGTTCTTCCTATTAGAAGGAGGTGGTGTAGGTCTTCCTGGAAACCTGAGTTACTGTCCCTCCCCTTTACTTCCTCCTTTTGAATGGCCTTTCATGCTGATTGGAGCTGGAGAGATATTTGGAGGTGGGTCAACTGGCTCTACATTAGGCTTGTGCTGGACAGAGGGAGTGACCCCCCTCCCCGCTATGGCTGCTTTGGCACTGGAGAATGACTCAGCTCAGGTATTCTTCTCCCCATCACCGTTTGTGGCCCCGTGTCTCAATCTCCCCACTCCCTTCATGCAAGACCAGTCCTCTCAGACCTCCTTGTCCCCAGAGCCCCAGACAGTGCCCATGAGTAGTATTTTCTGTGCTGGTCCTTTAAGGCTGCTACTTCTTTGCCAATTGTTTCCCATAGACAGAAGTCCCACTCTTCTCCCCACTCAATGCTGTCAGGCTGTCTCTGGATTTCCATTCTCTGCGTTTCTAGGCTGGGGCTCCGGTTCTGGGACTGAGGACCCCCACCTCTCAGAGCCTCTCTCCTCACAATGAGAAACCTCTGGACCTTCAGCCTCCTGGGAGCAGGGGAGCCCCCACTATGTCCCCGCACTTCCTACCAGGCTCAGAATGGTTTCTTCTGTGCTCCTTGGTTTTTGAGTTCTATTCTTTTAGTCTAAAGTTGGTTTCTCATTATTGTTCTTAAATTAATTTGTAGTCCAGTTTGATCCTGGGCAGTGGCAGTCTGTGCATCTGCCTACTCTGCTGCCATCTTGGAATCTATATCATTTTAATTTTTTTAGGTTTTTCTTTATGGCCCAGGATATAATCTAATTGGCATAATTTGAAAGAGTATAATTCTGCTTTCATAGGTGGAGTGTTCTATAAATGTTTATTAGATTTTGCTGGTTTATGGTATTGTTGAGTTCTTGCTAAGTTTCTGTCTAACTGTCAACAGTTGATAGAGAAATGATGAAGTTTCCAAACTATAGTGAATTCGTCTATTTTTCCTTTTAGTTCTATCAGTTTTAGTATCACATATTTTGGAGCTTTCATTGTTTTATGTATATACATTTAGAATTGCTGTGTCTTCTTGGTGGATTGACTCTTTTATCATTATTATATAATGTTCCTCTCTGTCTCTTGTAATTTTCTTTCTCTAAACTGTACATTATTTGATATTAATATGGCCACTCTTCCTTTCTTTTAACATTTGCATAATATCTTTTCCCATCTTTTACTTTCAACTTGCCTATTATGTTTGAAATGAGTTTGTTATAGTTTATTACATATTTGAGTTATGTTTTAAAATTTATTCTGAAAACATGCCTTTTAACTAGTGTATCTTGACCATTTATATTTAATGTAATTATTCATGTTAGGGCTTAAGTTTGCCATATTTTTTGGTTTTCTGTTTGTTCCATTTTTTGTTGTTTTTTTTCTCTCTACCTTCCTATAGGTTAGTTAAATATTATTTGACATTCAATTTTATTTATCTATAGTGCTTTTGAGTATATTGCTTTATATAGCTTTTTAAATGGCTGCTCTAGGTAGTACATTTATATATAGATAAATTACCACAGTCTACTGGTATCATGATTTCACCTGTTTGTATGAAGTACAGAAATATTACCTTCCATTATGTCTTTATAACTCTCTCCCATTTATAATGTCACTGTTTTAATTATTCTCTCATTCACTTTCAGACCACTTCAGACAGTGTTACAAGCTTTTTTTCAACATAATTTAGAAAACTCAAGAGAAGAAAGCCTATTGTATGCACCCATTTTTTTTGCTATGTTCTTTCTTTCTTCCTGATTGATGTTCAAAGGTTCCCTTTTTTTATTTCTTTTTTTTTAAGATTTTATTTATTGATTTTAGAGAGAGGTAAGAAAGAGAGAAAGGTAGAGGAAGGAGCAGAAAGCATCAACTCATAGTAGTTGCTTCTCATATTTACTTTGATTGGGCAAGCCTGGAGGTTAGAACTGGTGACCTCTAGACTAATGCTTCCTTCACTGTGCCACCACAGGTCCCAAGGTTCCCTTTTCAATAATTTCTTTTATGCTTAGACAAATTCCTTCAGCCATTCTTTTAAGGTGTCTGATGATGATGATGATGAAGTCTCTTAGATTTTCTTCATCTGAGAATGTCTTGATGTTCCCCTCATGCCTGAAGAATATTTTCACTGGGTATGGGGTTCTGAGCGGACAGTCCTTTTCTTCCAATCACTAAATAATATTATGCCACTTCCTTCTGGCCTCCATAGTCTCTGATGAGAAATCCCCCATCATTTGAATTGTTTTTCCCTTATAGGTAAGGTGTCATTTTTCTCTGGCTGCTATATAGAGAGGCCACATGCAAGTTTTCTGATTGAGTGAAAGCATCAATCATGAAAGGGAAGTCACCTCCAAATGATACTAACCAAAGTCACAATGTCACCTCAGTCTTTGAAACTTTCTACTTGAGGCTTCAAATGTCATAGTGCAAACAACCCATACCCACTTTGTTCACACTGAATCCCTGATCCACAGAGTCCATGAGCATAATAAAATGGCTGTTTTGTGCCACTAAGTTTTGGGGTGGTTTGTCACATAATAGATAACTGTTATTAATACTTTGACTTAATTTTCGGAAGTTCGACTACAATGTGTCTAAGTGTGGTTTTTTTTTTTTAGCTTATCTTACTTAGTGTCAGACACTGTTACTTTATGACACTTAGTTGGAATCAGGTTTCAAAATTGCCCCAAAAGACCTGGAAGAGATGCTGAAAAATTTTAACATAGACTCAATAGAAGTTCCAGAAGACAAGAATGAAGAGAAGAGCAGAAAGAAGAAAAGAGAAAAGATAATAATGATTCTAGTTCTTGCCAAGATGGTAAATTTTCATGGGCTTCAGATACCCTATTCTACAACTAGTACTGGAAGCCCTGGCTAGGGCAGTTAGGGTGGTTTGTCACATAACAGATAACTGTAACATCTTTTACTACTCTTTCATAATTATTTTCTTTTTGTTCTGTGCTATTGATGAATTTCTTAGTTATATACTAATTTACTAATTTGTTCAATGGCTCCCAGGATAAATTTTATTCCATCTTCTGAGGTTTTGTTACATGACTGTTTCATTTTTAAAATTTCTAATAGGCTATATTTATACCCATCTATTTTTATTTCAGTCTTTTTTTTTTTTATTCTTTCATAATTTACTGTCCAATTTGTGGGAATAACTCCTGAATTTGTCTCTATAATTATCTTTAAGTTTTATTTTGAATAATATAGTTTTTAAAATATTGTCTTCTTTTTTATTTGCCCCACCTATGTTCTTCTACTAGACTACACAAACATGGTCTAGAATCAGATCTTACAATAGTGATTTGGACCTCTAGTGCAACATGATACAAAAAATAGTACAGTTGACTTCATTGAGCCTGCTGGTTATAAGTTCAGTACCCAGTCTGTGTCCTCTAGCCTTCATAGATCTGAAACCTACTATAATGTGTAACTTCAGGAATTTTTTGGCAGTGGTTTTCTAACCTTTTATTGTGAAGCTCCTGGCTCTAAGCAGCAATCCTGACTTTTATTCTCCATTTTTTGTGGAGAACATTATTCCTCTGATAGCCCATAAGAACCAAACTAATGCCAGCCAATGCCAGCTTCTCATCCTGTAGCTCAACAATGCAAGGGTTTTATCCCTACTCACTATTTGTGCTTGTTCCATTTCTGGCTTTGCATTTTTAAATTTCCTATTTTTAATTGTTATCTACAATTTCTATGTTTAGAATAGTACACAGAAGTAGAAGCTTGCTTCACCAGCTTAGCCAGAAAACCCTTGTTATTTTTGCTTTTTAATGTTACTTTTAAGTATTAAATAAATACAACCAAGAGTTTAATAATATTATTTAAAAGTGTTACATAGATTTGGAAATTAAGGCAAATTTTTGGTTGAAGAATAGGTCTCTGATAGTAACATACTTTAATGTTATTCAACTCTATACAAAATAGATCTTTATATGTGAGAATTATATAGATGAATTTTGCTTCCAAAGATGAGACAAATTCATCTTAAATACAAAACAGCTATCACAACAAAGTGCACAGACATAACAGAGAAAGCAATATATTTATTTATTTTTAGGAGAATTAAATAAATCAGGCTAATTTCATTTCTTATATATCTGTATGTCTAATTCAGCATATAAATCTATTTTAAATAGCATCTCTATTATACACATTTTATAAATATATAAACATGTCTACATAATAAAATGTAAAATTTTTATAATTTAATGATTATTTAATAGTTTTATGACTGTATGAAAATTTAGAATCAAGCTAATGTAATTTCATTTAAAGTTACATGAACTATATTATAGAGTCATTACAAATAAACCTTAACAAGATTTTAAGAAACTTATGCTTGATTAAGATATATAGTGTTACAAGATTACTAGAAACAATAAACCAATACAGTAAGGTCACAGGATACAAAATTAACATACAAAAGTCCATAGCCTTTCTATATGCCAACAATGAAATATTAGAAAATGAACTCAAAAAATAATCCCCTTCACGATTGCAACAAAAAAAAATAAAATACCTAGGAATAAACATAACAAAGAATGAAAAGGACCTATATAACGAAAACTACAAGGCATTATTAAGAGAAATAGAAAAAGACACAATGAGATGGAAGAATATTCCTTGTTCTTGGATAGGAATAATAAATATAATTAAAATGGCTATATTACCCAAAGCAATATATAAATTTAATGCAATTCCCATAAAAATTCCTATGACATTTTTTAAAGAAATGGAGCAAAAAATCATCAGATTTTTTTTGATTTTTTAAAATAAATTTTTATTAATGGTAATGGGATGACATTAATAAATCAGGGTACATATATTCAAAGAAAACATGTCTAGGTTATTTTGTCATTAAATTATGTTGCATACCCCTCGCCCAAAGTCAGATTGTCCTCCGCCACCCTCTATCTAGTTCTCTGTGCCCCTCCCCCTCCCCCCAACTCTCTCCCTCCCTCCCTCCCTCCCATGTCCTCCCTCCCCCCATCCCTGGTAACCACCACACTCTTGTCCATGTCTCTTAGTCTCGTTTTTATGTTCCACCAATGTATGGAATCATGTAGTTCTTGTTTTTTTCTGATTTACTTAAAAAATCATCAGATTTATATGGAACTATAAAAAATCCCGAATAGCCAAAGCAATCCTAAAGAAAAAGAATGAAGCTGGGGGCATTACAATACCTGACTTTAAACTATATTATAGGGCCACGATAATCAAAACAGCATGGTATTGGCAGAAAAATAGACACTCAGACCAATGGAACAGAATAGAAAGCCCAGAAATAAAACCACATACATATGGTTAAATAATCTTTGATAAAGGGGCCAACAACTTGTACACAATGGAGAAAAGAAAGCCTCTTCAACAAATGGTGTTGGGAAAACTGGAAAGCCACATGCAAAAGAATGAAACTCGACTATAGCCTGTCCCCGTGTACTAAAATTAATTCAAAATGGATCAAAGACCTAAATATAAGACCTGAAACAATAAAGTACATAGAAGAAGACATAGGTACTAAACTCATGGACCTGGGTTTTATTTTTATTTTTATTTTTTGGGGGGTTTTCTTAAATGTTTTATTTATTTATTTATTCATTTTTTTAGAGAGGAGAGAGAGGGGGAGAGAGAGAGACAGAGACAGAGAGAGAGGAGAGAGAGGGGGGGGGAGGAGCTGGAAGCATCAACTCCCATATGTGCCTTGACCAGGCAAGCCCAGGGTTTTGAACCGGCGACCTCAGCATTTCCAGGTCGACGCTTTATCCACTGCGCCACCACAGGTCAGGCTTGGACCTGGGTTTTAAAGAGCATTTTATGAACTTGACTCCAATGGCAAGAGAAGTGAAGGCAAAGATAAATGAATGGGACTACATCAGAATAAAAAGTTTTTGTCGGCCTAGCGTGCGGAGGACCCGGGTTCGATTCCCGGCTAGGGCACATAGGAGAAGCGCCCATTTGCTTCTCCACCCCTCCGCCGCGCCTTCCTCTCTGTCTCTCTCTTCCCCTCCCGCAGCCAAGGCTCCACTGGAGCAAAGATGGCCCGGGCGCTGGGGATGGCTCTGTGGCCTCTGCCCCAGGCGCTAGAGTGGCTCTGGTCGCAACATGGCGACACCCAGGAGGGTCGCAACATGGCGACGCCCAGGATGGGCAGAGCGTCGCCCCCTGGTGGGCGTGCCGGGTGGATCCTGGTCGGGCGCATGCGGGAGTCTGTCTGACTGTCTCTCCCTGTTTCCAGCTTCAGAAAAATGCAAAAAAAAAAAAAAAAAAAAAAAAAAAGTTTTTGCTCAGCAAGAGAAACTGATAACAAAATAAACAGACAACCAACTAAATGGGAAATGTTATTTTCAAACAACAGCTCAGATAAGGGCCTAATATCTAAAATTTACAAAGAACTCATAAAACTCAACAACAAACAAACAAACAATCCAATAAAAAAATGGGAAGAGGACATGAACAGACACTTCTCCCAGGAAGAAATACAAATGGCCAACAGATATATGAAAAGATGCTCAGCTTCATTAGTTATTAGAGAAATGCAAATCAAAACTACAGTGAGATACCACCTCACCCCTGTTAGGTTAGCTATTATCAACAAGACAGGTAATAGCAAATGTTGGAGAGGCTGCGGAGAAAAGGGAACTCTCATCCACTGTTGGCGGGACTGTAAAGTAGTACAACCATTATGGAGGAAAGTATGGTGGTTCCTCAAAAAACTGTAAATAGAACTACCTTATGACCCAGCAATCCCTCTACTGGGTATATACCCCACAACCTCAGAAACATTGATACGTAAAGACACATGTAGCCCCATGTTCATTGCAGCACTGTTCACAGTGGCCAAGACATGGAAACAACCAAAAAGCCCTTCAATAGAAGACTGGATAAAGAAGATGTGGCACATATACACTATGGAATACTTCTCAGCCATAAGAAATGATGACATCAGATCATTTACAGCAAAATGGTGGGATCTTGATAACATTATACGGAGTGAAATAAGTAAATCAGAAAAAACCAGGAACTACATGATTCCATGCATTGGTGGAACATAAAAACGAGACTAAGAGACATGGACAAGAGTGTGGTGGTTACCAGGGGTGGGGGGAGGGAGGACGCAGGAGGGAGGGAGGGAGAGAGTTAGGGGGAGGGGGAGGGGCACAGAGAACTAGAGAGAGGGTGGCGGAGGACAATCTGACTTTGGGCGAGGGGTATGCAACATAATTTAATGACAAGATAACCTAGACATGTTTTCTTTGAATATATGTACCCTGATTTATTAATGTCATCCCATTAACATTAATAAAAATTTATTAAAAAAAATTTAAAAAAAGAAAAGAAAATACATCAAAATGAAAAAAAAAAGATATATAGTGTTACAAATAAATACTAATTTTGATCAAAATGTGTTTATGTGGGTAATTCCAATCTTCAAAACCTGTTCTTCATCCTAGATTAAAGAGTTTGCTTAACAAGAAAATAAATTATAGCATTTGATTATAACCTAGATAATAGAGTAAATATCTATGAATGTATATATATATATACATAGTATATATACATATATATACATATATATAACTATTTTTTTTTGTATTTTTTTTTGAAGCTGGAAACGGGGAGAGACAGTCAGACAGACTCCCGCATGCGCCTGACCAGGATCCACCCGGCACGCCCACCAGGGGCGACGCTCTGCCCACCAGGAGGCAATGCTCTGCCCCTCCGGGGCGCCGCTCCGCCGTGACCAGAGCCACTCCAGCGCCTGGGGCAGAGGCCAAGGAGCCATCCCCAGCGCCCGGGCCATCTTTGCTCCAATGGAGCCTTGGCTGCAGGAGGGGAAGAGAGAGACAGAGAGGAAGGAGGAGGGGGGATGGAGAAGCAAATGGGCGCTTCTCCTATGTGCCCTGGCCGGGAATCGAACCCGGGTCCCCCGCACGCCAGGCCGACACTGTACCACTGAGCCAACCGGCCAGGGTATATAACTATTTTTAAGGGAACAGTTCAGTAGGGTTAATCTTGATCACCTGGTTAATATAATATCTGACAAGTTTTTTCACTCTAAAGTTACTACTTTTCCCTTTATAATTAATAAATACTTGGGAAGAGACACTTTGAAACTATGCAAATATTATGAAAATAGAGAGAGAGAGAGAGAGAAGAAAAGAAAGGAATAGGCCTTGATTTGGTTGCTCAGTTGATGAGAGCATTGTCCTGATATGGTAAGGTTGTGGGTTTGATTCCCCCATCAGGGCACATACAAGAATCTACCACTAAATGCATAAATAAGTGGAAATTAAATTGATGTCTCTCTCTCCTTTCCTCTCTTTAAAATCAGTAAATTTAAAAAAGAAATAACTAAATATGTAATAAATGGGAAAAAGTAAAAAGTTATCCTTACAAAAAAATTTCAATTAATTAATGTAAAAGGAATCAGGGAAATAGAAAATCAACATTCAAATGCCACAGTATTAATTACCACAAGAAACATCCTGCAATGGATACTAAAATTAGTAAGTAAAAGTTTAAACAGAAACATAATATTTGCATAGTTTCAAAGTGTCTCTTCCCAAGTATTTGTTAATTTTAAAGGGAAAAATAGTAACTTTAGAGTAGAAAAACTTGTCAGATATTATATATATTAACCAGGTGATCAAGATTAACCCTACTGAACTGTTCACTTAAAAATAGTTAACATGGTAAATTTTATGTTATGTTTTCTTTATCATAATCAAAAAGGATTAACAGGGATATAAAACTGAGACTCATGGACATAAGTAAAAGGGGATTGGAAGATGGGGTTGGGGGAAGGGTGTAAAGAAGGACAAATATAAGGAGACAGAAAATGATTTGACTTTGGGTGATGGTTATACAACATAATCAACTGTTCAAATGCTATAGAAATGTTTACTTGAAACCTATGTACTCTTACTGATAAATGTCACCTTGTTAAATTTAATTTTCTAAATGAAAAAAGGATTAACATCACCAGTTAATATGACATATTGACATCATGTACCCCTTGATATAATGTACCAAGGACACAATATCATTCCTGTGGTGTTCTTCCCATTAATGTATAACATCAATCTAATCATGAGAAAACAAAGACAATCTCAAATTGAGGGACATGTTTGTTAACTTATTATGGTAATCATTTCACACTACATGTAAGTGAAGTCATTCTGTATACCTTAAACTTATACAGTTCTATATGTCAATTGTATCTCAATTAAACTGAAAAATTGAGGGAACTGACTAGTACTCTTTAAAAGTCTCAAGGTCATGAAAGACAAGGAAAGGTTAAGGAACTATCAAGGGTGGCCAAAACTAAAGAGACATAATTAAATGCATTGTGGGATCCTGGATTAGATCCTTAAAAAGAAAAAGGACATTAGTGAAAAAACTGGTGAGATCTGAATAAAGTCTGCAGCTTAATTAATAGAATTGTACCAAGGTTAACATCTTAATTTTGGTAACTGTGCTATGGTTATGTAAGATGTTAACATTAAGGGAAACTATGTAAATGAAGGGTATATGGCAATGCCATACTATTCTCACAGTTTTATATCTAAAATTATCTCATAATAAAACATTTTAAAAGAGTTTAAATTCTTATTTATTTTTTAAGTGAATGCAGGGGAGATACAGAGACAGACTTCCACATGTGCCCTGACCAAGATTCACCTGGCAACCCCTGACTAAGGCTGATGCTCTGCCCATTTGGGGCCATGCTCACAACTGAGCTATTTTTAGCACCTGAGCACGGAACCATCCTCAGCACCCTGGTTGATGCACTTGAATCAATTGAGCCATGGCAGAGGGAGGAGAAGAGATAGAAAGAGAGAGAGAAGAGGGAGGAGAGGGTGGGGAGAAGCAGATGGTTGCCTCTCCTGTGTGCCCTGACTAGGAATCCAACTGGGACTTCCACATGCCCATTCAACACTCAACCGCTGAGCCAACTGGCTAGGGCCGGGTTTAAATACTTTATAACTTAAAACTTCCAATGGAAATTAACATCTATGTGCATTGCAAAGTGAAATAGGTAATTGAAGCAATTTATCCACACCAGTTAGATATTTTTTATTAAATACTTATCAGGGCCTTTTTATATAGGAGCACTTCAAGGCATTTGGGTTATAACTTTGAATAATTACAAATAGTTCTAATGTCACTTGACATTAGGGAAAGGAAGTATTCTAATTATTCCCATTATTTGTGTTAATGTGCTGAAGGAAACCTGGACTTAATCTCCACTGACATATAGTTCTCTCCAAATACAAATGGCTCACATCATACACAGGAAATTAATACAGAGATGTTCTTCAGTATAATCATCAGTTTAATCACAATTGAAATTTTCTTGGGAACTTTAAATTTGAATAAAAATATTAGATCATCACTAGATCATCACTTATTCTAGTAGTTCCCAATATGGAGTCAGCGGCAAAATTTTCACTGATATAAGACAAAAATAATAATTTTTAAAATGGCAAAATACATTTTCCACAAAACTGTTTTTTAAATTTAAAGAACAGTTCTGTTATGAAATTGTTGCCTTACTATTTAATATAAAAATATTATTTTCTTGATGAAATAATGGTATAAAATGATAGGTTTTTTAATTTTTTAAATTTAATCTTTATACATAAAAAAATAAAAAGTTAACAAATCTACATCTCTGTTCATTTTGTGTATATGAGTGTGAACTTTACTGTTGTTTGAAATTTAGTCTTAACATCACTCATCTACACCGTTGTTTCCCTTATCATTGACATCAAGTCAGGCTCCATTAATTATGCTCACATCATCAACTGCAAGCAAATACAATTATGTAATCAAATGCAGTTAATCCAGTGCTTTTAGTTAATAACATTTTAACTAATTACTACTTACCCATAAAAGTTAATTCTAAGTATTTTCTTTCTTAAAGCCTCTGATTTCAACATACCTTAACCAATCCTAACCCCAGTACACTGGAACACAAAACTGTTCTATGTTTTATGCAAAAAAGACCTTTACTCCAATGAGCAGAATTATATTCTATTTTATGGAAAATACTGAATATTGATAAGAAAGACAATTTATTGATATTCTGCATTTGCTTCATCTATTCTCAAAATATTAAGGAAAACGTTGAAGTCAGGATAGGTTGTATCAATTGTGCACTTTCAACATTTAAAAAATATGATAACTTAGCACTTATTTTTAGTATATCCTGGCCACTAAGTAGATAGCTGGTGGTACCATTAGGTGTCAGTCATAATTTCAATAATAAGGCTTATGTCAATAAATATGATTGGTGTATTTGAGAAATATTTTAAGGGGTACTGCTGTACTCTTGGAATTCCAAGTTCAAATATTGTGCCCTCCTGTGCAAGACATATTCTTGTATATCTGAATTTATACACATTTGTATAAAATAAGGCACAGAATTAAAGCCTCATTAAAACAGACCTTTTTTTTTTTTTATGTTTGAGGCACGGTTAGTAGCATTGATAGCATCCCTGAACTATGTTAATTTTTAAATATTTGTTTCTTTAGTTTTAGAATGAGAGAACGTAAAATAGCTTATGAAGGCAAACAGTGATAATTTATAAAGAAGCCTAACTTGTGTCCCTACTCCATTTTACTTTATGAATGATTTGCTTGAAGATAACTCTTTTTCTCAGTTTTCATGTCATACTTCTGAATGGTCAGAGGGAAAAATGTCTTAAAATCTAATCTGGTAACATCTGAAAATGTATTTTTTCTTAAGGCCACTTAATTGGTATTAATTAACTTTTCCTTTATTTTTTTGTAATTATTCAATAGCACTTGTTAACTACAACGAGCTTAATTTATTATTTTCTCATCCACCTTTCATTCCCCACATGCAAATAACTGCTGTCTGATAAGGAGTGGGTCAGACATCTGTGTATAAAGAGAGATTTGGGACTTGCCTAAAGTCCCAAACAACCACTAAGAAATCTGCACTTAACTTTTTTCTTTATTTTATTTTTAAATTAAATTTATTGGGGCGACATTAGTTAATAGATTTTATAGGCTTGACCAGGTGGGGGAGCAGAGGGTAGAGCATCAGCCTGAGACTCTGAGGACCCAGGTTCAAAACCCTATGGTCGCTGGCTCGAGCCCAAAGGTTGCTGGCTTGAAACCCAAGGTTGCTGGCTTAAGCCCAAATTCACGGGCTTGAGCAAGGGGTCACTGGCTCAGCTGGAGCCCTCCCTTCCCCATCAAGGTATGTATGAGAAAGCAATCAATGAACAACTAAGGTGCCACAACTGTGAGTTGATGTTTCTCATTTCCCTGTCTGTCTCTCACTTAAAAAAAACACACCAGATTATATGGTTTTCAAGTGTATGTTTCTATGATGTATGACCTGTATATGCATTGTGTGCCCACAACCCAAAGTCAAATCATCTTTCCTCACCATCTATTTAGCTCCCTTTATCCTTTACTACCCTCACAGCTCCCTTTCCTCTGGTAACCACCATACTATTTCCTGTGTCTATGAGTTCCAGTTCTATATCCCATATATGAGAGAAATCATATGGTTCTTAGCTTTTTCCGATTGACTTATTTTACTTAGCATAATATTCTCAAGGTCTTTTCATGTCACAAATAGCAATATTTCATCTTATGGCTGAACAGTATTCCATTGGAGAGTATTCCTGAGCTGAATATCTTAAGCATATATCTTTCCTTTCTCCTATTTGCAAATAAGTCAAATTCTTGTTTTTTTTTACTGTTCTTTCCACCTGATTATTTTTGAGGACTACCATTTACCAGTTATTTGCATGATTATGAGTGATGGCATGCAAGATATTGATTCAAAGATATCTCCAGTCATCAGTGGACAAAAATCTAGAAATTTCTGAATAATAATAAGCTATATTTCTGTTTCTTAAACTTAATTGCTTCCTGATACTATACCAAAACTAGAAACTAGTGCTTTTCCCTATGCATGCACATTCTACTGGAAAATAATTTAAAGGCAAAATAAAAGGATATCTCTATGGAACAAAGCATTTCCAGGGCCAGCGCTAATAAACGTCCAAGGGAGACATAAATAATGGCTACATATAGCTCATGAATAAGAGCTACATATAGTTATCAGGTACTCGGTCATGACCCTCTGATCCCTGAGACCTATTCCTACCAGAATCTAGTGTTAAACTGGAAGCAGCTTCTGTTTTTCCCTCTTCAGTGTCATGGGGAAAGGGAAAGTTGGGCATAAAGCGCTTAAGAAAGCGGAACTCACTAGTGCCAGTGCAGGTAGCTGAGCACATTTCATAGGCACAAGGCTGGGATAAAGACCCATTGGCTCCTCTTTGTACCAGGTGGTTTGGGAAATTACAGTCATCGTAGAAATGCTCTTGAATTGTGATCTTTTCTCTGTATTTAATTTTCTGGTAGACCTGAATAATGAAAATCACTGTGACAGAGAGGAGAAAGAGAAAGGAAAGCACAGCCAGAGAAATGACTAAATATTTAGTGGATGGATTTACCCTTGCAGAATGTTTGGCTGGATCCCGGAACTGCAGGTAGGGCTCAGAAAAGCCATCTACCAGCAGGATGTTGAGTGAAGCAGAAGTGGAAAGAGCTGGTTGGCCATGATCCTGAACAAGAATGACCAGTTTCTGCATCATGGGGTCTCTCCCAGATATCTGCCGCAATGTACGGATTTCCCCATTTTGTTGTTGAACAGAGAATAACCCAGAGTCACTGGCCTTAAGTAGATGATATGAAAGCCAAGAATTCTGACCTGAGTCACCATCCACAGCCACCACCTTAGTCACCAGGTAGCCTGCCTCTGCAGACCTAGGCACCAGGTCATTGCAGGGCAAGGTACCATTCTGCAATGGGTACAAGATCATTGGGCAGTTGTCATTGTCATCAAGGACAACCACTCGGACAGTAACCTGGCTACCCAGTGATGGGAAACCCCCATCAGTTGCCTTTATCACAAACTGAAAATCTTGAATGGCCTCATAATCCATGGTTCTCAATGCATAAAGCTTCCCATTGTCTGAATTTATGGAGATGTAAGCAAAAACTGATAGGTCTCCACTTTTCGGAGGCAGCAAAGAATATGTTACTTGGGCATTTTCACCCAAATCTGAATCCTCAGCATGAACTTTGCCAATGAAAACCGCAGGGCTATTGTTTTCCCGAACAGTCAAGATGTAGGAGTCTTCCTGAAATACTGGGGGATTGTCATTAATGTCAGATATTAGCACCTCTATTACAGTCTCTGTGGACAGACTGAGTGGTCCGGTATCCATGGCAACAAGGGTAATATTATAGCCTGAGATCTTCTCCCGATCCAAGCTTCTGTCAGTGACCAGCGAGTAAGCGTTCCTGAATGTAGGTTTGACGGCAAAGGGAAGGTCTTCTTTGAGGAAGCAAGTGATTCTCCCCCCCACTCGAATGTCTCGGTCTCGGATAGAAAAAAGGGCCACTACAGTTTGTAGCGGGGAGTCCTCAGGAAGAGGGCTGGACACAGAGGAAACGGTCACTTCAGGAGGATTGTCATTCACATCCACCACTTCCACCAGGACTTTGCTGTGGGCAGAGAGCCCTCCTCCATCGGTAGCCTGGATGTCAATGTCGTATGTTTCAATCGCTTCAAAATCTAGGGGCCCTCTCAGTCGAACCTCTCCAGTTTCAGAGTCAATCTGAAATGTCTGGAGAATTGCTTCTGAGTTTTGAGCTAAAGAATACGTTATTTTCTTGTTGAAGCCCTCGTCTAGGTCCGTGGCTGTCACTGTGGCCACCAAAGAACCGTTGACGTTGTTTTCCGGTACCTGAGCGCGGTACACTAGTCTGGAGAACTGGGGCACGTGGTCGTTGACGTCCAGGACCTCCACGCGGATGTGGGCGGTGCCAGACTTGGGCGGGGACCCGCCGTCCACCGCTGTAATTGTCAAGTTGACTTCTGGCTGCTCCTCTCTGTCCAGGGGTTTATCCAGCACCAGCTCCGCGTATTTGGGCCCGTGGCTGCGGAAGCGGGTGTGCAAGTGGAAATAGGCGTTGGCGCTCAAGGTGTAGTTTTGGAGACCGTTGAGGCCCACGTCCAGATCCTGGGCGCTCTGCAGAGGAAAACGGGAGCCCAGGGGGGTGCTCTCCGGGATCTTTAAAAGAGGCTCCTTGTTTGGGAAAATCGGGGCATTGTCATTGATATCAAATACCCTGACCTCGGCACGGAAAGACTGCAGGGGCTCCACCAGGACTATTTCAAAGTGCAGGACGCACGGGTCGGCTCTGCCACAAAGTGACTCCCGATCCAACTTCTCCTTCACGAACAGATCCCCGGTCTTGCGGTGGAGCCGGAAGTGCAGTTTGTTGCCCTCGGAAACCAGCCGCGCCCCGCGCGCAGCCAGCTTCCCTACCTCCAGCCCCAGGTCCTTAGCCACATTAGCCACAAACGAACCGCTCTCCATCTCCTCCGCCACGGAATAGCGGATGGTTGTCGCGCCCCCCGCAGAAATGCACAGAAAAAGGAGAAGAGATCCCACTTGCCTGCTTTGCAGTATTCTGCGCGCAACTGCCATCCGTTCTCACAAGCGCACTCCCTGCAGCGTCCACCTGTTGCGGATATGCTTTCACTTTTTCACCTACAGCTTGGTGCAACCGCGGCCCTAGGCTTAGCTGGCCTTTGAGCGCAGCGCCGCCAATGGCAAGCCGAGTCCTGTAAACTGTCTTGCACTTGGAAGAAAAATTGTACTCCCCAGTCTATCGAATGTATTAATAGGTATGTTCTCATTCCAGAGAGTTAGAGGTTGAAAGTTTGTTGCCAAAGCAACGGCAGATTCGCCTCGTAATGCCCTTTCAGAAGAAAGGTCCTTGGGAATTGAGAAACCCATGAGGATTCTCGCTCAAGCTGAAGTCACCGTTTCTGTGAGCCAGCTGGGGCCTCGCAAACCGAGGAAAAAGCTATTCAGCACACTCCACACAGTCCGCCCAAGGGAGAGGCAAAAAGACTTGCAGTGTCTTCTGGACCCCCAGCCAAAATGGGAGTGAGGGAAGGTGGCTTGAAGAAAGTGATCAGTAGGAAAAGGAAAGGAAACAGGCAGACGTTATCTTTCAGAAACGTGGGGTCCTGTGGGTACACGGATAGAATTGGTCAACTAGCCTCTTGATTTGAACAAAATCATTCTTTTTCCCAGGACACCCAATAGCTTAGAAGCAGCTGGCTTGGCACTTAAATGATTATGATGGCAGTAATACTCATTTCTATATACTGGCACTGTTGAGTGATTTACATGTATTGTCTAACTTAATCCTTGCCACAACTCTAGGGGGTACATTATTATTATTATTATTATTATTATTATCATTATTTATTCACAGACAGAGAACTGGGGCTGGAAAGGTTTTATAACTCCCCCAATACCTCTTATATGATACATATTAGAAAAGAAACTCAATTCAATATTGCCTCACTGCAAAGTTTATGCTCTTAATCAGTATATTCTTCTGCTTCCTGGAAAAATATAATGAATAAAGTAAATGAAGGCAAATATTTGGCTTTGGATTTTAAAGTAAATGAAACAATAGAATACATACATATACTTCAAATGACTTGAAATTTGGCCGATACTTGTGGAGCATTTCTTTTACAGTCATAGGATCATAGAATGAGAATGATAAAGCACCTCAGAAATATAAAGTTTAATCTTCCCTTCCCCCCACCTCAATTTTTACAAATAAAAAAAAACCCCTAAGACCCAAATGATGAAATTACTTGCCCAGTTCACACAGTGTAGGAACTAGAACCTGTCTCCTGACAATCTGCCTCATGCTCATTACCAAAAGCATTTGGTGATTTCCCATTTGTGCTCAGCATTTCATTCGCTAGATGCTATAGAAACAGTTTCTGCCACTTTAGAGAAGTCTAAACCACATCTTCCAAGTGAGAAAAAAGTGAATAAAAAATAGTGTATATAACATTAATGACATGCTGACATAAAGAAGTTAACAGATCCTTCAGACTTGATTAGCTCTTTTAACAGCTGGCTTAAATCTCTAACCAGTTTAATTTCATCTCTCTAAGGAAACTGTATATAAAGTTTTTCAGAAGGCCATCTTTTTATTATGGCAAATAATAGCACTGCAGAAAGTAACCTTTTGAATCTAATTTCTTCATTTTTTAGCTCAAGGTGAGATCGACGTTGCTGTGTTTAGTTCTAGTTCATTCATTTCCATTGCTGTATGGAATTTTGTGTATTGTCAATGCCCTTGACCACAGACCTTCAGGAACAGACTTGTAGTTGAACAAAGTTGTATCTTCTGGCTTATTGCAACCAGGGAGACTACACACCACAGAGAATCATGGTGCATCTCACTAAAAGGGTGTTAGAAAGGCTTTCTAGTATTTAGTCTTGTGAAAGGTAATTTAAGAGTGGTTTGAAGCTGAACTTTGCTCTGGATTGACTGCTTTCAGAAACAGATTCAACTACTCAATATACCATTATCCCATTAATATACCAATTAATATGCCAATATACCATTAATAATCTTATGTAGCAGGTGGGAAGAATGGGAGGAAGTTAAAGCTGTGATTGGTAACCAAGCTGTGACTGGTAATTCATATCAGCCAGGATAGAGAGATCATTTCTGTGGCTTGGACAGTTTTTTTCCTGTCTTTTTAGACATAATCATGGAATGCACTTGTTTTTCTCTTGACCCATCAGTCACAGAGTAGTCTTTTCTAATGTTGTTGAGCTGTGCAATCGTTTTTGCTCAATAGGAGAACACTGTAGCCTAGCTCAGAGTATCAGGCTGGCTTTTAGCTGTCACAGACTTTTGTCTTTTTCAGTATAAATACAGTAAAATTCACTTACTCATTCTATTGTTCTACTGACATATTGTTCACAACAGTATGACATTGCACAGTACAGCACTTTGTGCACATGTGGCATTGGTGTCATAGGGTATGCTCTTTTCAGCTTTGCCTGATATTGCCAGACTGCTTTCTAAAAGGCTGTACCAATTACATTCTCATTAGCTGTGTAACTTCCAGTTCAAATCTTATCAGCACAGCATTGCTAGCTTTTAAAAATTTTAACCATTCTTGCTATCTCACTGTAAACTTAATTTGCATTTCTCTGCTTATTAATTACTAATAAGATAGGGCACTATTTAATATAATTTGGTCATCTGGATATCTCTTGGGTAGGGGAGAAGGTTTTTCAGTTCTCTTGACCCTTTTTTACATTGGATTGTCTTTTTCTTATTGATTTGTAGTAGTTCTTCAGATATTCTGAATATGAATCCTGAGTATCTCTTTATATGTAAGAAAAAGAGACATGTATATCCTTAGTCAATACTTGTCTATAAAGTTTTTGTTAAAAAAAATTATTTATCTGACTGATTCACACATTATGCAGAAGCCTGTGGTATCTCAGGAAGTCTTTCTTTTGAGATATAATTGACATATAAAATTGTTAGTTTTAGATGTATGACAATAATTTGATATTTGTATACATTGTGAAATGATCTCCCCAATAAGTGTAGTTAATATTCATCACCACACATAGTTATAATTTTTTCTATTGATGAGGGTTTTAAGATCTATTCTCTTATTTAAAAGCTCTCAAGTATTGCTTTAGAGTATTAATTTTGCATTTTATCTAACATTGCATATTTAATGTTAATGTACAAATACTTTATCTGTTATATATACACATTTATATGTGTATATTTTTTTATTTTATTGATTTAGAGAGAGGGGAAGAGAGAGAGAGACAGAAACATCAATTTTGGTTGTTCCATTTATTTATTCATTCATTTCTTGATTGTTGTATGTGCCCTGATTGGGGATCAAACCCACAACCATGTCATGTCAGGATAGTGCTCCAACCAACTGAGCTACTTGGCCAGAGCCATATGTATTATTTTTATGTTTGTATTATCTCTAGAAAAAATCAATAAAATTACTGATATGACTAATGAAAGTGAGTATTTTTAATGTTATTATTCTGAAAGAATAATTACATGTAAATATCAACATTTTAATAAGTAGAAATAAAAGACTTTTCCTACCAGACCATCAATAAACTTTCAATAAATAATTGTTTTTGTATTAATGCACTAGTCTTAAACTCCCCACCAAAATACCACATAGAGATTTCTTTCCTGCGCGCATAGCATTTCCTTGAATTCCTTTCTTTTTTTTTTTCTTTTCTTTTTTTTTTGTATCTTTCCGAAGCTGGAAACAGGGAGAGACAGTCAGACAGACTCCAGCATGCGCCCCACCGGAATCCACCCGGCACGCCCACCAGGGGGCGACGCTCTGCCCCTCCGGGGCGTCGCTCTGTAGCGACCAGAGCCACTCTAGTGCCTGGGGCAGAGGCCAAGGAGCCATCCCCAGCGCCTGGGCCATCTTTTGCTCCAATGGAGCCTCAGCTGTGGGAGGGGAAGAGAGAGACAGAGAGGAAGGAGAGGGGGAGGGGTGGAGAAGCAGATGGGCGCTTCTCCTGTGTGCCTTGGCCGGGAATCGAACCCGGGACCCCTGCACGCCAGGCCAATGCTCTACCACTGAGCCAACCGGCCAGGGCCTGAATTCCTTTCTTAACTGTCTGAATCTCACCAATTAAAGTTTTCTTTAAGGCAAGGATCACTTAATCATTTTTACATTCTAACATCTAGTACCTACCTTGCATAAAGTGCTGTTTACTATTTTAATGAGACCGATTTTTCTTTTTTTTCCCCTTTCTGTGTGACAGAGACAGAGAGAGAGACAGATAGGGACAGAAAGACAGAAAGAAAGAGACATGAGAAACATCAACTCATAGTTGCAGCACCTTAGTTGTTCATTGATTGCTTTCTCATATGTGTCTTGACCAGGGGGCTCCAGCAAAGCCAGTAACCCCTTGTTTAAGCCAGCGACCTTGGGCTCAAATCAATGACCTTTGGGCTCAAGCCAGCGACCATGGGGTCATGTCTATGCTCCCACGCTCAAGCCAGCAACCTGGCATTCAAGCCTAATGAGCTGCGCTCAAGCCAGCCATCTTGGGGTTTTGAACCTGTGTTCTCTGCATCCCAGTCCGATGCTCTATCCACTGCACCACCGCCTGGTCAGGCAAGAACTATTTTTCATTTGACATGACTTGTAAACATTGAAAGAATAATCTTGGAAAATCAAATAAAAATACTGTTTTAGCTCTCAGAGCAATTCTTTGGAGGTCTTGACACTTGGATTTATTTGTATTTTAAAAAAAGGTTTTACTTATTGATTTTACAGGGAAAGGAGGAGGGGGTAGAAAGAGAAGTATCAATTTATAGTTGCTTCACTTTAGTTTTTCATTGATTGCTTGTTATACGTGCCTTGACCAGCAAGCCTGGGGTTTTGAACCCAGGACCTCTTCATTCCATGCTGATGCTCTATCCACTGTACCATCACAGGCCAGGCCATGCTTGGGTTTAAATCCTTGGTTCTCTTACTAATTGTATCACATGACCACATTGGCAAGTTACATAATATGTACATACTTCACTTCCCTGACTGGTGAAATAGGGATGGGAATTTCTAACTCATAGTAATGCTTTGAGAATTAGGTTTGTAAAGTGGCTGTTAGAATGTCAAAATTACATAACACAGCAAATTAATTCTAATGATGACATTTGTAATGTTTATAATATCAATATATTTAAACTGTAAGAAAAGTAGTGTAAATACTTAAAAAATAATCCAATATTAAGTAACTTTGGGAATGTAATGTACATATATGTGACAAAAGATACTTTATATGAGTGGAGCAGGTAACATTTGGTTACTACTGCTCTTATGTACCTCAGCCCGGGCTAAGTGCTTCACATATATCAATAGCTCTGAAACTCACAACCATTTAGTTAGCTTTTATTTTTAAATCTAGTTCATAGATTAGAGAATTGAGACTGAAAATAGAAGTACAGTACTAACACAATTTCATACGATTTGTAAATGATGGAACCAATATTTTCACCCAGGTCTGATTCCAAAATATGTTTGTATTTAGAATGCACCATGTTGCTTCCTTATAGGTTTTGACTTCCCATAACAACATTAAAACAATACTGATTTGTAAGAGATGGATAAAATATTACTGCCTTAGATAATGTATTGGGCCCATGTTCTTGTAGTACTGAGAAATTTTCAAGACTAGTTAAACATTATACTTTTGGCATAATTAAGCTGATCATTGTTTAAAAATTATGGTTGGTAAGAGATTCAGGACAGATTTATTTTAAGCTTATACATAGACTAGAAAGCCCGGTGGTCATACGAAATGACCGCTGTTCTAGGTATTATAAATTGTAATTAAAATGATTTGTGCAAAGGTGTCTGCTAATTCAAACTGAATTATCCAGGGCAGGCGGCGAGGATGCCCCTTTGCTTACTGTCCCACGGGGTTTCCCCTTTCTACTTGCTTAATTGCTTAAAGTAGAGTGCAATGAAGGAAACCACTGGCGGTACATTTCTTAAGAGCCACCGCTAGCTCAATAAATAAAGGTGATTTAAATAATAAAATGTTAATTCACATGTCAAAGATCTCTTTGTACACAACATTTCTTGTGTAGATCTTTCCATCATTTTTAAGCTCGCCTTGCAGAGGACCATCAATTATTTTTAATTTTATGTCCATTCTTTCACAAACTCTTGAACAGGCAACATAAAGTTGACCATGTCCAAATGTAGGCTCAGGTAAAAAAATGCCAACACGCTTAAGCGTTTGGCCCTGAGACTTATTGATGGTCATAGCAAAAGCAAGTTTTACAGGAAATTGTCTACGTCTCAATTGAAATGGCAACCCTGTTTGAGATGGAGCCAAATCAATTCTTGGAATGACATGTATTTCACCTTTAGAGGAGCCAAAGACTTAGCTATTATGACATTATTTTTCAATTGGAGAACCTCTAGTCTTCTACCATTGCAAAGACCCCTTCTAGTGTTAAGATTTCTTAACAGCATAATAATTGCTCCAATCTTTAACCTCAATTTGTGAGGTGGCATGCCAGAAGGCGGGACTATTTGAATGCCATGGCAACTTCACCCCATTGGCTAGTACAGTTACACAAGCAACCAATAAGCTATCGGCGACAAACAGACACTTAAGCTGCATATAATAAAGATATTCATGAAATAAAATCTATGTAGAATAAAATTGAATGGCATTTGAGGTACTAAAAATGTGCAAGAAAAAGTTACTACCAATATTGAAAAACCTCTTGGCATTTAAAAATAAAAATTGTAGAGCTGATATACCTTTTTAGTGAGTACTACTTCAATTTGGGAAATTGAGATAAATGGTAAAGGTTGTTTTCCACTATTAATAAAAAGATACATCAGAGTAGTAATGGATTACATTTCAAACAAATGTATCAGAGATTGTTTCAACTAGAAACAAACCACTTTATTTAATATTTAGTTTATTGTTACTTCAGCTCATAGTTGATTTTTCTGACTCTTTTATGTTAGAGCTCATTCTTTGAGAAAAATATTTTTTTTCAGATTCTAAAAGACTCAGAAGCAGGTAGTTCACAGATTTATGTAAATAAAAAATTAAAAGGCAGTTGTTAAAAATGGATACATATCAGAATTTAATACATTAAAACAATTTAATAGATAGCCTGACTAGGCAGTGGCACAGTGGATAGAGTGTCAGCCAGGAATAATGAGGATCCAGGTTCGAAACCCCTAGGTCACCAGCTTGAGTGCGGGCTCATCCAGTTTGAGCAGGGTGTCGCCAGCTTGAGCATAGGAACATAGTCATGACCCTGTGGTCACTGGCTTGAGCCCAAAGGTGTCAGGCTTGAAGCCCAAAGTCGCTGGCTTGAGCAAGGGGTCACTCTCTCTGCTGCAGCCTCCTGGTTCAAGGCACATATGAGAAAACAATCAATGAACAACTAAGGTGCCACAACTATGAGTTGATGCTTCTTATCTCTCTCCCTTCCTGTCTGTCTGCCCCTGTCTGTCTCTCACTAAAAAAATAAACAAAAAACCCCCCAAAATAGTACAATTTAATGGATACTTTCAGGCTTAAATGACTAATTAGAGTAAAGCTTTGTTGTTTTTATTTGAATTTTGCTTTTTAAGTGGCATTCCCCATAATGTAATATTGGTAGTTTCCAAATTCACAATAAAGTTTATCATACTTCATCTAAAACTTTTTAAAAGATCTACTCTGTGATTTTCAAATGTACAATACAGTATTATTAATTACTGTCACCAACTAGGATTTTTTTTTATTTTTTATTTTTTATTTTTCTGAAGCTGGAAACGGGGAGAGACAGTCAGACAGACTCCCGCATGCGCCCGACCGGGATCCACCCGGCACGCCCACCAGGGGCGACGCTCTGCCCACCAGGGGGCGGTGCTCTGCCCATCCTGGGCGTCGCCATGTCGCGACCAGAGCCACTCCAGCGCCTGAGGCAGAGGCCACAGAGCCATCCCCAGCGCCCGGGCCATCTTTGCTCCAATGGAGCCTTGGCTGCGGGAGGAGAAGAGAGAGACAGAGAGGAAAGCGCGGCGGAGGGGTGGAGAAGCAAATGGGCGCTTCTCCTGTGTGCCCTGGCCGGGAATCGAACCCGGGTCCTCCGCACGCTAGGCCGACGCTCTACCGCTGAGCCAACCGGCCAGGGCCTAGGAAGTTTTAATACGATTAATTTCCAAACAATTTATCCAAAACTCATACATTAAAACAATACATTTTGTGAGTTGAAATACAAGAAATGCTGCTTTTCAACTGGATTCCTCTGAATCTTAATCTGTTTGGTTAGTCCCAGGGTAAGTAAGAATATACCCTCTTTTTATTTATTGATTGATTGAGGGAGAAGAAGGGAAAGAAAGATAGAAACATTGAGTTTCTGTTTTCTCTATGTGCCTTGACCAGGAATTGAACCCACATTTTTGTACATGGGGACGATGCTCTAGCCAACTGAGCTATCTGGCCAGAGCAGCAATACCCTCTGATGGGGTTAAATTTCAAAGTACATTTTTTTCCCTCTGAAAGCCTGGAGAACTTTAAACATGGTGGTATTTTTGAAAGTCCTCATTCTTTCCAGTGAAGGTAGAACAAGGGGCCCAAAGAGTAAATCTACAACCTTTAAGGTTGCAATGTCAAGATCTTTGCTCAAAATCTAGATATTGGGTAGAGGTGCAAACCCTAGCTAGTAGCATATAGTGAGATTTGGGGAGAACAAAAAACCCACTCCCAAACTATATCAAAGTACTGAGGTTTAAGTTTTTAAAAATATTATTTTAAAATAACTTAAAGTTATAAGTGCTTACAAGGACCTACCACTTACTCTTTGATTTGTCCTGACCAAATTTTATTCAAGAGGCTTTTCTACTCTGCAAAGGCCCCTAAACTTTAAGTTGGCCCCAAATTAAACAAGCATAAAAATGCAGAACTTTCTGAGAACTGGCTAACCACAGAAAAAAGTTTTGTGAAAGCAACCCAATTATGTAATCTGCTCACTCTTTCCTCCAGCCCCACTTCCACACAAGTTCTTGCTAGCCTGTTTACCACCCCCCCACTTTTAAAAAGGCAACTTTTTTCCTGTTTGATTTTTGAGACATTTGCAGGTTTTGTTGTCAGAGTGTTCTGCTCCTGCAATAGATTTTTTGTATAGAGTTTCTTTTTACCTAAGTCTAGATATGCTTATATTTGACATAATAACTAATAAAAAATTACCATATACTCTTTACCTACATTCATCAATTTTGCTACATCTGTGTACTCTCCTTCTTTTTCATATATATGTTATTATAATATTAATACATAATATATATTATATAATAGTAATATAATAATATAATTATAATAATATAATATATAATATGGATATATAACATATATTATATAATAATATTAATATATAATATAATAATATATTATAAAACTAGAGATTAAAACTTCAACATATCTTTATGAAGAACACAATTCAATCCACTCTGCTAATGTCCGGTTGGCCAAAGAAAGTCAAATGGACAAGCACAAAGTCAGAGAGTGAAGTATACTAAACCCAGTGTGAGATCAAAGTGTATAACACAGGGGTCCCCAAACTTTTTACACAGGGGGCCAGTTCACTGTCCCTCAGACTGTTGGAGGGCCGAACTATAAAAAAAAAACTATGAACAAATCCCTATGCACACTGCACATATCTTATTTTAAAGTAAAAAACAAAAAAACAAAAACGGGAACGAATACAATAGCTAAAATAAAGAACAAGTAAATTTAAATCAACAAACTGACCAGTATTTCAATGGGAACTATGCTCCTCTCACTGATCACCAATGAAAGAGGTGCCCCTTCCGGAAGTGTGGCGGGGGCTGGATAAATGTCCTCAGGGGGCCGCATGTGGCCCGCGGGCCGTAGTTTGGGGACCCCTGGTATAACATGACCAAACTTTGCATCAATGTGGAAGAGAAGTACACTCCTACCATGCAAGTTGAAGGGGACAGTGACACTTTTGAATAATAATGTGTATTTGTACAGTAAGTTCTCACTAACATTGATAGGTTCTACAACATTAAGCAAAAACAATGTATAAGAAAACCAATTTTGCCATTGGCTGATACAAACAAGAGTTAAGTTCCTAGGCAGCTCACTAACATTATAATGAAATTATCTTAAACTAAAAACTGTTCTAACATTATATAAAATGTGTCTTTTATGTTTAATTACTTGTACATCATAGATTTAAATACTTCTGAAATTGTTCTGCTAAAATTTTTGTCATTATTTTCATCTTTTTTTTTTTCAGGAAAAAAACACACTAACTAGAATATTGGAGAATCTCCTCATTTATTGTTTCTATTATTGTATCCAAACTTCAAGTAGTCTCACAGTTTTAATATGTTTGATATTTATTGCTATATTCATATTTATAAGCATATTATATCTGGAATCCCCTCTTGCTTTCTTTCACATATACTCCTTAATTCTTTTTAAAAAAAACCATTTTTAGGAGCAGATGTATTTCAAAACATTGATTTCACACCTGCAGTTTTAGACTTCTCTAATATTTTAGAATTCTATTCTTTCATTGTCTTCTCATGTATTTTAGGTTTCTTATTCACTTTGGAAGGAACATGAGGCTTTGGGTGTCTAGAAGTCTTTCTTAGGGAGCTCAATTTATCACAGCTGCTCTTGACCAAACATCTGTTGCTTTAAATGACAATGCCTCTTATTGTTTACCATCTGTGTGCGCGTATAATGTTTCTGTCTTCCACAGTAACATAAGAAGCCATAATATAAACCAAAGCCACTGAAAGGCCAGATTTATATTACTCTTATTTTAAGCAGAAAGCTTTCATGCCCTTATTCCTGCTTATTTGTTTTCCATATTGACTCGGGTAGCATAGATTATAGGTGTCTTTCCCTGAAATCTGACAAGTGCTTGAGGAAATTCCCAATTTAATCAAGTGGAGCCTAAGTCAGAGTGATAAATTTTTTTTCTCATGAAACTTGGACCAATTTCTTTTTTTTTAATAATTGAAGACAACTTCAATTTATTACATAAGTTTTTATTGATATTAATATTTTAAAATAATGTTTTATACCTTTAAAATAGAAATGATAACCATATTTCTGTGTTAAAATTCATAGTAGAATAAATGAGAATATATTTATAAAAATATTAACTGGGTTGGCTGACAAAGCCAACTATGTTTCCTTGATAGGTCTGTTGTTTTCTGAGATTGATCAATTTGTTTGTAAAAGAAATTTATTTTACTCTCAACTTGTTAGTATTGGTTTTACACTGTAACTCATACATGCAAACATGTAGTAAAACTCTGGCTATATGACAGTCACTTATTTCAAAAGATAGGAAGAATGATACTAAACTAATTAGGAAGAACAGGATACCATGAGAGACATAGAAATTTATGGTCGGTTAGAATTTTGACTTCATGGCTTCTAAAAGTATACCCAACTTCCCACAGTATTTTTATAACAACATTTGAATGAACATTTTATTACTCCTTGCTCCTGATTTTTTGTTATAGATTAAAGAATTTGTACTTATTCAGCAATCTAAGGGCCCCCTCATCTGAAGTTAAATTTACATATGTCACAGTGACTTAATCATCACTGGGTAAAAGTACACAAGGTAAAATTAATAAGTGTGTCATAAATTTCCTATATTTTAAATTCTCTGATAGTTTATATACTAGTCCTGGAAGAAAAAGACACATGAGTTTTTCTCCTATAATTTGCATGACCTCTTGCCACTTTCCAAATATTTTATATAATTACACTTTTTTTTTCCTTCCAGAAGCTGAAATCAGAGCAATACTTTCAGGTAAGCTTTCTTGAATTATTTGGCTAACAAGATAGAGCTGCAGCATCATTTATTTTAGTGAAATCTCTCTGTTAATATTTTAATAAATATTTCTAAGTGCCTTTATATACAAATAGTTTTTAAATACCTATCTGATAACAAGATGTGTTAGGAGAAATGCTTGAGAAAATTTTAATGTATTATATTTGTAAAGTATTTTCTTGGGTAGAAGTGAGAAATTGCTTTGAAAATTCTGTTTCTCCTATATCTCTTTATGGCTTTTAAAATAGACAGATCTCCCAAAATCACCATCCTGAGGTCCAAGATCCTAACGCACTTAGTTTATTTCTTCCCAGTTTAGGGTTTCAATCCAAGTCCTTTTTAAACTTTATCAAATACACTTTTCTCATCTACCACCAGGTGGCAGGTGGATCCAGCTTTTGGAGCACCACCCAGACCCCGCCCTACCGGAAGTTGTCACGTAAAGAAAATCTCTCTGGCCACGCCTTGAGTTCAGCACCCTAGATGCGGACAGCGACACCGCCCCAGTTGAGTCCCATGACTCGCTGCAGAGATTTTCACCTGACAAAGGAACTGACCAATACAAGCGGGTTGCAACGATCGTGTGACCGACAAATTTACAGTGCCAGATATGGAGGGGGGTAAGAACCGCTAGATTTTGGGACATTTAGGCTGCCAGGGAAAATGGTTGATATAATACCCCATATTGCAAAATGCTGATTTTTTTCTTTCTCTCTACCGGTTGGATTCCAAGTGCATTCTTGAAAATGCCGTGTTGCTGTGCGACAGGCAGTGGATTAACCAACCTCGAATTGTTGGTTTATTCCGACAAAATGCGTAACACAGCAAAGGCGGTACAAAAGTCTGAGTTATGGTGGCCAGTCCCTTTTCTTGCACAAAGCTGTCAGGTTTCCTAAGAAAACAGTGTAGGGATGGACTGCTTTTGCTGCATTGGTTTTCAATTAATTAGCCTCGAGGACACAACCAGCAGCTGTTTTAGCTCGCATAACATTATTGTTTTAGACAAAAAGATGGAATGGGCTGAAGTACAAGTGTGATTTAGAAACGACGGTTTAGGTGTCATTTTTCCAGTTGCCTAGCAACAAATAAGACAAAAAGAGCACGTTTGCGGGTTTTAATTCACATCTTAGAAAGGCAAAACCCCAACAGTAAAGGAAAACGGGCCCGGGACAACACAACATATTAACAGGGACTAGGTCTTCGACTCAGAGTGTAATTACATCTCAGTGACAAGGCAGAAGATAGGGCTACAGGGAAACAAGTGACTATTTAATATGAACAAATAGGCTAAATTAAGCTGAGTTTCAGCTGTAATTCATCCGTGTTACACAGATTGCTTTCCCTTTCCCACTTTGTTTTAGTGGCGATGATTCAGATCTTTAGCCAGCAGAGGGCGAGTCGACTGCATTTTTCGAACCTGAGACACTCCCTCCCGCCTTTTACTCCTCACCGATCCCTCGCCCTGGGGAAATTAATTTTCTAGGCTCTTCAAATGCAGACCAACCCAGGAAGGTGTAGTGGAAAGAGAGCAGCGCACAAAACTTGGCCGAATGCCTGCCCTGTTAGCCTTGGATTTGTGACTGCTCTCTCTACTTGCCTGAGGCTGCTGAGGGACAGGGATGAAAAGTGAAAAGCAGCCTCGCCCCTAGAAACCAGGGGTATTTGGGATCTCTAGCTTCAGAGAAGGTGGAGTAGGGCAGAGCAGCCGACAAATGTCACCTGTAAAGGTTAGAAAGAGAAAAGAAGCAATTTACTTCTTAGGGCCAATAGCTCAGTATGCTGGAACATGCACACGCGCGCGCGCGCGCGCACACACACACACACACACGCACAAGGCTCTGCTCTGGCTTTGCTCCTCTAGGAACAAAAATGGGGGTAGTAGAGGAGAGGAGAAAAGAAAACAGTCTGGCTGAGTCATCTTTAAAATAGAACAAGCAAAGCAAGCCACTCGGGGGAGAGACAATGAGAGAAAGGCTGCCAGGATGCAGGGCAGAATGATAAAGCATGCTGTACTAAGTTAATTTATTGTAGGGCGGAGCCCTTCGCATTTTGCACAGGCATACCTCTTGCTCCAGAAGGGGTTTTATCTTGTGTTGTAAGATTTTGCAGAATGTCCTTGGGCAGGCAGCCAGAAATCCCATTAATTGGACATGCCCTTTCTCTTTCATATATTTATGTCTCAGAATTCATCTAATTCAGTTTCAAAGAAGTAAAATTAATTTTTTTCTATAAGCCATTAAATTAAATTGTATTCAGCATTGCATTATTTTCCCCCTCAATTATTAAATTTCTGTAAAGCTTGTGTTTAAAGGATACCATTTCATGAATAAATTCAGTTCATGAGAGTATGATTCTCTTGTAAAGTTGGTAAAGGGGAGGACAAGAATAAGGTGTTTTAACAGGATAAATCAACACTTTTCAGAAAGCACTTTTGAGTCATAGTTGCATGATTATTCTTACAGACAAATTGCATTTGATGATGTTCTGTTGCAAACCTGTTTCTGTGGCATTCCTTCTGTACATGAGCACTTGTAAAATAAATTTTCTATGCACATGCAAAACTTCACTTATGTTGCACCAAGAGCCAAACAATTTCTTAAAAATGACTAATATAATCTTGCTGTGGAAGCCATAGTACTTTTTAAAAACCAAAATACTAAGTCAGTAATCAAGCACTTAATAAAAGAAAATATTCAAATACCCAATAAGCATATAAAAAGTTTTTCAACATTATAATTATTAAATAAATGTAATTTTAAACCACAATGAAATATCTGTACCCACCCAAGAGAATAGCTTAATTAATTAATATTAATAGCTAACATTTTCAAGTGTTAGAAAGGATGTGGTAACTTCAACCATCACACACTGCTGGTGGTGTGTAAATTGGTACACTCACCCTGGAAAACTGGCAGCATTTACTAAATGTCCATATATAAATATACCATGACTCATTAATTGCATTCTCAGGTGTATACCCAATAGAAATGCTTATATTGTGTGTACAAAAAGACATGTACAAGAATTTCACTATAGCTCAAACTTTGAAGCCATTCAAATGTACCTCAACAGTAGAATAGATGAATATATTGTTATTGCCATATAAATAAATTATACAGCAATGACAATTTTTAAAAACTATTACTATGTACAATATGTATGAATCTCACAAACATAATGTAAGGTTCAGCAGAAAAAATCATGTATAAAGGCATTTTGCATGATTTTATTTATATAAAGCTCAATAATTAGAGAAGCTAAGATGATGAAAGTCAGAATAGTGGTTACTTTGGTGGAGGGCAAGACTAGAAGGGGGCAGATGAGTGGCTTCCGTGGTATTGGTAATATTCTATTCTTTGATCAGGGTATTGGGTACACAGGTAACCTCTCTTTAGAAATATGTTGAACTGTATGCAATGATTTGCTCGTGTTAAATGTTATACTGCAATAAAAAGCATACTTTTTAAAAGACACAAGACAGATATATCATACTCGTGTTTAAACCCATTCAATGTCTTCTCATTACAAGGAGAGTACGATCTAAATTCCTTAATATAGCCTACAATATTCTGCATGAACTAATCCTACCTAAATTTCCAGTCTCCTATTAATGACTTTCCCAGTCACCACACTTGAGTTACTCTGATTTTTCATCAGTTTCCAGAACATACCTATTTCTTTTCAATTGTGGGTCCTTGGGCTGTTCTCTCTGCCGAGAATGTATTATCACTACTTGTTTGTTCAGGATGCAATCCTTTTAATTCTTCAATTCTCAAGTTAGTTTCACCTCTTTAGATAAGCTTTTTTGGACTTTCCTATCTAATATTCCTGTATAGTTTTTTATGTCTGTTGTGACAATTTACCACAAATTTAGTGGCTTTAAACAACACAAATTTACTACTTTCAGAAGTCTGAAATGGGTGGGTCTCATTGGGCTACTATCAAAGAAGGTATCAGCAAGTTCTTTCCTGGTGGAGGCTCCTTGGGAGAGCCCATTTCCTTGTTTTTTCTGTCTCCCCCGGTCTTAGAGGCTGCCTGTACTTGAAAGGATAGTCTATAAGTTACCTCATCCTAGAAGACAGCATATTACAGGGCTCATGCTACTGAAGAATAGATGATCTAAGAGAAAGAGTTGGAATTCTTTGTTACAGTCATGTGAGAAAAATGTGGTGTATGGGGCTCTAAGTATGACCTAGGATGTAGCTACAAAGACAGGTATCATCAGATGATCATTGCCGCTGTTTCACCAGGCTATAATATCAGATACTCAAGTTGTTTTTATTGATCATGTACTAAGTGTCAGGCATTCTTTAGGCTCTGAGTACACAGCATGAATAACATAAAGTCCCTGCTTTTAGAGAGCCTACAAATAGAAACATATTCCAGGAGCTATGGCAAATGTTATTTAAAAAAAAAAAAAGGTTTTGAGTGGAGATTTGATGTATGGTATAAAAAGATAAATCTGGTTGATATATGGGTGGAAGAAGGAGTCTAGTTAGAAAGCCATTGTACTAATGCAGCAAGATAATGGTAGTTTGAACTAAGGTGATACTGCTGGAGTTCATAAAAAAATGGTTGAATTTGGAACATATTTTAAAGATAAAATTCACATGATTTGATGATGGACTTGGATGTACAATGTTAAATAACAAAAGAAAGAATAAATAGCCCACAGTTTGTTTGGGGTATGTTGGTGATTGGTAGTGCCATTTACTGATATGGGGAAAATCAGGGTTAATTTTGTGATGAAAAAAATATCTAGAATTTTGAACATGTTACATTTGAAATGCATGTGAAACATCCAAGCTATGTGATTAGGCATGTTAGGGTCTGAGGAAAAATATCTAGAAATACAAATTGTAGAGTAAAGATTAGAAAAATTATAATTAAGAAATGAAACTAAATATGATCATCCAGGGAATTAGTGAAGACAAAGAAGATGGCCAATCCTGGGGCACTTTAACATTTAAAGGTCTACAGAATGGGGAGAAGCCAGCAAAAGAAATTGAGGCGGAGTAGTCAGTGTGGTAAGAAATTCAGGAGAAAATATGCCCAGAAAGTCATGTGGAGAAATGGTGTGAAAAATATGGAAGGGAATACTGCTGAGAGTTTAGGAATATGAAACTTGAGATGGAAAGAAGAGGTCTTTTGTTGAATTTCCTATTTAATCAAACCCAATAGCTTTCAAAGCATTTTCTAAGACTCCCCCCCCCACATGATGCATCAATGTTTGCAAACCAGTTCTTTGTATCACTTGAGTTTCTACCACGATGAGGCCATTATCAACAACTGCTATCGTGATCATTAGGCCTCTTAATCTTGCACACTGTCCCTCCACAGAACTCTTAAGTCCTTCATATGGACCTAGTCAAGAAGTTTTAGAATGTGATCACTGAGTAACTTATGCCAGCTCTTTTTCACAGAAGTGTTAAATCGAGGGACTTTTCATCTAAAAATTATTTCATTTCTCCTAACACTCAGTCAGCACTACAGTCATTCATCTACTAAATATTATTAAGCAACTTCTATGTGTTTGGCCTATCCTAGGGTTAGGAAATATGTTGAATGAGATGAGTTCCATTCCAGCCTTTCAAAACTTGGCTTATACAGGCAATATAGGCAGTCAGATTGTTACAATAAAGATGTTACAGACATCATAAGAAGAATACAGAGAAGTAGAATAATTTGAAACTGCAGGTGGTGGGGGAGAGGTGAAAGGTTACGAGAGGCTGGACCCTGAAACATGAGGCATTATCCAGGAAGAAAAACAGTGACTTAGTAATAGAAAAAAGCACAGACACAGGGTTAGAGGCAATGAAAGTATTAAAGGAGAGTGCATTTGAAAACCACTGTGAAAAAGGGAATAAACTTTATGGGTATTTTTTTCTCCTTTAGTGTGATCTGCCTCAATACTTTTTAGAGACTTTCAAACTAACTTAAAAATTATTTATTATTATGAATAGTAATGGATAATACATGGATAAATATGAATTTGAGTTATTCATATTACAGATAATAAAATTTTATTTTTTAACTTTAAAGGGTATTTAGTCTTATGTAGTAATCAATATTCATTAGTTAGTTAATATATAATAGTTAATACAGATAAGCACTATAGATGTTAGTAATTTTTAGAATTTTTTTCAGATAATTTAAAGAATATTTTAAAAGTGTTATTCTCTAACTCTTCCAATATTGCCTAATTAACTCAATTGTTCATTAATTCACCCTCATGAGGCTTTGGGGAATACTTGTACATATTAAGCATGTATCTTTATCCCAATTCTACAAAAAAGAGCCATGATAAGTCCAATAATTTATTAATAAATATGTATCAAATGATGCATCATTTTAATATGGTCTGAATCTGACACTGAAAAAATGCAATTTATTCCTAAGTTTTAGTAAGCTCAAAATAACACATAATTGATGATTCATCCTCTTGTTATCACTAGACTTCTGGGTATGAAAGAAGTAAATGAAAATAGGTGATTACATTTTTTTTCTTATATTGCCATAATTTAAAAAATGATTTTATTTATTGATTTTAGAAAAAGGAGAGAGAGAAAAGGAGGGAGGAGTGGGCAGCATCAACTCATAATAGTTGCTTCTCGTATGTGCCTTGACGGGGCAAGTCCAGGGTTTTGAACCAGCGACCTCACCATTCCAGGTTGATGCTTTATCCACTGCATGAACACAGGTCAGGTTTATCGTAATTTTTAAAGAAGTAATAAATGAGGCTAAGTGTAGCATTCACTTTTATAACTCTCCATTAGCTACATCCCATTCATAGCTACATAAAATAATCATTATTTGCATACAGATGAACCTGAGTTATTGCAAATATGTTTTACATTATCTTCTGGTTGGTCTAGTTTTACTGGTATGTTATTCTAATTCTTTGAATACTGGTAATTAATAAGTAATATGTAGGTATTATTACTTGCTACTGATACTCTTTGATTAACCAGATTTTTCTTTCTATGCATGCTGGATTGATTTATAACAGATGAGAAATCATTTATCTACTAACCACAGAACTATTTGAGAGAAATTTATTAACAGTTTTTTTTATCAACACAGAAGTATTTAACTGAATACTTGAGAGTATCTTCCCAAAGGCTTGAAATAGAAATTTCTTACATTAAAATGCACTTAGGTCGAGTGGACTTAGCTATTAGACCCCATAGCAATAGTAGAGGGCTATTGCTAATAACAAAGATAACATCTCTACCTTTTCAAAAGCTGTCCTCTGGCACCAAATATAATAAAAAGCTGAGCGGCAACAAAGGTCCTGCCTTCATAAAGTTGATATTCTTGGGGATGAGATGGGAGAAACAGAAAACAAAGTAAATAATATATTAGTTAGATGTTAAACAGCCCTATACAGAAAAATAAAATAGGAAAAGAGGATAGAAAATATGGTGGTAGTGGTGGATCTACACAGAAAAGGTAACATCTGAGTGAAAATCAGAACAAGGAGCAAGACATGTAGATATGTGAGATTATTCCAGATAAAGTGAGCTGTGTAGTTGTATCAAAGAGGTAGAATAATAGGATATCAGAAGCTCGAAAAGAGTAGCCTTTTAGAGTTTATATGATATGCCTTGTAGGTGATGATTATATCTTTGGCTTTTACTTGGGAGAGATGGAAAGACTTTAGAGGAATAATCAAAATTGACTAATATTTTAACCTGATCGTTAGGACTATAGTGCTGAGAATAGACTGAGGAAGAGGGCAAAAGAAAGGCATGGAGACCACTTAGGAGGCTATTGTAATAACCTGTGAAAGATTATGGTATGTTGGACCAGACTGGTAAAATGGTTCTAATTAGAATTGGTTGGATTTTGAGTAAAGTTTGAGGATTAAAGATAATATGATTTGCTAATAAATTACCTATTATTAAAAAGATAGATAGAGAGAGAGAGATCAAAGATAGCTCTGGGAGTTGGCTTGAACAACTAGAAGGATGAGTTGCCATTAACTGGCATTCGGAAGAGAAGATTTGGGGCTGAAATATTAAGAATTTGCATTTGGACATGTCAAATTTGATATGCCTGTTAGCCATATAGAAATGTTTAGTTGGTTGTTGGATATACAAGACTGGAGAACAAGAAAGATGTTGGGACTTAAGATAAAATTGGGAAGGAGTCAGTGAACAAATGGTTTATAAATCTATGGGACTAGCTGAAATAACCAAGGAAATGAGAGGAGACAAAAGAGATAAGAAGTATAAGAGCCAATCCTTCTGGCTCTCCAACATTAAGAGGCTGTGGTGAGGACGAGGAACAGGAACTAACCAAGTGAGACAGGAGAAAAGCCAGTAATGTGTATAAACCATGTAAAGAAAGTGTTTCAAAGAGGAAAAGGGAATTAACTGTGGCTGATGTTGCAGAAAAGTCAAGTAAGATGGGAAGTGAGAATTAGAAAGAGCATTTTAGTGAAACAGTCATGGTGTAAGCATGATTGGAGTGGGCTCCAGAGAGAACGGAACATTTACTTAGTAGATTTGTTGTTGCCAGTGATATTTGGTGGTGTGATTCTGAAACTATTTTGTATATATTGTAAGATAGAAAAAAATGAGTAAATATGTAAGTGCTGTTTGGAACCAGGGTTTGCACTGAAGGAGAAAGGAAATATAAGAATCATGTGCCACTGGATTTTAATTGGAAGTATCAGGGTAGACTCATGAATGCAAGTCCACTAAAAGAGCCCAGAAACACAGACATCCAGTAGCAATGAACACATATGTCACCTAGATTTTGGTTTCTAAATACTATCTCCCATTAAAAGAAACCAGAAATCCATAAACAAAGACCTGCTTCCAATTTGGGGCAAGAAAAGTATAACATACACCCTAAGCATTGTATTTCTAGAAAGCAAGGAATTCTCAAAGAATGGGGAAGACACAGAGCATACTTGAAAGGAATATCACTGGGCACACTGAATAGATGTTGAACACCAAAAATAATAATGATGGCAATGTATTATAACACCTTGAATAAAATTGTTTGTTTTTTCCACATTCACACTCAAAAGGGAGAGAGCAAAGGAATAGGGAAAATTCTTCTTTCTAGAAAAATAGCTGCTTATAAATGAAGAAAGATGGATATAATTAGAAAATTAATATTTGGTAACCCCCAACATAATAGATATTTTCAATGAATAACATAAGTGGATGTTAAAATTATTGGGTGAAATCATTTAGGAAGCATAATAATCTTAAGTCCTCAAAGCACCAGCCCACAAATTACCTACTTATTTCAATATAGTGGAAATATATCTTTACAAAGGAGATATGTAGTAGTCATTGCCTTAACCAAGTAACCAAACTTATGATCACCAATAATGGGACAACCTGATACTATGTATATGTATATGTATATGTATATGTGTATATATATAATATATAATATATATATGTATATGTATATGTATATATATAATATATATATATCTTGATAAGAGGCAATAAACATGTAAGGATACTATATATACACATATACAGTATTTTTGCCAAAAATGTTTAACCTCGGTCTAATCATGAGATGACAGAATTAGACAAGTCCAGAATATGGAACATTCTACAGGATAACTAGCCAGGACTTATTTTTCAGTCAATTATGTAAAAAACAAATAAGGTAGGGGAAGCATTCTAGCTTGGAAGAGACTGAACATCAATAATAACCAAGTGCTGTGAGTGACACACAATTGGATCATGAGTTGAAAGAAAACTATACATTTGGAGGACAATTGATAAAATTTAAATATGGGCTATATATAAAGTAGAATCATTGAAATAAAATTAATAAACCCTGGCTGGTTTGCTCAGTAGATAGAGTCAGCCTGGTGTGCAGATGTCCTGGGTTCAATACCTGGTCAGAGAACATAAAAATAACAACCATCTGCTTCCCTTCCCCTCTCTCTCTGCCTTCTCTCTCTTTCTTTGCCTCTTGCAGCCAGTGGCTCAACTGGTTCTAGCATTGGCCCTAGGTACTGAGGATAGCTCAGTTGATCTGAGCATTGGCCTCAGATGGGGGTTACTGGGTGGATTCCAGTTTGGGTGCCTGCGGGAATCTGTCTCTCTATCTTCCTTCCCTCCTCTCACTTAAAAAATAATGATAATATTAATGTATTATTTATGTGTGAAAATATCATCATGATCACATAGGAGAATGTCCTTATATTTAGGAGGTGCATGGTCATTATTTAGCAGTGACATGACATAACTTTTAAAACTTACTTTCAAATTGGAGGGGGCAGTCTAAAGGTCTGATACTTGAAATTGATATTGGGGAAGCATTGCAGGTATTGATAACTTGAAGTGTATATCAGTCTTGGGTGGGAGTAAGTGGCTGAGGTGGGTAGAGTGTTGGCTAAGTGGAGTGGAGAAGGTCAAGGAATGGAAAGACTACAATACTAGAGGAAATATCTATATGTATATTTTATTAATTTATTTAGAGAAAGAGAGAAAATCATCAATTTGTTGTTTCACTTATTTATGCATTTGTTGGTTGATTTTTGTATGTGCCCTAACTGGGGATTGAACCTGCAACCTTGGCATAGCAGAACAATGCTCTAACCAACTGAACTACCCAGCCAGGGGCCTATATGTATATTGATCACCAAGGATTACACTGGGGAACAATTTTTTTTTCATTTTCTGTTGCATGAAGTTTTAGAACTGTTTCTATATATTTCTGCATCGCTGATTCCAAGTATAAAATCTGTTTTTGGGTTCATGCTCTAGTTTTTATGCAAGTTTAATTTCTTTTTGTTATAGTTAATGGCATGCATTGGTTTTTAAATTGGAGTTAAAGGGCAACAACTCTTGGATTGAACAGAACCACAAGGCAATTAATGTTTTACAAACATCACTTTTACATAATTGTAGTTGTTTTTAAATGTAAAAAATTATTATCTGATAAAAACACCCTCTTATTTTGTTTTAAGATTGAATCATGGCTTCTTCGAGTAGGCATAAATGTAAGAATAGTCCTGACACCTTCTGTTATGTATGTGGCTATTACACATTTCAAAGTCAAAGGCACAATATTTCATCATTTGTCACACATGCATTTATTGCCTATTTTCAAGTTCCCCTTGGCTATCAAGGCAAGAATTGGGCTCCTCATATTGTGTGTCATAATTGTGAGGAAATGTTTCATGACTGGACAAAAGGAAAACACAAAGGAATGCCTTTTGGTATTCCCATGGTTTGGTGTGAACTTAAGGACCACAGCGGTGACTGTTATTTCTGTCTGATCCATACAAAGGGCATTGGCAAGAAAAAAATGGCATATGATCGAATATCCTAATATTGCTTCAGCAATATGACCTATCCCACACTCTAAGACACTTCCGGTTCCAGTTTTCAATGGTTTTATTTCTTCTAAGGACGAAGAAAGTGAACATAGTTATCAAGTGTATTTTGATAAGATGCATGAGAAAATGGTTGTAGAATCTGAAGGGTCTTCTTCTGATGCCAAGCAGTCATTAACCCCTCAGCAGTTTAGCCAACCCGAATTGAATGACTTAGTAAGAGATTTGGGCCTATCAAAGAAAGCAGCTGAGTTATTAGCCTCCAGGCTTCAAGAAAAGAATGTACTTCACCGGTCAGCTAAAGTATCCCATTTCAGGAAGCATGAACAAATTTTTATGGACTTTTTTTCCGAAGACAAACACTTTGTTTACTGTCATGATATCAGTAGTCTTCTCAGCCAACTAAGTGTTACCACTTACAGTCCAACAGAATGGCAGCTCTTTCTTGACAGCTCTAAACAGAGTCTGAAATGTGTTCTCCTACACAATGGTAATAATGTTTATGCAGCGGTTCCAATTGGTTATTCAACTCATCGGCGAGAAAATTAAAATGACATAAAAATTGTCCTCAACTTACTGAAGTATGAGGAGCATAACTGGATCGTTTGTGTGGATCTTAAAATGGTAAATTTCCTGCTCAGACAACAGAGAGGTTTCACGAAGTATCCTTGCTTTCTGTGTGGGACAGCCGAGCTCAGGAGAAACACTGGACACAGAAGGAGTGGCCAAAACGTGAAGCTCTGGAAGTAGGGATGCAAAATATTGTGAATGAACCTGTAGTTAATCAAGACAGAATCATTTTTTCCCCGCTTCACATTAAACTTGGTTTAATGAAGCAGTTTGTTCAGGCTTTGAATAGAGAAAGTGAATGCTTTCAACATATTATTTCTGCTTTTCCTGCCTTGTCTTTTGAGAAGATAAAAGCAGGTGTATTCAATGGACCTCAAGTTCATACACTCATACGTGACGAAGAATTTGCCAAGAAGATGAATAAGGAGGAGAAAGCAGCATGGCAGTCTTTTGTGGCAGTTACAAAGAACTTCCTTGGCAACAAAAAAGCAGAAAACTATGAACTTCTGGTTTAAAGGATGCTGTTGGATTTCCATGACATTGGATGTAACATGAGCATTAAGATTCACTTCCTGAACAGTCACCTTGATAAGTTCCCCGAAAATCTTGGAGCTGTTAGTGATGAGCACACTACTGCTGGAGCATCAAACGAGATTGTCCTCAACAAGTGCACAAACGCAAGAGCTACAAACACAAATTTTTGCCTGAATAGAATTTAAATAA
Source organism: Saccopteryx bilineata (assembly GCF_036850765.1). Lineage (NCBI taxonomy): Eukaryota > Metazoa > Chordata > Mammalia > Chiroptera > Emballonuridae > Saccopteryx > Saccopteryx bilineata. Next base: position 166,528,756 of record NC_089493.1, on the reverse strand, counting down.
GTTTTGCATAAATTTTATGATTAAAATAAGTGTTGTAGTATATTCTATTTTAAAATTGTAGACAAATTCTGATGCAATCATATCTTTCAGTATATTAGTATATTTACTGCATTATATAAATTATTATATTTTCACAAAGATGATGCCCAAGAAGACATTCTACTTCATTACGTTAAACTAAATGTTGAAATTTTTACAATAAAATGAAAACATAAAATCTTGAATTGCAAAAAAAAAATGTAGCTTACAGAGAAAAACTAATGTCAGATTTGAGATCAGCACACTCAAATTAGGTAAGAACAAGTGTTTTTGTGGATGCAACAAAAATTTTGTTCCCCAGTGTTATGATTGGAATAGTACTAAAGAGGCTGGTGAAGAACCAGCAATTAAAATCTTCCAGAAATGTGGTGAGTGACACGGGGTCAGTAGATGACTACCACAGGGAGACACAGTGGGTCCTAGAATTTGCTACCATGAGATTTTAAGCCAAATCCTGTTCAGCAGAAGGGAAATAGAGTGATCTGGAAGTGGCAATGAAGAGAATTTCTTCCTTCTAGGCCCAGTAGTTTTAGTGCTAAGAAGAAACCACAGCTACATTTTAAGAAAAATAAAGAAGACATTTCTTAGTAAGAAGGTGAGTTTTCTGGAAAGAGGCTGAGTATATAAGAGATTTTGCTTACTGACCAGAGACCACAGTGGAAGGGTTTCAGGAGTTCAAGAGAGTGGAAATAGCACAAGAAAGAGAACACAGAACAACACCGGAGTTACTCTCTGGGGCAAAAGTGTTGATGGGAGAGTTCTGAACTTTTGGAAACGGACATAAATTATAAAGTTAATTTTGCTCATCCCAATGGCAGATAATGTTGGTAAGGCTATGACTTGGGGTGTGGGGTGGGGAACTTGTCAAGAACATTCAGAATTATAAGGCTTTTATTTAGCTAAAACTGATGGCTTCCTTTAAGCACAGAGCCATACAGGTTTGGGGGCCAGAAACAAGGGGCGGTTGACATCTGGCATGAGGAGCAAGAGGAATCAAGGTTCTGGCTTTCTACCCATTTTGAAGACAAATCCACTCCTGAGGCCATGCTTCTCAGGAGACCAGAACATTGGAATGATAGTTTCAGTCAATGCTGCCGGTTCTCATCTGGGGCAATGGCCCGTGACAACCAAAGGACAACAAGGGTGTCTAACAATTAGCCCTGAGCTGAAGAGTGCTCGCATTTTCCCTACAGCTAGGAAGGGACCTCTTGAAATATGAAAAGTTTAATGAGAGCCTCCCAAATGAATCTTTTTTTTTTTTAAGTTTAAAAGTTGGCTACTTTCTATCATCAAGATCAGAAACACAGTGTCCTAATCAGTAACTGGGGACATTTTGAAACATCCTAATATTTCAAAGGAAATTAAAAGCAAGTCTTGCCTGCTATCTTTGCTAAACATCACAAACAGACACACACATACTGAGTCACTGTAATAATTCTCTAGTCTCAGTTCGCTGAATCTCTGCAGATCCAATTTGGCATCAAATAACAGCCCATTCTTCTCTGTCAGCCTGGTCATTGAGAGCCGATGAGGAGGCAGATAGCGCCTCAGCTACAGAGAAGGAGAAAGCAGTGCTTTCAGGTGACATTTTGTTTCGTGAAAAGTCTGCAAATGTAAAAGTCTGATCTGTTTTTGTTTTTCTGAGCAACACTAAGCAACATTGGAGACTTTGATCATGGCATCTTCTCCTAAATCTGTAAGTAAGAATTAGGATACCTGAATTTGCCTCTGGTTATGTTCTCCCGATAATTTTAAGTCACCAACTTACTTACGGTTTCTCCATCTGTCCAAGTGAAAGATGAAAGTGCCCAAAAGTGTCGAAGGGGATTTCTGAGCCACTGCTGACTTGAGTCCAGGGTGTTTCAACCTCCAAGATGGAGAGCATGCTCACATCTTCATTTCCAGCCCATAGCTAATAGGGAAGAGGTGCAAACTGCTCCCCACAGAAGAGATCTCACTTATGAAAAGAGGACAGCCAGAAGCAGATGCCAGATTCCAAGTGGGACCCTGTAATCATTGTCTACGAAATGAATTAGGTTCTTAGGAGGACACAATGCACCAAGATGGATGGACAGCCTTTTGTAAGTAATATGCTAAGGTGGTGGTGGGGAGTTAGATCACCTGATATCATTTCACCTAAAGTTATTCTGATGCCAATTTACTAATTAATTCAGCTACAATTAGCATTTTCTAGAGCACTGGTCCCCCCCCCCAGTTTTCTAATAAATTTTATTTATTTATTAGATTTTACTTATTCATTTTAGAGAGAGAAGACAGAGAGACAGAGACAGAGACAGAGAAGGGAAGGAGCAGAAAGCATTAACTCCCATATGTGCCTTGACTAGGCAAGCCCGGGGTTTTGAACTGGCAACCTCAGCATTCTAGGTTGACGCTTTACCCACTGCACCACCACAGGTCAGGCATCTGATAAATTTTAATGTGATAAAAACATGTTCTGGGAAACTAGTTACTCACTCAGCCAGTAACTGTCAGTCACGAGGCTAGTGGCCTTTCTTTAACCAGACGTTTTTTGGGGGGAAGTAGCTCATATAACAATGTTTATCTAAATCATTTTCTTTCCTTAGAAGTTTCGTCACTAAAAATAAAAAATTTGGATTGGTGTAATAGGGGCTTTTTTATAAAACCCCGGAATCAGTAGAGCACTGGTTCTGAATCCCCACTGTGAATTAGGTGATTGTAAGCTGGGAAATTTTAAAAATTCCAAATGCCCAAGCCACAGCCCCAAGATTCTGACTTATTTTGCCTGTGGTTAAGCCCAGACATTATCAGATAAACAAATAATACAGATAAAATAATAATATTTTAGTACAAATATGTTCCAAATATTGCATGGGACTTATTGCATGAGACATACTAAAAATTATTTGCTATTTATCTGAAATTCGAATTTAACTGGCTGTCCTATATTTTTATGTTCTAAATGTGGCAACTCTACCTGAGACTCTGGGTTTAGCCAGAGTTAGCAACCACTAGTCTTGTGTATGTAGATCAGACAGGTTGGACTGGGTTTATTTAATGTCTCCTGAATAATTTTGCATCTTTTTAAAAGTCTATTTTTCCCATTTCTAGGTAGTTCAAGAATTCATTTTTAGCCTGCTCATTTCTAAGGGACTATTAAATATCTATAATTTTCATATTACTAATAAATGTTTTAATATATTAGGTACTGGGTGATTCTTCCAATTTAACCCTTTTGAGTGTTTTTTTTTTATTTTTTTGCTATTTGCTGTTATTGTTTAAGGTGAAATAGCAAATATCTTGGACTGAACACTACAGGAGGAAATGTAAGGATACAAATAAAACAGAATTGGCAAAATGATGATAATATTCAAAGCTGAAAGATGGCTACATAAGGATTCATTGGCCTATTCATTTTAATTCTAATTTATGTACTTGAAATTTATGATATCATTTTTAAATGTAAAAAAGGAACTAGATGCAATAGACATCGTAAGGAAGAAGGGCCAGGTGATTGGAAGAATCAAGTCATCAGTGCTCCACAAGGACGGAAGAGGGGTGGGGGTGTCAGCTCACACCTTTGTAAAGATAAAAAATTATGATTTTAAAAAATATTTAATAATTTAACAGATGACAAATGGTACCTAATTATTTCATATTTTCGCCTTTGATTATTGAGGTCAAACAGTGGGACATTTTCCAAAATATTTTAAAATTTTCTAGTCTGTTTAGATCTCTTGGAACCTGAGCATTTTTATCAATTTGTGTGTTTCTTTCTACAATAAATATTATTATTTATTATATTTTCTGTTAACATTTTTGGCAGTCTATTTGTCTGTAACTCATGGACATAAGATAAATGTGTGTAATCAAATCTATGCTATTTTTTGTGTGTGTGCTTCGATTTACTGCCTTTAAGCTTAAAAGGTTCTCCTTACAAGTGTTTAATAGACATACATTTTTATTTTACTCTAATTCTTCTCTGGTCTAATTTATATTGAACCTTCCAATCCAAATGGTATTTATGTTTGGTGTATGGTATGGGTGAAGAGCCTTTGTCTGCCCTCAGCTCGTCTGTATCTCTGAGCCTTCTGCTCTCTCACTCCACAGGCAAGTCAAGAGTGAGGGAACGAAGCAAAACAGAAATACAAAAATATATAATTAAAATAAATTTATTGGTTGATTAAAAATTTTTTTAAATTAATTTTAAAGAAAGAGGAAGAGAGACAGGAACATTGATTTGTTCCTGTATGATGTGTCCTGACCAGGGTTCAAACTAGCAACCTCTGAGCCTCAGGATGAAGCTTTAACCAACCAAGTCATCCACCCAGGGCTATTTGTTGATTTTAGAGAGAGAGAGGGGAAAGGAGAAAGAGAGAAAGACAAAGAGAAACATTTATTCATTCATTGCTTGATTCTTGCATGTGCCCTGACCAGGGATCGAACCAGCAACCTTAGTTTTATTGAGATGATGCTCTAACTGGCTGAACTACATGGCCAGGCCAACATATGATTTTTATATTCTTAATTAGAAGTAAATAGTTACCTGTGCAAGTGACCAACTTTTTCTGAACACTTTCCCTTTCTAACTAGTGGCTTATATAATGTGCAAGTTTTCTTGAAATTAAAATAAAAGTACTTTGAAAGTACCTGTAAGGTATTTTTCCCCGCCGAGAAGGAAGGAAGAGGGCCAGAGCCGCAAAGTGTGGAATAATAAACGGCTTTATTGAGTACAGAGCGCAAATCCCGCCCGGCAAGGTTCCCTGGCCTCGAGGAAAGAAAGAGAAATGGAGGTGCAAAATGGAGGTCAGGGAAGTTGCACGGATTAAACCGCGTGGGAGATATTTAAAGGGTCCCTCTAGGGAAGTGGAGCTACTATGACGTGGTGAAATTTCACTGGCTGGCAGACGATCGCTTCTTTCCAAATGGTTCCTGTGAAGCTTCCTTTGGCGGGCTTGATTGTGGGCGGTCCTAGCCAAAGTGGGCGGGTCTGAGTTCCTACGTGACCATCCCTCTATCCACTGACCTTACAGTACCCAGTAGAAATCCTTGAAATGTAAGAGGGTAAATATCAACTTACTGTTAAAGCATGCAAATATGAGAAAGGAATACATTCGGCATGTCCCATAGGAGATGCATTGAATTGGAAAAGTTAAATTCTAACCCATTTAAACATTAGGAAGATTCACTTTATGTAAATTGATTTTTTGGAGCGTGTTGACTTTCTGAGCTGTTATTGAGACTTTCAACCATAACCTGATTCTCACTGGAGATGAGAAGATGAGAAAAAGGTTTAATAACGGCTGTATGGGAAGGAGGGAGAAGAGCAGAGGAAAGGTAAGGAGAGGGAAAAATGGTGAGGAGGAGTCAAAAAAAAAAAACCAGGGGGAAGGGAGAGCATATGGGAAAGAGGGTGAATTGGAGAGTTGGGAGGAAATGGAAAGAAAGGAAGAAAAAGAAACAGAAATAGACTTCCAGTCCTTCAAGATGGGCTCAGGTGCCATGTTGTCAACTTTTTTTAAATAGCCCACATTTATTAAGTGCTTCCTCTGTGCCTGACCCTGTATTAAGATATTTATAAATATTGTTTTAAAACAGTTATCTCTCCTGGTATATGATTAGACATTAGTGTCAAAGTTCACTTTGTTGTTATTGTTCATATAAATTACCAACTCTTTCAGTAAATCTAAGACCCACGTGGGGACAGGCTCCAGGTCTGCTACTTTGGGAATTAGTGAAACTTCTGAACAATGACATATGAGCTCTATTTCAGGAACATGGAAGATGAAAACTTGCATGCTCTAGTTTGGTCTCAAGTCACTGTGAAGCTGTAGAAGCAGGGCAATTGGCCCACTATACTCACTGGTTTCTAAGCTCCTGATTCAGCAAGCCCTTTGGAACACAGGCTTAATGCACTACATTCCCTTCCTCTGAAATGTCAAGTCTGCATTTATTACAGTAATTATCCATTGAACGAATATATGGACTGAACATTGATTCTGAGATCACACACTGTAATCTAATATAGGTACTGAGCCAAATAATGCCATCAATTTTTCACACTGTTTTAAAGCCAAATTTGCTGCTCAGATACTTAAAGGCATATTGTATTCCGGTAAATAATTGACACTTGTTTTGTGCCAGTCTCAGCGTATCAATAACCAATGTTGTGGCTGGACCAGACCTTGTGGTTCTTATCATTGCAAGATGCCCCAACAAGAACCAACAGGAAACTTTGGGAGAGGGGGTATCACTTACAGATCTTGTTTTCAGCACACTTGGGGCCACACATGGAGGTTGCAAGTGGAGTAGGGGGTAGAGAGCAGAGGTGTGGGGTTCTGCTTTTATTGGGGTTGTGGGTGAGGGCCTAGGGTTTCATGGTCTCACTCTTTACTGGTGAATTTAAAACAAAAAAGCGGGAATTTAAAGTCCAAGCAAAGGAAAAGCAAGCGGCTCAAATGGTCAGTTATTGGAATCAACCAAGATCTTGAAACAAAGGAGGCTGGGGGCTGGGAGGGATGAAGGGGTGTGGCCTGGCTCTTCCTCTATTCTGGTGGCTGGCATTGTGTTTATTGGGATAACCATCTTTGAAGTGGCTGCCTTGCCAATCAAAGCTTATGTCAGTCACTTGCATAACAAAAAGAAAAGCCAACTGTCAAGATTCACACTACAAGATTTTATCAAGCCATAATCATAATCTTCTGAGAGAAGAGATGGAAAAACTGTGCAACTTATGGTAATTAAATAAATACAAATTAAACCACAATGCATTGCTTATCGTATTTTCAAAGATGAGAATGGCAGGCCCTGGCCGGTTGGCTCAGCAGTAGAGCGTCGGTCTGGCGTGCGGGGGACCTGGGTTCGATTCCCGGCCAGGGCACATAGGAGAAGCACCCATTTGCTTCTCCACCCCCACCCCCTCCTTCCTCTCTGTCTCTCTCTTCCCCTCCCGCAGCCAAGGCTCCATTGGAGCAAAGGTGGCCCGGGCGCTGGGGATGGCTCCTTGGCCTCTGCCCCAGGCACTAGAGTGGCTCTGGTCACGGCAGAGCGACGCCCCGGAGGGGCAGAGCATCGCCCCCTGGTGGGCAGAGTGTCGCCCCTGGTGGGCGTGCCGGGTGGATCCCGGTCGGGCGCATGCGGGAGTCTGTCTGACTGTCTCTCCCCCTTTCCAGCTTCAGAAAAATATATATATATAAAAAGATGAGAATGGCAGATAATATCTATTGTTCAGCAAGGTATAGAAATTCTCATAAACCATTGATAGGATATAATGTATCAATATTTCCAGGACCCAATTTTGTAATATGTCTTTTAAAAAGCTTGATGTGCATATTTTAACTTAATAATTCCACTTTTTGGAGCTTATCCTGAAGGAATATTGGACTAATATGACAAATGTGGTAAAAAAAAAAAAATTTCACTGTAGCACTGTAAAATTTTACTCATGGTAGTAAAAATTTGAAAACCTTTAGTATCTATTAATAGGGACTGGTTAAATAAATTATAGTATAACCATATCATGGAATGTATGTAAATAATTCAAAAGATTCATATTTATATTTATGTGGGGAAAAGTGTGCTACAAAAAGTGAAACTAGCCTGACCTGTGGTGGTGCAGTGGATAAAGCGTCGACCTGGAAATGCCGAGGTCGCCGGTTCAAAACCCTGGGCTTGCCTGGTCAAGGCACATATGGGAGTTGATGCTTCCAGCTCCTCCCCCCCTTCTCTCTCTCTGTCTCTCCTCTCTCTCTCTCTCTGTCTCTCCCTTGCCTCTCTAAAATGAATTAAAAAATTATTTAAAAAAATAAATAAAAATAAAAAATTTAAAGAAAAAAGTAAAACTAATACTATCCTTTACACATAAAGTTCACAAAAACCTTCCAATTTTTGTGTTTGAGATATACCTGGCCCAGTTTTTTTATAAAGCTCAGGCACTGACTTTATCATTGCACACAAGTGCTATTTTTTGTTTCTAGTAGCACAAATCTGGATGTAACCCAATTGTCCATTAATAGAAGAAAAGCTGAATGCCTTATGACGTTATGATCTGGCCATTATGTGGAATTGTACGGGAATTCAAAAGAATGCTTTAGAATTGACCTGGAGAAATCTCCATGTTATTGTAAGTTTTTAAAAAAAGAACCTTCAGGGTAATGAGCATGGTATTGGCTTGTTTTTATTTTTAGAAGAAAGCAATTAAACTTCTATGAGTGATATATATTATATATATAATAATTTTTTATATTTTATATTTATTCATTTTAGAGAGGAGAGACAGAGAGAGAGAGAAAGAGAGAGAGAGAAGGTGGGGGGAGCAGGAAGCATCAACTCCCATAAATACCTTGATCAGGCAAGCCCAGGGTTTCGAACTGGCAACCTTAGCATTCCAGGCCGACACTTTATCCACCGTGCCACCACAGGTCAGGCTATGATATATATAATATATGTGAGAGGTATATGTGATGTAGCTATATATGAGGTATCTTTAATTCTCTACATTTTCCTTAATTGGTTATGACAATAGGGTTGCTATATACCGTTCTAAGACACAAATTCAAAGAATAGTACCAGGCTCATTGACTGAAGTCTCCATCCTAATTATAAAAAAGTGTATGTGGCTCAGTGAATAGAATGTCGGCCTGGTGTGTGGACATCCTGGGTTCAATTCCTGGGTTCTAGTTAGGGCACACAGAAGAAGCAACCATCTGTTTCTCTCCCTCTCCCTCTCCCTTAGTTCCCTCTTCCTCTCCCACAGCCAGTGGTTTGATTGGTTCCAGCGATGCCCTGGACACTGAGGATAACTCCATCGGAGGGCATCAGCCTCAGGTGCTAAAAATAGCTCAGTACTGGAGCATCAGCCCCAGATGGTGTTGCTGGTGGATCCCGGTTGGGGTGCATGTGAGAGTCTGCCTCACCATCTCCCCTTCTCTCACCTAAAATAAAAATACAATAAAAAAGAAGTGTGTGTTTCTGTGTATGCATGTGCATGTGTGTGTGGAGAGAGAGATGTGGGAAAACATACCTGATTGTGTTAACACTGGATGCCTGTGTGAAGGAGAATTGAAAGAAACTGGTGAGCAGATTAATCATTTTTCTTTCTATGCCTCTGGCTTCTTTGATTTATAAGAAAGGACATGTATTATTTTTAGAATAAAAATTCAGTGTCACAAAATTTAAGTCAGGCCAGTGAAAGCAAAGCTTAAAAATGGAAACTGTTTAATCAGTCTCCTGTATGTTTATGCTTCGGTTGGCAATTTTTTTTCCTGCTCTGCTCTAAGACCAGCTACTGGCGGAGTGCTTTTCTGAACTGTTCACGATCTTTGTGGGCTGATGATGCCCAAGTCACATGGTAAGTGCATAACTTTACATATTGCTGGGCTTTATATTTTTTCACGACCCAGTCTCCCTCGTTTCTTTATGCAGATTAGACTCCCTACTATGGAACTAAAGTTACCAGTGCTTCTCTCACAGGAGCTTAAATTAAGCTCACAGACTTTTTTTTTTTAAGGCAAAAGACTTTTAAGATGTAATGTTTCAGCAGGCATTTTCCCACAGATCAAACCTAAGAGAAAAATGGGATCCAACAAACACGTTAACTAGCTAGTTCTGACAATAAGGTTGCTATATATGGTGCCACTCTTAGGCACAGTTTCAAATGGAGAGTAAGTAACATCAGGCTTGTTTACTAAAGTCCCCTTCCTAATCATAACAGAAGTGTGTGTGTGTGTGTGTGTGTGCGCGCGCACACGCATAAAATTAGAAGGGATTTCTCATTCTCAGGTTGAAAGTTATATATCCCGAAGCCAACGGTCAGCTAATTCAGGAAGAAATTATGTGATAAGCTTCTTCTGCAAGGACAGGAAACACATGAAAAGATGATAAAGTAGGGTAAAGGAGCAGCCAACTTGCCATTTCTTAGGGAAGTTCTCCAGCTTTCAAGTATTAGGGAAGTACAGGGGGCCCTCGGGTTACAACACAGTTCCGTTCCAACAACAGTGATATAAACCCGAATTTTGGTGTAAGTAGAAATACACCCTAGCCTAAGTCACTTACCTATCCTAACACAGTTGTAAAATCATAATCTAGAGCAGGGGTAGTCAACCATTTTATACCTACCGCCCACTTCTGTATCTCTGTTAGTAGTAAAATTTTCTAACCGCCCACCAGTTCCACAGTAATGGTGATTTATAAAGTAGGGAAGTAACTTTACTTAATAAAATTTATAAAGCAGAGTTACAGCAAGTTAAAGCATATAATAATAATTACTTACCACATACTTTATGTCAGATTTTTGCTAAGTTTGGCAGAATAAATCTTTATAAAACAACTTACTAGAATTAAATCTATCTTTTTATGTATACTTTGGTTGCTCCGCTACTGCCCACCATGAAAGCTGGAACACCCACTAGTGGGCAGTAGGGACCAGGTTGACTAACACTGATCTAGAACATAAAAGCACAACTAAGCCACAGAAAAAGGAAAAGGACATAAATATACTGTACTGTACACTGTACTGCTAATTCTTCCGTCATGTGCAACCAAACTAGTTCACCCATGTAGTCCATAAGTACTACGCTGAAACAGTGTAAGCTGAAACACTCACTTCTCAAATTTTTAAAGTTTTTATGGGAGTGAGCATCGTAAACTCAAAATGCCATATGTCAAGACTGTCGTAACCCAAGGACCCCCGTATATCTGCAGTTTTTTGTCTTTTTAGCACACTTTATGATGTTTTGGTGCTTTTAAAAATCTAGATTTACCACTAGAATTGTGTGAGTGTTTAATCAATTACATTTGTGCTTTAAGATTGAGTTTTGAATTTAGAAAACATAAAATACGATAATATAAAATCCTGAAATTTAGAATCTTACCTAAGAGACTAAAAGCCAACAGCCATGGAAGGCTTTGAACACTCACTGGGAACTTCAACATTTAAAATTAGATGAATTGTAATGCTTCTAAAGAGTAAATCCTATGCTTTGTACATGTGACCCCCACATCAAGTATCCTGATCCTTTAAAAAGATGGAACCTGGCCCTGGCCGGTTGGCTCAGCGGTAGAGCATCGGCCTGGCGTGCGGGGGACCCGGGTTCGATTCCTAGCCAGGGCACATAGGAGAAGCACCCATTTGCTTCTCCACCCTCCCCCCCTCCTTCCTCTCTGTCTCTCTCTTCCCCTCCTGCAGCCAAGGCTCCATTGGGGATGGCTCCTTGGCCTCTGCCCCAGGCGCTAGAGTGGCTCTGGTCACGGCAGAGCGACACCCCAGAGGGGCAGAGCATCACCTCCTGGTGGGCAGAGCATCGCCCCCTGTTGGGCGTGCCGGGTGGATCCCGGTCGGGCGCATGCGGGAGTCTGTCTGACTGTCTCTCCCCGTTTCCAGCTTCATAAAAAAAATACAAAAAAAAAAAAAAAAAAAAGATGGAACCTGGGTTATGCCTGATTAGCTGTAGAGCAGTAGGCAGGTTTGTGGATCTTTGGGTGTTTTTTGCTCATTTGCCAAAAGAAGTGTTGGAGGTGACTCTTCTCTTTCCTTCTCAAGCTGTTGTACTTGGGCTCACATAAAATTTATTCATGTGAACATGCAGAATTCTTTGGTCCCTGGATTTCAGACCATTGATTATTGATGTGGAAGAGCTATAAATAGGCTGGTCACTTGACCACTTACTTAGAGACCTGATTATTATTTATAATAGAAATAGGTAAAGAGTTTTGACACTGATTTGACTTCTTTTCCTTCAGAGGTAAGCAAAAAAGTGAAGGGGTAAGAATATTTTTGTTGCAAAATCTAGAATGACTTATTTTACCCTCTCTCATTTACATTTTAATCTACAGAGAAAATGTCCTGAGTATAATAGTCTGTGAAAAAGAAGTAAGGAGAAAAGGATTATTAATAATAATGATGACTATTTATTGAGCATGCTATGTTGTGCCAGACACCTGAAACGTTTTTGAGATTATCTCACTAATTCCTCCCCACTAATCTATAAAGTCCTTACTAGAATTACTCTTATGTTATAGATGGTGAAACTGAGGTTGAAAAACAGAGTAGTGACTTACCCAAGGTTCCCCAACTATATAGTATACGACAGAGCTATAGTCACCATGCATCCCAGTTTGCCTGGAATAGTCCTAGTTTACTTGTATCCTAAACTAAATGTTAAATGGATTCAACAAATTATACAGTCTATCTGTATAGGTTTCTCAATTTGGTACTGACATTTTGGGCTGGAAAATTCTCTGTTGTGGAGGGCTGTCCTGTGCACTAGAAGGTGGTTAGCAGCATCCCTGGCCTCTACTCACCAGATGCCCAAAGCAACTCTCCCCCAAGTACAGAAAAACAAAAATGTCTCCAGACGTTTTTCCCTGAGAGGCAAGACAGCTCCCAGTTGAGAACCACTGCTTTAAAGCCTGTGTTCATACAAACTTAACTACAGAAGGAAAAGACAGTCTATTTGTTGCAAACTATGTACCATGAACTGGACGTACCTATCACAGTGGCTGGCACACACACTGTACCCAATAAAAGTTCTTCATTTGTTGTTCTAATTTTAGAGAGGTACAAGGGCTAAACAAATAATAAACAAAATGACTGGAGGGCTTTAGTGATAAAACTTGGGTTGTTGCAATTCTTACTAGAGAAGACTGAAACAGTGTAGTGGAAAGTGACCTGGAAACCTCCGGCTGCCCATTTGAGTAATACTGTGGCATTTGACTCTTGATTCCATTGGGAGTTGTGCCTTAGCAATAATGAACATAAAAGCCAGGGAGATAGCCAAGGAGTGATACGGTAAGATTCATGCTGCAACTTTCTTCAAAAATAACAGCTAAGGATAGTCAGTGTTCTATTTCTCCTCCTCTTATACTTAGAAATGACCACCATTTCTTTCATACCACCATTTTCCATTTATTAGCAATAACAGAGGAAATACCAATAGCACCAATTAAAAATGAATCCACATGACGTGTTTTATCCTTACAGCTGTAATAACTAGTAACTAAATGGATTGGAAAGCACTTCGCAAAGGTAAAAAGTGCTGTACAGATACATTAGAATTACCATCATTAATAAATTAGCCCGATTCTCCTAGTATTCAAAAGGCACGTAAGGTCAGATACATGGGTTTCAGTGGGGCAAAATGGTCACAATCTACAATGTGGCAATGGTTCAGATGTGTTGGCAACATGTTTTACCCCATGCAAACCTGCAGAGCTGAAGTTACACACCCTTCAAAATATGGGAGAATGAAGCTAAAGGTAGACAAAACAGATTTGTTTTTAGATTTACTGCTTTTGTCTTAATAACAGACTCCTATCTCTTTTACGTTAACTTTTAAATTATAATATAATTACTCAAACTTCTAGATTGTACATTTTCACAAAATTAAAATTTATTACTTAAGGTGACAGTGAATTTGGCTTTTCTCTCTGAGCGGATATTCCAGACAGCATTAGAATTTCAAAGCATTCTGCAACTTGAAAGAGGTCAGATTGGTAAATTTTGTGCTTGCATACCCTCAGGGAATATCTTCAGTATTCATTCCAGAATTGTTACTAGAAAAAAAACAGCTTTATCCATTCCCTTGCCAGCAGGAGTCTTGGCAAGAGACAGCTCTTGGCTGACCATAAATAAAATTCCTTGAATCACCGGTATCTTGATTTAAGAAGTAAGTTTTACTGTGTCTTACATACACAAAAGCTGATTAACAATGGTTAAAAAAACACTACTCCACTTCTTCACAGGTGTACAAAAGGAAATATGATGGAATTTACATTCAACAATAAAGCTTAAAGTTCACTCTAGGTAATAGTTGCATTAACATTCACATACACAAGCACAGAGTAAGTATATTTCAGGAGTCTTATCATAGCATACAGCATACATATGGGAGATTGATCTCAGGTAACATCATAGGTGTTAGCAAGATTAGCAATTCAGAGTGTTAGAGAAAAGGTAAATGAAACCAAAGGGAAGGTGTGAGCTAGCACACCGAGACAAGTCACAGAATCAGAGGACTGCAAAGTCTGCTCACTGAGTGGATGAGAAAACAACATTTTTTCTTCAATTTCTGGGTCTTGATACAGTTGGCTAGAGAAGGTTGTGTATTCAAAGTGCACATAATTGTTTCTTAGAAAAGAGAGAGAGAAAGATCCTTTCATTTAGTCATTAATACATGCAAGAGGCAGCCCCAGAGTGACCTGAAAGAGTAAAGCTGTGGTTGGCAGGTGGCCGGTATAATACAGATGTTTCAGGCAATTCTCTTAAAGCACTTCTGTAGCAGCAATGGGCATTGAAATGGCTGTAGACTGAACTCGCTTTTGAGGAGAGTTTAGGGGAATGATTTTCATCATAATTCTTTAAAGATTTATAGTTATAGATTTTTCTCTTTTTTTAAAATAAATCTATCAAACAACAAACGGCATAAAGTGAGGTGTTGGGGTTTTCTTTCTTTGCTTTCGCTTTTGCATATGTGTTGTTGGAAAAGGATCTGGCCTTTTCATAAACATTGTGTGCAAAAGAATTTTTAATAAAGTGAGCACAAGGACATGTACAGGAAACACATCAGATCTGCTTCTGTTGCCCTGGCTGGCCCCCTGCTGAACACTGAGCTACTGGCTCGTAGATACAATTCAGAGAGATTTCCAGTATAACAGCAGCACAGCCCACAGACTTCAGGGACTGTGAAAGCCTGTCAGTGAGGGCAGTTTTGTCTGATAGAGGGTAGCCACCACCTCTTGAGTTGTAAGATTTAGAAAGTCTGGTCCCTTTTAAGTTTCGCATTTCCCCTCCAGATGGGTAAGTCCCTCTGTTTATTTGCCTGTGTTTTCCAATCCTCCCTGCACCGACTCGTCTGATCTGGCCCATCCCAGCCAGCACCTGGTGCTCACATACCCTCTGTGGTCACACATACCTAGTGGCCACAGATACCCAGGCTGCTTAATCTCAAAACCTTTCAGCCTGCCCTGCAAGTGTCATCAAGACAGGATCTCCAGGGCACTGGGCAGAGTCCAACCTCTCACTGGCGGGGCTGGGAAGCCTCTCCTTTGCGGCAGAAGAGAAAGGAAACTTGGGTCTGCTTTTTGGGGTCTGAAAGCAAGGCAGAGTGGAGAGAGAGAGAGAGAGAGAGTTAACACAGAGTGGAGAAAGAGAGGCTTAGTAAAGCTTTTAAGACAAAACTTGTTAAATGCAATCTAGACAGACACAGGGAACCTTCTGCAGATTTCTGAGGTCTATCAGGGAGGGCTCATGTGGACGGGAGAAAGGGGCAGGGAGTTGCTACATGGGAGAGAGTTGCCATTATTACAAAAACTGGCTAAGTGGCTTGTTTCCATTACATGACCTCACTGGTCACTGTTGTCGGTCGTGCTGTTCCCTTTCTCTTTTTTCTCCTGGGTCTTGTTACCCTTCTTCTTTTTCTTCTTTTTCTTGGTCTCCTCCTTTTTGCCGAAGGTTATGAAGTCACTTTTGTCAATCTGACTGTTGGTAGGCTCCTGCCGGATGGAGATGATTGCAGGAGATCCTGGGATAATGAATTTGTCTGGCAACTCACAGGGGCCAGCTTGCTTGGGGTTGCCTGGTCCGTACTTAAAGGTCCAGCTGTTGCTGTTGACACCAGCACCCACTGGAGGGGACACCTCTCCTGCCTCTGGTTCTGAAAGACAAAACATCACATGTCAGTAACAGAGTGCACACACACGCCTTCCGGGCCACATTAGTGGGTTGAATATAAGAAAAGCTGGCCCCCAAAAAGGCCCGGCCTGGCCCCCAAGAAAAAGGAAAAACACATACCAAAAAAACAAGAAAACCTGCTCTAAGAAAACTGGTCCTAAGAGCTACTGTGAACAGGGCACCTCCTGAAGCAATCAGTGCTGTTGGCTTTTTTTTTAAAAACCTTTCTACAATGAGAGATACCCTGGGATGCTTTGTGTTGTAATCATAAACTGAGATACTTGAATCTCACCTGATGTCAGGTACAAAAGTTCTGTTTCTCAAGCCAATCTAAAGACCTTTGGAGTCTCCAAGTTCCATCAAAATTTTTTAAATAGAGGTTTCAATAATGATGATAACTTAAAAGGCAGCTGCATCATCTCAGCGATGCCCCAAACTGTGAACTTCCAGGGGATTTTAGAACCCGTGTCTGCACTTGCACTTAAAATGTTTTAATTAGCTTCAGCTAATGGGAAAAAGAAGTTTAAACTAGAGATATATGATATAGTGTAAGTGTAAAAAAAAATCAGAATATTTTACTTTTAGTGAATAAATTCAAGAGAACTTTGGCAACAAATATATTTTTACATCTACTCTGTCCAAAACAAAAGATAAATTTAGCTGAATTAATTACTGTTGATCCTTAAACAACATGTGGGTTAAAGGCAGCAAACATCAATCCCTCCAAGTCAAAAATCCATGTATAACTTTTGATTCCCAAAAAACTTTACAAATAGCCTGCTATTGACCAGAAGTCTTACCAATAACATAAACAATCAATTAACACATATTTTGTATATTATATATATTATATAATGTATTCTTATAATTAATTTAGAAAAGAAAATATTAAGAAAAACACTGAGGAAAATACACTTATAGTACTGTAGTGTCTATTGAAAAAATCCACATATATCAATAAGTGGACCCATGCAGTTCAAACTCATATTGTTCAAGGGTTAACTGTATTTGATCCTAATTCTATTATAATAACCTTGAGGGGTGGTACGATGGAGCAGAGAGGAGATGGGAATAGAGGGATACTACATAGCATATGAGGATAGAGTGCTGTTGTAAAGTTGTCCTGTTTGGGCAAAGCACTGGGAGCCAACCTTACTTGCCAAACTCAGGCCCTTCCCTCAATGTACTTACATTCTAGTCGGGACATACACTCAAGCAATTATAAACCAATTAGATAACTGTAATAACCAAGGTACATGTAAAGTATTATGGGAATCCAGAGAATAAAATTATTAATTATACTTGAGAAAGTCAAAAGAAATTCCAGAGGTGAGATAAAATTTGCATGGAGACTTGGGAAAATGATTACAAATCCACAAGGGTTTTAAATGCAAAACTTTCCCAAGAGTCTAGTCAGAAGACACACCATAAAGTATACAAATGACTTCTATAAGAGTAGAGGTCAGAGCTGGGGAGGGAGAGGAATCGCCTGTCTTGGCAAAGTAACTCCAGTGGCCTTGACATTGGAGCCTTTGACATCACAGCAGTGTTCATGTATCTGACACCGCTCTTTTGCTGGAGTCATGAAAAGTCCCGCCAGATAAACCATTTATGTTCAATTGCAGCAGTTTGAGAGCACTAATAATATTGTTTCCAAAGCAAGTGGTCACATTTTAGCGTTCATCTTATTGAATCTCTCTGCAGCATGGATCATCCCCATCTTGAAACACTTCTTTTTATGAGTTCTTTATCCATCCATTCTTCTGACCTTTCCCTCTGCTTGTTTTTTGTCAGTTTCCTTGTAGGATCCTCATTACCCATGCGTTGGAACTTCCTTCGGTTTAGTTCTAGCCCTTCCTTCTCTTTTTTCTCTTCACTTTCTCATTTTGGGATCTCAGCCATGTCCTTGGGTATGCACACTGTCTAAATACACTGGTGCGATAGAAATTTATATTTAAAGCCCATATCTCTCTATGTTCCGATCTCATGTATCCAACTGCTTATCTGGTATCTCCTCTTGGAGGTCTCATGGGTATCTCCAACTAAATAAATCTGAAATCAAACTTATGATTTCTGTCATCTATTCCTTTCTAAGTCTCTGCACTCTCAATAGATGACACTCTCTTCACCCCAGTGCTAAGCCAGAACTTCAGAGCCATGCTTAATGTGTCTCCAGTCCTCATTTTTTATTATAATATATCAAGATCTGTCATTTCTGCCTCCTAAATACACCTTGGCTTTGTCTTCTTCTCCGCATTTTCACTGTTACTACCTTTTTTCCCCAGAACATCATTATCTCATGTGTGAATTACAATGATAGCCTCTTCCTTGTTCAACCTGCTTCTACTTTTGCCTCCTCTAACCCTCCACACACTAGCCAAGCATCTTTAGTCTTTCAAATCTTTCTCTATTTTTAAAAAAACTGAAGTATAACATAATACAATAAAATCCTTTTAAAAAATAGAAATCAGGTTATATCACTCCCCTGTTTGAAATTATTCAAAGACCTTCTACTGCCTCAAAAAAACACACCAAAAAACCCACAACAAAACAACAAAAACCAAAAACTCAAACTCCTTAACATGGTATATAATAAGGCCCTTCAATAAACTGATAACTTTTTATTCTCTGATCTCACCTGCAAGTCTCTCTCTTACCACTGTCCTCCAACCACATAGGCTTTATTTTAGTTCCTCAAACACCTTGTGGAATTGTTTTTGCCTTAAGATCTGTACACATATGGTTTCTCTTTGCCTAGAATGATCTACCCCCATGCTTAGCATGACTCCCATCCTTCAAATCTGTGCTTAAATGTAACCTCCTTAGAGAGGTATTCTATAACCATCCTCACCAAACAGTGCCCTCTCACCTCTGTCTTCACAGAGGCACAAAATTGATGTGTTTTATTCTCCACTGTATAAACAGTGTCTAGCACAATTCCTGGCTCATACAGGTGTTTAAATACTTGCTGGATGAATGAACAAAAGGCCAGATGGGAGAAGTGGCAGAGGTGCTCACTCTTCAGCAGACCTCACAACTCTCCATGTGACAGTGCTTTGGGAGTCTCTAAAGACAACGAGGTAATGTGGGTAACATGCTAAGCCTGACTTGGGCACCATGTAAGAGCTCAATAAATGGAATCTCATATGGGTAACTACATGTATTAAAGATTGTGGTGCAGGGTAAGGATGTTACAATTTAGTCCAAGTACCACAGAAGGCTGTGGGGAAAGGGAGTAAGAAACTTTTGTTCTCACCTAAACCGCTTTCTCTACACAACTCTTCCCCTGGCAGAGGTGACTGACACTAGAGCTCTTTGGACAGAAGGCAATCAATATTTTTTCTCTGAGACTACTTTCTTTGATTCATCTGAGCTAATCAAATCTGCAATTGAGCTCAGCCAGAATCTGGCTGTTTACCTCTTAAACACTAGGTCCTGACCCTGAGAGGCTGGGATAAAAGTGGGAAATGCAGTCCAAAGCCTCTGCTTTATTTGGCTTCCAGGAGAACTGGGTTTCCATACCACTCTTCGGTCCTTTAGCTCGGGATGGAAATTCCTTCCAGCCGCAGCCCAGACTCTGCAGGAGGCCTCCAGGACTGCCATCTGGAGATGCCCAGCTCAGAGATATCTTTATCTTGCAGGATTGAGGAACAGTAATAGCTGAGCCTGTCAGCCAAGGGAGCCCTTCA
The DNA here is from genome assembly GCF_036850765.1 of Saccopteryx bilineata. Lineage (NCBI taxonomy): Eukaryota > Metazoa > Chordata > Mammalia > Chiroptera > Emballonuridae > Saccopteryx > Saccopteryx bilineata. The sequence continues at coordinate 166,509,382 of NC_089493.1, read as the reverse complement.
CAGCAGGGTCGCTAAGAGTTAATGAGCTTCTTTTACATGTCATTGAGCTTCTCCAGTTTTTGCTGGGAGCCTTGGTTGGGTCTGACTCAGCCTAAAATGCCAAGAAGCAACGAGACAGCCACTCAGGTGCATTCTCCTTATATCAGCCTCTGCAGAGCAGAACAAGAGCTTCCTCAATCCCTCACAGACCCGTCCTGTTCCGGTTGGTGTGTAAGCAAACACCCCTGAAGGCCCATTCAGGTGAAATAATGTATTAAAGATTGTGGTGCAGGGTAAGGATGTTACAATTTAGTCCAAGTACCACAGCAGGCTGTGGGGAAAAGGAGTAAGAAACTTTTGTTCTCACCTAAACCGCTTTCTCTACACAACTCTTCCCCTGGCAGAGGTGACTGACACTAGAGCTCTTTGAAGGCCCATTCAGGTGAAATAATAGTTTAAGAATCTGACAAACAACATTTACTGACTTCTTAATCTCATTCACTTTGGCCAAGAGAACTGAAACCCTTAGCCAGCTTTGCCTATGAAATGCTGTGACTTTGGGGCAGAATCAAGGAGATACTCCCCTCTGAAGATGAGAAAGAGACACACCATCTCTGTCCCTAACCTTGGCCCAGGGCCTGTCCCAGCAAATCTCAATCAAGGAAATGTTTTTTCCTTCAGTGCTTCTCCCCTCCCCCTCTGGAGACCTCCCACAAGTCCCTTTCCCCTCTGCTCCCGGGAACCTAGCTCACAGACAAAGACAAGACTGAAAAGCAGTCAAGACCCAAATGAATGAGTCAGTTAGAGCCTAGGAAGCCGATTTCAGACATATATCAAGCAGGCAGAGGTCTGGATCTTTGACATTCAGATTCCAACCCAATAGGATTGGAAGGTTTTAATAAATAAGATCATCATGGTAAATGATTTGCTTTTTTTTTTCTCTACCACAACAGATAGGAGTACATTTAAAAATCAAAACAACATACATTAAAAAACTTTTTTTTTAAATTCACTTTAGGGGGTGGGGGTGGAGGAGAGAGAAGGGTTGGGGGAGGAGCAGGAAGCATCAATTCCCATATGTGCCTTGACCAGGCAAGGCCAGGATTTCAAACCTGTGACCTCAGGGTTACAAGTTGATGCTTTATCCACTGTGCCATCACAGGTCAGGCACTTTTTTTTTAAAGCACATAAATCTGCAACTTTTAAAACTGCCCTCTGGAGGTAACTGACCACTTTACCGAATCTTATAATCCACTTTAGGCATTTCTCTGAGGCACTGCCCAGGGTGTCCTTGGCAACATTCCCAAGTATCCTCTTTCATGCTAAACCCGCTGTGGTAGAAGTTTGGCCTCAGTGACTGGGAGTGACTGGGCTGGAGGCTGATGCCAGGGAACATCTGAAGATCGTGAAGCAAATGCCAGACTTGTTATCTCACCCCAACCCCTATTCTGAACTGCCCTGGAAAATCAGCTAAGGCAAGAAAGGTCTGTAAGGTCGGTGGATAGAGGGATGGTCATGTGGGGAACCTAGGCCCGCAAACTTTGGCTAGGACCGCCCACAGCCAAGCGCGCCAAAAGAAACTTCCTAGGAGTCCTTGAAAAAAACGACTGACTGTCAGCCAGTGAGATTTCTCTATGTCATATTAGCCGGACTTCCCTAGAGGGACCCCTTTTAAAATTTACCCACGCGGTCTCTCCGCGCGCGATTTTCCTGACCTCCATCTTCCAGGCCAGTGAGTCTCGTCCGGGGAACGCTTTGTACTGAATAAAGCCTTTTGAACTTACCACACTTCGTGGCTCCGAGACCTGTTCCTTCCTTCTTGGCGGGGAAAAATACCTTACAAGGTCTATCTGATGCACACCGACTTCCCCTTAACAGAACAGCACAAAGACATTTTAGCCAAGGGTGTTCCGTTCTGGAAAGCTCTTAGAAGGGCATTAGCTGGAGAATTATGGAGGATATTTAACTCTCTTTTCCTCTTATCTTGCTTTGCTCCTCTGAGTTTGAAGGCCTGTCTCTATCACTTAATAGTATATAGTCCTGAGCAATGCACATAAACATTGCTGAACCTTTTTCCTTATTCATAAAATAGAGGTGATGTCCCTCCTCTCTACTTCAAAGTTATGGATGGAGTTAACATTTACTGCGCCCTTCCTATGTGTGTGGCGGGGGCTGACTCAATCTGCATGCACACAACATGAATTTTGCTCCTCACAAGAACCATATGAAGTAGATATTGCCAATATCCATGTCTGTTTTATAAACAAAAAGACTGAAAACCAATGGTTACATGGTTACTAAATGGTGAGGCCTAAGACTCCAATCGAGGCAATCTTCCTCCAGTTATGAGTTCCACATCCTGAGTTGTAAATGAAGGCTCTTTGAAAACCCTGAAGCACTATACAAATGTAGCAGTTACTATAATTATATCTGTTTTGTCACCGTTTGGCAAACAGAGATGCAGGCAGGAGTCTGTGAGCTAGAATCTGTTGAAAGGAGAGGTGGAGGTGGGGGGAGGGGTGTGGATGTGCGACTGACAAGCTCAGGAAAAGCACTGCTCAGTCTGCAGGTTTTAGCCCCTCCCCTTCGTTCCCCATTCATCCCTTTGTTACCAACTCTGAGGCTCTGGCGCTAAGGTTAATAAAGAGCTTCCAGAAAACCCATCATTTTGATTAAATCCAGGGACTATCTTGCCAGGCAGCACTCAGGAGCCTGCCTACCGCCCACTCTGCTAGGTTTGCGCAGCCAGCAAAGGCTATTAAATGATTACGGCCCTTTCCGGCCGGCCAGACAGCTCCCCGGGCCCTCACGTTCTCGGGCATAGATGCTCTGCCTCTGGCTGCCCTGGGAAGAGTCAGAGCATAGAAGGCTCTGCAGATTCTGAGTTTGCAAGTGAACAGCCTGGCTTTCTGCGCAGGGACACCCGCCTCAGCGACTTCCTTGACTCCTCGCCCTACGCGAGCCAGGCACAGCAGCCTTTCAAGCAAGCAGCTCCGATTTCATTTGAGCCTCCCTTGACTTTGAGGAACAATTTCATCTTTCTGTCTCCTATCTCTGTCTCTCCATCTCCGTGTGTGTGTGTGTGTGTGTGTGTGTGTGTGTTCGTGCGTTCGTGCATTCGTGCGCGCGCGCGTGTGTCAGAATTTGGAAGATGATAGAATTATGCTCAGCCGGACCAAAAAGCAAAAAGCATCCGCCATTAAACCCGCTGAAAACACCAGGTTGTAAAACATCTCTAGCTCCCTCCCTCCACCCCTATCCCGCCATCTGTGGGGTTTGCGGACTGCTTGCACAAGCTCCGCCTCCTCTCCCCCACTCAATCTTTTATGAATTGGGCAACGTTAATCTGAGTAATTACAGCCTACAAAACACAGGAGAACCAAGGTCTGAAACCCAAATCCTGTGTAGATCAGAGAGAGGGGGAGAAAGCTCAAGCCACCTGGGCTAGCATTGCCAGCATTTCCCCAAGGCATATTAGTCCTTCAGGTGACAGTGCAAAGAATTTTCTATGGAAACAAGAAATGTAAAAATATACTTGCTGTTCTCTGTAAGATTTTAAGGCTCTATGATCAGAGTACTAGGTTTAAATCTGGCTAAATCATGTAAATTATGTGACATTTAGCAAATAGTTTATTATTTCTGGGCCTCAGTTTTCATGTGTAAAGGAGACAATAGCACCCACCCCATGGGTTGTTTTAGGATTAAATGTAATTAGCACATAAGGCAGTACCTGGTGCAAAGTACCAATTCATTACACTTTACTTGTCAGTGAGGCCAGAGCAGCACAAGATTTATTCATTTGCTTAAGGAATATTGATCAATTGCTTATGGTGGGTTAGGCACTTTATTAAGCATTTTGAATATACCTATATGTGTAAGTATAGGTTATATATGTATATATTTTTTAAAGATTTCCATGTTATAGATAAGGAAACCAAAGGCTTAAATTATAGCAAGATGATCTGCCCTGAATCACAGAGGGATTTGGCAATAAAGCTAAAAAAGTATTCTTGCACTAACTCCCTGGCTCAATAACAGATTTATTTATTTATTTATTTATTTTACTTGAAGCTTTGCGGATAGGGGTGGAGACAAAGCTGAGCTCTATTCACAGGCCTGCCATTCTGATCCCTAGAGTAGCTGCAAAGGGATGGAGTGTGTGATCAGAAGGCAGGCTTGGCAAGGGGAAGCTGATCCGATACCACTACCAGCGGCTGCTGCTGCTGGGCATTTCACCTGCTTCGGGTGGGTAGAGTGATCTGGAAGATTTTGTGGCTGCTTGGTGCCTGAGGCCACAGCTGGGCTAATTTCCAGTAATCTTGGAGCGGAAGAGATAAATACAGTGGCATATTTTTAAAGCCACAGCTCTTGATTTGTGCCCAAAATAACTCTGCCATTTCTAGGTTAAAAGTATAAAGACGTCATGTGCTAGGAACCTAGATTCAAAAATTGGAATGGCCAGTCTCAAATCTTCCTAGCTCTATATAGTCAGCTAAAACAAAATAAATAAAATAATCATATTTATTTTTTCTTTGATCTCAGCAGGGCTCAGGATATATGGTTTTCTCTACTTTATTTCCTGGTTGCTAAAATCCCCCAGGGTCTAGGAAGGGCAATTTCCCCTGATGGCCTTTTTCTCACAATGCCCCCTGCCTTAGCCTGCTGTTATACCCCAGGGGCAACAGAATCATAAAATGAAGGTTTGCAATCACACAGATTGGAGTTGGAATCTCAGCTTTACCACATATTCACTGTATAACCTTGAGGAAGTCACTAGGCCTCTCAGCCCCATTCTTTCATAAGTAAAACAAAGATAACAATACCTATCTAGTGGAATTGTGAGTATTAAAAAGAGACAATGCTCATAAATCACACAGAACAATATCTGGCATGCAGAAACTGAAATAAAGGATCTGTATTATTACTATGTAGAACGCCTCTCAGGATCTAGAGTCCCCTTAAACAACTGATTCCTTGACGCTGTACTTCCAGGAACTCTTCTTTCCAAGGACCCACCTCTCCTCTGGCTCTGCCCTTCCCAGGGATTATTAAAGATGTCTAGCTGGGAAGTCTGCCAGCTTAGAGCTGGTTGCTAGGTAGGGAGCCATTCTGCTGAGCCGTCACAAGCAGGCAGGAAGTGGCAGCCCGGACATGGCAGACAGCACACTGGACCAGGTATCAGAAGCCTTGGGTTCAAATTACAGCTTCACCTGTCTATTTTCTACTCGTTTCTCCTATTCTACAATATTTGGGAGACACTGACTTGTAGTTTTGAGGCAGGGTAGTAAGAAGCTAGGAAAATTCTTTGGCTAGTAGAATGGGGAAACAGACAGATAGCTGATTCAAACTGGCTTCATCCAGCACCTACTCAGCTGTCTCCTCCCTTGTATTACCACTTCCTTAAGCATTAAGCTCTCAGGGCAATGAGTTTCTCATCAGCATCAGACAATCTTAGGAACAAAGCCTTGGGCCTGTTGACCGCAGAGACAGAGTTTGGGTCAAACTAGAGATACCATCTAGGCTTCAGTTGTATTTTAGCTCTAATCCCAGAAAGAAGAAAAACCAGACAAAGTGACACCATGGCTGGCATGAGGACCAGATTTAATTACCAATGACCCTCTATAGCACTGACCAATAAGTAGAGAACACAACCATGACTCTATATGTTCACTTTGATGAATCAGCATATTAAAGGACATACCTGGAAAGGTGATGAATGTTCTATTGAGATCCTCCCATGACACCTCCCCTAAAATTCCTGCCTTTAGAAAACAGATAAAAACTCTTAAGACAAAGAACCCAGTGTGTGTTCTCTCTCTCTAGAGCATACTTGTGCCTTCTTTTCTCAGGTGTGTATCTTTGCTTTCTTTCCCTTAAGCTCGAAGTTTCTCCCATGAGACTTGCAACCAGGGCACAGTGGACAGTGGCAGCTCATCCTGGGCTAACCCCTGAACCTGCCTCCAAGTGCCCTTCTTTTGTCTCTGTAACTTGTTTCCTGAGCCCATGCAGCCCAGCTGGCTCACTTCTTCTGCCTCTGTGACTTACTTTTAAAAGACCAAGGCAGCTCTCTGAGGAGCCTGCTCAAATCTTCTCTTCAAGTGTACTTTCACTTTGCATGCTAAATAAACTTCCTCCTGTGGCAGGGTTCTTGGCTCTGAACTCTTCCTTTGCCAAACTCAAGAACTGAGAGCCTACACTGCCCATAACTGTTTTCTTCAGCTGTAACACGGACATAGTAGCTACCTCCCAGAGGCATTGTTACTTATTCAACCAAGTGTATTTATTATGTACAATAAGTTAGACCTTGTGCGAGGAATCAGGAGTAGGAATATAAATAATATTAGGACAGGTACCCTGCCCTTAAAGAGGTAGAGTGTAGAAAAAGACAAGCAAATGAATAAATACAATTTTTTAAGGAATAAACAAGACAAAGAAACTCTGACATAATAACAGTATACTTTCTAGAGACAGTGTATGCAGAAGTTAAGAGCACAGTCTCTGGCTCAGAAGTCAATGAGCCCTGCTTCACATCCTGGCCCCACCACTTACTACATAGATGTGTGCCCTTAATAAAGTCCAGGTGTCTCAGTTTCCTAAGCACAAAGTGGGTGTAACAGACTTATCTCTGGGGGTGCTTATACAGATTAAAGGAGTTAATACATGTCAAGTTTTAGAATAATACTTGGCTTAAGTGCATAAAACATGACTTAAGTGTTCAGTAGAGGTTAGCTATTAACAATTATTATTTACAAGTAAATTCTGCTCCAGTATTCTCAACCCTGAGCGCTAAGTCCCTTGGTAATGGTGTCACTGAGTTGACAGACAACACTAGCTAGAGGTGGGGCAGCCCAACCCCAGATAAGAGAGTGCCAATTTTTATTTTTATTTAAAAAAAATTTTTTTACAGAGACAGAGAGAGGGATAGATAGGGACAGACAGACAGGAACAGAGAGAGATGAGAAGCATCAATCATCAGTTTTTCATTGCAAGACCTTAGTTGTTCATTGATTGCTTTCTCATATGTGCCTTGACCGTGAGCCTTCAGCAGACTGAAGCCATTGACCTTGGGCCAAGTTGGTGAGCTTTGCTCAAACCAGATGAACCCACGCTCAAGCTGGCGACCTCAGGGTCTCGAACCTGGGTCCTCCACATTCCAGTCTAACGCTCTATCCACTGCGCCACTGCCTGGTCAGGTAAGAGAGTGCCAATTTTATGTGTTTATATCCCATACCCAGTAATCCTACTTCTGGAAGAATGAGGTGGGAATATATGTACTAACTTGGGCTGGTGCTTCAAAAAAGCTATATACCGTACTAATATGCATAACATTATCCCATTTTGCTTTTTGAAAGCCTACATATTTGTTGATAAACATGGAAAAAACATTCATATATCATATGATTAAAATTAATTTGAAAAATATTTGGAAGCATGAACCCTAGTGTAAACTATGAAGTTTAAGTGATGCCATGTCCATGTAGTTTCAGCAATTAGAACAAATATTCCACTCTGGCTCTGGACGTCAATAGTGGGAGAGGCTGCGTGGGTGTGAGGACAGGGGACCTGGGAGCTCTCTGTGCTTGCCACTTAGTTTTGCTGTTAACCTAAAACTGCTTTAAAAAATAAAGTATAGCCTGACCAGGCGGTGGCGCAGTGGATAGAGTGTCGGACTGGGATGCAGAGGACCCAGGTTCGAGACCCCAAAATCGCGAGCTTGAGCGTGGGTTCATCTGGTTTGAGCAAAAGCTCATCAGCTTGGACCCAAGCTCACTGGCTTGAGCAAGGGGTTACTTGGTCTGCTGAAGGCTCGCGGTTAATGCACACATTAGAAAGCAA